>NW_006437736.1:10283389-10361210 GCF_000325575.1 Pteropus alecto | reverse complement strand
AGTTTTGACACATAGGAAAATGGTGTAGGAGAATACTCTGTATAAATGGGCAGAAGATCATCTTAAAGACTGAGATCTGAGTCTTCATTTTACTTTAATCCTGCTAATTCAATGTGATACCCATTACTCAATGAATTTCTAATGTTTATGAACATTTTAACCTCCTTCAGTCAATTATATCTTTAATGGAGAATTTTATTTTATTTTTTGGTTGGGTAAAGACAATAGGAAATATTGATACATATGGCAGATAATGTCTAGTTCTTAACCAAAAAAACAAAATATTTTTAAAAGTTCAGAATTTCTATGTGGTTTGGGGCATTTTAGTTTTTCCATTCCAAGTTGAGTAAAAGTTTGTACAGTATATGATCTTTCTAACCAAATGGTATCTCTTTTACTCAATAAATCATGATAATTGTCATAAATTTGGGAAAACTTAAAATTATTTACTCAATTATTTAATGGGCTTTTTTCCTTGATTATCTTGTCTAACCAGTGTAGCTAAAGT
This sequence comes from Pteropus alecto, assembly GCF_000325575.1. NCBI lineage: Eukaryota > Metazoa > Chordata > Mammalia > Chiroptera > Pteropodidae > Pteropus > Pteropus alecto. The sequence continues at coordinate 10,360,702 of NW_006437736.1, read as the reverse complement.
CACTGTGGAGGATTTTATAAAAGGAGAAAATATGATCTTTTCCTCATCAACTGTAGTATAATTGGAGATCAAAACAACTCTAAAGAAGTAATTGGATAATATAATAAAATTACTCTTAGCAATCGTACATCAGTTCTGTGAAGGAAGAAACTATTTCCTAGCAGGTAGAAAGATTAACAATCAAATACAACTTTTTGACTCAGGATATTATTTCAGATTATTTGTTGTGAGAACAAAAATGAGTAATATAGGCTCTTAAAAATGGATTTTACAATTTTTATTTGATTTCATTAGTAAAAAAAGATTTTCATTTCACTAGGATGTAAAAATAATTCTCTGTGTTGCATGGTTAGTAATTAATTCAACAGTCCAAAACTTACAAATACTTTATTGATGATTTATAACAAAATATGTGTGTGAGGGGGTAGAGTATACAATTTCCTTAATTGTACTTCATGATATTCTTCCGAAATTTAGACACTAATGTAAATTGAAATGTTTTTTGAAATATTTCAACTTCCTTGCTGTTTTGAGAAGATAAGCTAACAATACATTTTATGCAATGGAAACCTTTTCAAAACATTCCTGGATGTGTAAAGCCCTGCCATTGCTTCACTCTCTGGCAGAAATATTTTGCCATTTACCCACGCAGATAAACACATTATTTCAAATAAAAACCTAACATGAAGCAAAGAGCTTTGGGATTGGTCCAGTTCTTACATTCTATTTCAAATACAAAATTTTAGGATTTTAAGGGAAAACAACTTTGTATTCATATGGATTATCACTTCCAAAGTCAAAGATTAGCCAGCCAAAAAATGTTTAAACTTTACTTAAAGCCATGAAGTTTTTGCCCTTAGTTACATTGAGAACTGTATGCTGAAAAGCCCAGTAATCACTTACTCTCTTTTATCTCGTGAAGTTTGTATTTGGTAGATATAGAAGGAAGAGTGTTAGCCATTCGTTTGCCATTTTCTGCTTTCTCTGCTTTGGGAAGGGAAGAATTGGATAGAAAAATGCACACCCCATTCTTAGCGGACATCTCCTATGGGCAATGTATGACATTCACTAAGCAGGGGAGGACAGATGTCCTATTATTAAGGGGCTGGGGGAGGAGGTAGCAAAGAACTAATTCTCCTGTGTATCCTATTATGTGAATAGACTTATATTAGACACATCATGGGGACAGGCTACATAATGAGCCCCACTTGGAGAACAGATAGCATTTTCTTTAGAATGTGACAGCCTTTGATTCTCAGTGTCTTTGGGAAGCAGGGTTCACCATAAACCTGTCTAAACCGATGAGAGCAGAGACACTACACACCTTTTCCCTATGACTTGTGAATGCCTTTGGTGCCCCCAAGTAAGGAACTCTTCTCACTGCTGTCTGCTTTGAGCTACATTTCATTTTGATAGCCATTTGCAGTAGGCACTTTTGAACTTCATGCAATAGAAAAGGTATGGTTGAGAAATTCTTCAATGGGATTTCTTTCTACCCCTCAGAGGGTGATCTGAAACACAAAGATTAGAGAGTCGGAGACATTCTATCTAGCCTGTCTCTAAAACTACACATCTAGGTTCACATTGTTTGAAGACAAATGAAACAAGCAAATAAAAAAACTTGAGAAGGCCAAAGTATTCTACGTTGGTGAATATGGAAATTGGTTGAAATTGTGAATCAGAAGAGAGAAATCATTCAGAAGAAACAAGATCAAGTTTTTGTTAAATTACGTATTTACGTATTCTCAGCTTCACTTTCACTTGTTAGAATCAAGGTGTCCACTGCCTTCTTCAAATTTAGTTTTAGTGCCACACCTCTAAAAGTAAGTATGTTTCGACATGGGCATCCTCACCTTGTTCACCCTGTCAGGGGAGGGTTCACCTCTTTGTACGTCTCCAGCAAGCTCATTCGTAACCATTTAACTTTGGCATGACATGCTCATCGTCATCCAGGTCTTTCTCTCAATACGGTGGCCAAAGTATTTTGATTAATGGTGCTTCTGATAGCAAATACAACTTCTTACACTTCATCTTGAAATATCTAAACATGAAATCGAAATTATAATGCTACATCAATGTCCAGAAGCAGGGAGCCTTCATCTTATACCTTTGGTGAATTCACACCTTATTAGTAATCAATGTGTCAGCTTCTCAGGCTTGTGTTTATTTCTTAGGCTATATTGAGTAGTCATGGTTTCAGTCATTTTTACATTTGAGTTTAGTGCCCTGTTAGTTGAGGGCCTCGAATGTTTTTTGAAAGTCTAATTTGAGAACACACTTTGAAAAAAGGCTTAGAGAACACAGGCACCCTTAAATGAGCACTGAGAGGGTGTTTGGAGAATCTTCTCAGCTGATGTCTCCTTTTCTTATTTACTTTGGGGCTCTAAGTTAAGCAGCAGCCTTTGAAGCCAGAGGGGTATAGTCTGAAATCAAACCAAATTACATTCAAATCCCAGACCTGCTATTACCTTGGACCAATTGTTTAGCATCTTTGAAACACAGTTTCTTCCTCTGTAAAAAAAGGATTATAATATCCACCTTATTAACATTTCTTGGACATTTCCCACATGTCAGGCATCATACCCACGTGAGCTATAAAGCAAGTACTATTATTATACACTGTTTACAGATTACCACATGGAGACTTAGGGGGAAAAAAACCCACCCAAAGCACACATAGTTCTTAAGTAATGGGGCTCGTTGTTGTTGTTGTTTTATTATCATAGAATTTATTTTTAGGAAGAGACTTGCAGGGTCAAAAGGTAAGGATATCATAAATTTAGTTTCCAAAAGGTCATTTAGTTCTAAGCCCTAGGCTATGAGAAGTATTAAAGCAGTAATTTATATTTTACCATGTTGCCACATTGCAGACGGATGCTGTTTGAGAGTGTGCTTTGTAAGTGGCCGTGGAGAGTCATATGCTATGAGAACTGCTTTATGCTTTTCTTCTTGAAGATTGTGATGGTACTCTTATCTTGATGAGCACAACTCCTTTTCAGTAAAAATTCTGGATAAATGGCTGTTGCATTGAGTTTAAAGCCAGTCTACAAGCCAATTGTTATGCTTTAGATGGAGAAGAAAAGGATTCCATTTCCAGCAGGACTTGACATGCTCAGGGAAGAGTTTATAGCCTTAATGAATTTTATATTTGTGATTTGTATGACTCTTGATAAATTTTAAAAAATGAGAATTATTTACTAGGAATTTAAAACTTTTATTCTATTGTAGCTTCGTCTGTTGTCCATTCTCCATTTGCTAGGCACTGCTAACTTCAGTGTCTTCTCCTACTTCATCTGCAGGCTCTTGAAATCTGTGGGATGCCCAAACGGGTATAGAAACACAAAAATAGCACAGTCCCTTTGGTTAAGAATAACATGTCAGTTTTCTTTTCATGCTTTTGCATACTCTCTGGAGCTCACCCATGCATGATGTTCCAATTGACTTCAAAGGCAAGTGTATGGTTGGATTAGCTCCATAGGACAGGGAGCAAGGTAAGAAACAGGCTTAGTGCTCTCAAGGCACACTGGGGAGCTAATAGAGGCAAGCTATGTGGTTACCAGGATGACTTGTTCATTTATGTCCTCGTGGAGGAATAGGTAAATATACATAATTCTTTCAATTTTATTGTCATTATTAAAATCATTTCTAATATGATACCTAGACAGTACTTTAAAAAGTTGACTTAGAGCTGTATAATTCCTGCACTTGGGGAGCTTAAAGTCTAAAAAAGGAGATACAGATATAATAAATTTGGAGTGAGATAATACCATTAAAGTCCTGAAGGCTTAAAACATGCACATCATAGAGTAATTTTAGGTATTATAAAAAGGGGAGATGGTGTAAAAATGGTGTATGCTTGAGAAGTTGCAACTAAGGTGTGTTTGCTTTCCAGATATTACCAACCAAGATATACTTCTTACAGAAGGCTAGAGCCAGGTATTGCTGAGGGAAAGAAGGGAGAAGACTAGGTGAGTCGAAGACATCATTACCAACTTAGGGCACACTTTGAGAGAAGGCTCGCTAATGAAAGAATAGTTAGAGGATGAGGGCATTGAGATAACTTTCCAGAGAAGAATATGTCAACCTGGAGAGTGTTAAAAGACAAAGCAGCTAGGACAGGGTGAGGTGTCCCCATGGACTCTGAAGCTAGGTGAGCCTACGATTTAAAATATCAATGTGGAAACCTAAGGAGGAAATGGAGGTAATGAGGTCCATGAAAGAGCAGGGAAACAACCCTCGCAGTTCTGCTGTGTACTGACAAAAGGCTTATTTATTAAATCTGAAAACCATATAAAGGCAGATGAAGAGTCTCCGTTTTTGGAAATCAGAAGACCAGATAAAATAGGCCACAATAATCCAAGCGAGTGATCGTTAGATCCTGGACTGACACTGTCGATGAGATGTAAAAGAAAGGGGTAAGCTTAGGCATTGGGAAGAAAATAATCAAACAAAATAACAACATCAACAAAATTCAACACCACAGAAGGAGGATTCAGAAACAGTAAAGGATAAAAAGGAATTAAATATTGTTTGAAGGTTTTGCTGCTCGGACGGAGAAATTACAGCTAAAGCAAGACCAAGTGAGAGTATATAGCAAATCCTAGAAAAAAGAACCAAACATCCTTATGGCATGTTTTTTGTTCTGTCTCTGGAATGAAGAAGAAAAATTAAGGTCGTTTATTTGCACTTTGATTCCATTTTATTTCCAAGATCACAAAGTATGTGTTTGTTAAAGTTATATAAAGCTAAAACCACTTTTGTGTACCCTAGCCCCACCCCACACCAGAATTCTTTGAGGTCATTTCACTTGGCATCGTCTAGGGAGACACTACAGAGAGAAACTGCTGTCTGCGTGGTAACCAAAGGCACATACTCTGTATTACCGAACTGTGGACTGAATCTTGACTGTGGTTATGTTCTTCAAGTGAATAGAGCAGAAACAGAAATGAATCATTTGTCTTTAGAAATTATCATTCTGACTTTGCTTTTGGAGACACTGGCATGTGTACTGTGGCTGGAACAATCCTGCTCTGATTTGTCATCAAACACTTGGTATTGGACTTGGAAAGGGAAGAAAAATATTGTGTGATTTAAATAAGCTTTCCATTTGAAAAAAGAAAAGCCTATGTGTATAGCTATCTTTTCTAATTATTACCAGTAGGCATTTCTCTCCCAAGATAATATGCTGTAATTTTTTGACCTTGGAACTGCTCAGTATTTGCTTCAATGTCCACAAAACATAGTTTGATTTAATTTCCTAAATCTTAGAAAATGTAACAGGAGTTTCAGTCTTATTTTTCTCATAGCTGGAAATTCTGGAAGAGGAAGTCATCGAAGGGGGAAGCACCTCATTTCAAAGTTATAATGAAGGCAGAACTTTGAGAAGGGACCTGTTTAAGGTCACGGGGTTAGGTAGTGACAGCAAGAAAAATCTCAAATCTATCCATATCCAGACTGAGCCTCCTTTAACTATGCTGTGTTGTCTCTTCCCAGTGTAGGAGATTCTAAAGTGTAGAAAACTAATTGCACATATACTTGCCATCCACCAATAAATCAGATCTCGTTTGATCTCTTGTAATGTGCCCGCGCATCTATCATAAAAGCATTATTAAAAAATAAAATGTAAGCACTCTGGTAGTGACTGACAGGGCTTAAATAGGAGTTGAGGTTTTTAAACGACAGTAATTATTTAAGGAAAACAACATCTTTTTTTTTTTCCTGATTTCCACAGATAACAACAAGAAAATGATGAATCTGACTCTATCTTATTCCATGTTTCCTTACTAAAGAACCAGCTATCCTAGGACCAGGGCAAAGTGCTCAGAAAGATTCTCAAACGTGAATGTGATAGAAGAACAGAAATGAAAAATGGAAGCGGAAGGGAAAGGGGGTGGCACAGCCACTGGCTGAGTTTGCTGTGGTCTGGGTTGGCACTCAGGCACAGATGGTCATCTGGTCCAGTGTATCTTCGTTTCCCCTGTCCTAAAAGCTCTCTCCCTTGTTCTGGTCCCTGCCCATCTCTCTTCCCCGCATCTCATTCAAACCTTTTGAAAATTCCATCTACATGCACTTTGCACATTTCCTCACCTCCATTTTACAATTCCCAGAATACGGCACTTCACAGCTTCGCTGCTGGTTCTTGAATTGCTAAATCCAGTGGGTTTGGGGGGTGTTTCCTGGATCTCTCTGCACATTTGGCCCCATTGATCACTCTCTTCTTCTTCAAGTTCTCTGCCCTCTGGCTTCCACTCACCAGATCATCATCTAATCATTCCTTCTCTGTCCCTTTTAGGGCCTTCTCTTCTTCCTCCTCCCCAAAGTTCACCCTCATCGCAATGCTCCTGTTACCCCCAACACTCTCCTTCCATACTCTCATCCACTGTCATGATTTACTCATAAACTTTATATGTAGAACAAATCCCCTTCCCACAATTCAGACTTGAACAACCTGCCATTTCCACCGAGCCCCTTCAACCCAACGTGTGTTAACCAACCTCCTCATTGTTCCTCTTAACCTGATCTCCATCTATGTTCTCCGTATTGTTTTGTGGAACCACTGTCCACTCATTCACTCGAACTAGAAACCCAAAGGTCATTTTTTAGCTTCTCTTTTCCCACTTTTGTTGTTTTCCACATCAATCCCGTTATAGAATCCGCTACTCTTTCATCCTAAATATTTCTTGAGCCCACCAAAATGCCAATCTTATTACCACTGTTATAGTTCAGAACTGCCAGTTACTGCACTTTATCTCTTATTTGGGCATCTGTACCATTAAAATGATCTTTCTTCTACCAACCTATCGTCATCGAATATCCCGCACATACAACACAAAGCAAACCTGCCTTGTAAGCTTAAAACTGTCTCATGTTTTCCCGCCCTGCTGGATAAAATCCAAAATAGTCCCAACTTAAGTTGTAGCTTTAGATGTGCTACTTCCTGCCTTTCTCTGATCTTATCTCTAACAATTTCCTGTTTTAAACTGTGCTTTTCAGCAACACACAACAGCTAGGAATTCTACATATGAACCATATCATTTCTTTGCTTTTACATCTTCTTTGTCTCTAAGTCACTTCTCACTTCCTTTTCTGGCTCACTCCTAATCTTCCTTCCTCAGTCAACACAAGAATGTCACCTCCTTTAAGAGCCTTTCCTTTATATGTCTTGTCATCCTCTATCTCAGCTATTCATATCAAACCCTGTGCATATTCCTGTCATTGTATTAACTATATCATCTTCTGATTTGTATTTTTGTGAGCTTTACAGCTCATTGACAGCTGTTAGCCACTCGTTAGCAACTTAATTCCTTCAACTAAATTCAGATGTTCTTGGATAAGAATTTGGTACAGAATTGAAAAAATCTTTGTCAGTTCCATTGCTGATAATTGACTCAGGAAACTGTTCATTTAAGCATGTATCTGTCTGTCTCTCTGTCTGTCTTCTGTCTATCTATCTATCTACCTGATTAATCTCTACATACTTTGCCTTTGGCTTTAATTTTACCCTTCATTCCTTCTGAACAGCAACTGAGTCACAAATATACAAGTATATAATTTGTGTATATAAGTACACAAATATAAAATATAGGGGTAACTATATTTTACTCCTAAAAGAAGCTGAAATTCAAAAAAGACTGTTATTGGCTTGTACAAAACACCACAATTAGTTTAGAAGTATCACAAGAATCTATCATCTCAATTTCCAGATCAATCCTCTTACTATTTCATGACACTGCTTCTCTGTGGTTTTTAAACATTTAAAGATGTAGTTTATATGATGCATTCAGTCACATGACTAAAACATGCGTTTTTCAGGGTGGTCAATTCTTAAGTCAGAGAAAAGATTTTAAAGCTTTATTTATCCACATTTCATATATATATAGTTTTTATACCAAGAAGTAGCACACTGAGGTTTGTTGTCCCCAAAACACTACAAATGCTATTTTCTCAGAAAGAAGAGTGAGGTTTATTTTTTGTTCATGAGATGCCAAACAAGCCCAGCCAACTTGCCGGGCATAATTAATTTGGAGCATCTTTGGCAGTAGGCTGTGTAGTATCTCCATCCATGCAAATATTTTGCAAAAATTGAGCTTAAGCAATTTTTTTTTTTTTTTTTTTTGCCTAATTCTTTTCAGGATAAAGTTGGGAACTTGGGAATTGAGGCAGTTCTCAATATATTATAAACAGTTCCAAAGACTGGATAAATAAGCTTCATTATTATCCAAATCATTCAGCTTAAACCTTTCTTTCTATCTCCACCACACTCACCAAAACTTCGGTACTTGGCTCACGTGGGTGTGAATGAAATGGCAAAGTTCAGATTTAAAGACATTGCTTGTACCGTCACTCCATTCCTAATTTATATTCCTGCTACCTATGTTTTACCATACTATTTCTTCACTGTCTCTTTTTTGTTCTTTCTAGTATCAGAGAGGGAGCAAACACACACTCCTTAAGAAATCACTATTAGAATGTCCTACAGAAATAGATTCCCAAAAAGAACATACCAAAGGGGGAAATGGATACATAGGTTCATTCCATTTTTTAAATACACCGTCCAATTTTAATCAATATATCCTCTAATTGTGTCTACTTCTGTTGTAGCGCAGAAGCAGTTTAGATAGGACATAAACAGATGACTGTGTTCCAGTGGAACTTTATTTATGCAAACAGTCAGCAGGCTGGATTGGGCCCACTGGTCATAGTTTGCCAACTCTCCATTTGACTCATTACTCCTCCAGCAGCTCTTTTATTTTGACTTTTAAAGTCATGGACGTAAATAGTAATGATTCTAGAATGAGTAAAATTTCAGGTGATATCAAAGACAAACATGAATTCTTCAAAAGTTAGAAAAGATTGATAATTTTAAGATCTTTTTAATATTTAAAGTTACTGCTTGTACAATTTTAAGTTTCTTAGGGGGAGTGAGTAGATGATAATTCATCTTATGGTCTTACCCTGACGAAGGTGCAGGCCTGGGTTATGGCAGAGGCATATTTTTAAACAAACATATGCATGATTAGGACCCTGCATGTCAACAAATAAGTTAATTTGATCATACTGTAGACAAAATAGCAGACCCAATTTTTAAGACTCTTAGTTCTCTGTGTTCTGTTATTTCAAAGGATCCCAGATCAGCTGCTGTGATACGGGATAAAGATAGGTGCCCTGGGCAGTGGAGAAAGCGGTGTGCTTCCACGTGAGCCCCTGTTCTGAAATCACTGGTCGTGAGGGTTTTATATGGTAAGCAAGTATGGATGGGTTTTTAATATGTAGGGTGTGATTTTTGTCTCTAGTGCTTTAAATCTATCCTGTTAGAAACAGGAGGACAACCCTTTTAGCTGTGAATGTGGGCTGAGGGGAATGATGAATTTACTACTATTTTTTGACTCCTTAGATTTGAGGTTATCGTGGGCATCGTCTCCTGGGTGAAGCTTTGGAAGTGCTTGAGACGGGTAAGTGGCCATATGCCAGAAAAGGTGCTCTCGAAGTCACTTTAAAATATCTATTCTGCAGAACTCTGTGACCAGCATAGATAGCAGTAGGCTCGATTATAAAAGACCTGTAATTGCCTTCAACAGTCCCCGAGTATCAGTGTCGTAACTTAATATTTCTTGTTTCTTTTAAAATTAATTAGAAAAGTAGTAGTAATCATACTGAAATTTCAAGAGTTAAAAGGAACTCCTTCTCTTCCTCCTGCCCCTCCCTCCCCAATTCTACTTCCCTCCCCACATAGAACCATTAATAGATTGACCCTTGTCTTTTTATATTTTCTCTACACACACACTTGTCTGTGTGTGAGAAACCTAACTGGGACTATATACATATATAGATATATATATCTATATATCTATATCTATATCTATATAGTCTCTCTATATATACATATATATGTGTGTGTGTATGTATATAAGAGAGATCCTTCCATGCTAGCAAATGTAAATCTCACTCATTCATTTAAAGTACTAATTATATAATCACTTTATACTTTTCTCCTCTTCCCCCTTTAAGCACTCTGTTGTACTTATAACAATACATCATCCAAGGATGCTTCTATTAGTTAATTAAAGAGACAATTAAGGAGACAGATATTCATTTCCCATGATGGGGAAATGAAGATCTACTTTTATTAATCTAAGTTTACTTTTAGTTGGTTGACGGATGATTGTTGATAGCCTTACAGAGTTTTACAGCACTCTGCCAAATGTATCCTTGGTTCTTATTGTGGCATAATTTTTGTATAACTGTGTATTCATAATTATAAAACCTTAAGGGCCCGTGCATGCACCTGCACATATACAGATTTATTTATTTCAGAGACAATTTAGATGACGAAGCTCAGAGTAGAGATCATTATAACATGTGTCTGCCTTTTGTGACAATGGCATCCTAACAGGTACAATGTTCAGACGTTGACCTTTCCGAATATTCTACCATTCTACAGTAATTGTGACATGCTTTTAGCCATATTAACGAAGAGCATTTTAACTTTCTATGTGCAGAAAACTCGGTACTTTACTATTCAGAGTCAGTTATTTTAAAAATTTCCAAATTCACTCTCAGCTCTAGTCTCTGCAAGATTTTCCCATCTATCCCAACTGTGTCAAACTGTGACAAAAACAGAATAAAACAAGAATAGACTATACATGTCACTCATGTTGGCTGGGAGATAAGCTGAGAAAGCAAGAATTGGATGATGGAGGGATAAATGTACCATCGTTTGAAAAAACAACGCTTTCTTCTCAAGCTGTATGTAACTCATCCATTGTGAACTAAGTAAGACTATTGCTAGTAATAATTATAATAACACCTTAAATTTATATAGTGCCATATAAGTTACAAAGTCTTCCTCAAATTTTAAATTATTTCATTTTTTTGACAGTCCCATCAATTAGTTAGGGCAGAGCTTATGATATTCTCCCCATTTCCCACCTCTGCAGTTACGTCCTGCTGTTCTTTCCAAATCTGGTATATCAGATGTAGAGAAGTAGAGAATTCCCAGCCTTGAGTGCCACCAAAAAGTCCTTATGTTTGGGCATCGTACTTGGTGACATGTCAGAATGTGGAAATTGCTGCTGTAGCTAACATCTCCTCAGAGAGAATACAAATCACTAAAAAGCGCAGGTCAGATAACTTAGAATTATTGAGGTGATGCCACTTTTTTGAAATAGAGATGTGTGGCAGTATTAAAAATAGATAGCATGGATTAATTTCTAAAATTTATTCTCAGTTATATCATGGAGTCATTTGGACTTCATCCATTTCTCTAGTAAATTAGCCATTGATAATTGTAATTATGACCCTTAGGTGCAATACGACAATGAAATGACTCCTGAATTATTAAGAAGTGTTCATTTATGTCTATTCTGTATGTAGTTTTGAGTATTTTACTGCATTATCATTCCTTGGAAATCGGTCACCTGTATATGATATATACATGAGATTAAATTTCGGTAACGGTAATATTTCTTTAGGAAAAAGTCCTGTTCTAAGTGCTGAATAAACTGATTATATTTTACATGGATTTTTTTTCTCCTAGATTTCTGTTTGGCGTCCATGGTCTTATTTGTTCATTAGCTATAGGTCATTATTTGAGAAAAATAAGGCTGAGCATTTATATGATGCTTTATTATGAATCAATGTTTCATTGTCATATATATTGTTCAATTTATTATGTAAACCTCAAAAGACATTATTGCTAGTGTTTTAGAAAATAAGACTCGGGGAGCTATAAGTGGTTTGCTCATGGCTAAGATGTGATAGAGAAGAAACCCAATTCCATCTGTCCACGTCAAGAACTTTTTCCATCAAGCCACAGTCATCTCAGAAACTCGTCTCCCAGAATTTGTGTCAGGTTTCCGCTGGCCATGGGCCTCTTCACTGATAAGCCCATCTGGTGGAGTTTCTTTCCAGACCTCACAGAGGAGCAAATATCAACCAATGAATCAGATTCAGAGAATGTGTTGTAATCCTGATTATCAATGAAAATGGATAAAGTCCCTAATATTAGATTGCATTCCATCCCCCTGGAGAGGGGCATAGAATGCATCATTTTGTAGAGAGACGACTATATTTATCCTACAATACAGCCAAGACTGTATTAGAGCAGGAACCTTTGTAATAGTTTTTTACCATATATGAGAATAATAAGCTTTGAAAAGAGATGTAGGTGTGGGCATTCTCCATTTACCTTGGATACAAAACAGATTTTCTGCCTTTGATGAAAAGGCCAGGCAGTGCCCATTCTAAGGAGAAAGTGTGAAATAAGAGAGAGCTCTGAAGACAAGGTTTTATCATCACCTCTTGCTTTTTTTTTTTTATTCCATTCTAATCAGAAACCTGTTTTTAAGCAAGCTGCCCTGAAATTAATAAGTGACATAGAAAAGTTACTGCCTTGAATATGCTCATATGAAAAGGGGCACGAAAAGGTGAGAGACACCTCTGAAGGAAAAGGGCCTTTGCCATTAATAATTATCTGTAAGGAGTGAATAGTGCCTGGGAAGTCGGGCTAGAGTCACAGGAATAGAAATCAAAGACATTAAGACAGGCCTCTGCTTTCACGTGAGGTATTGCTGAAGCTGAATGCTAATCTCCAGCTAGAATAAAGCTGACAACAAAGCCATCCTGTATTCATCCATTCTGGAATATTCAAGAGAAATGTCTTCTGTATTTATTAAGCCCCTTATAATTATTTCTGGCATGCCAAAAACATGGGAGATAGAGAGAATAGTAGAAGATTGAGGGGAATGTTGTTGTTGTTGTTTTTTAATTCGATGTCAAGTCTTCAAAGAATTGAATGAGTGGCCCCAGGAATAATCATGCTTTAAGTATGACACTGCTGTTTAATAAACCAACAGAGAAAATATTGAAAGGAATTCAGTCAACATTCTGGGACTAGTGTAATTTTGAACAATCAAGCATAATGGCGAGATCAAGCCTGAAGTCATTCTGCACGATTTGTAATGCTGTGAAATTATAAAAAAGGGAATGAGAAATATGTGATGGTGGCATGGAGGTAAGGATGTGGGAAGCTTGAATTCCACTTCTATCCCCTCTGACCTTACTGATAATGCAAATCATTTTATTATGTCAAAATAGCTGAGGTGAAATAACCTAGTTTTCCTAAGAAAGGAATTTCCAGTTTCATCACAGAAAAGGATACGTTTTGCATTTGGAATGTCTGAGAGTATCTGAAGTGTTGTCGCATTAAAATTCATCATCAGAATTAATTCACATTCATTTCATTAAGAACCGAGTCACCTGGGTTGAATTTGTGTGGGGAATCATAAAAAAGGATAATGAGAAATGACAGCAGGTCTGCAGAGTGGCCAGTGAGGACTACTCATAGATCTAATCTTTTTTCTTTTTTCTTAACTTTCCATTTGGTGTTTGGAGATTATTTGGTGTTGGGGAATCAAGGTCATTTGTTGGCACTTGTGCATGATGTGAAATAAGTAGAATCCTTTTTAAAATTACTGAGTTTAAAGGATTTAAACAGCCCTAAATGAGACCTAAACATGGGGCAATGAGAAAAATAAGGCTGCCACAAGAAAATAACAATGTTGCTGGTCAAAGACGATTTTGTGCCTGGCACTGTGCTCAATTGACTTAATGATATTCACAGATAAAAAGCCTGAGCATGGAATAACTTTCCCACAAAGTTGCTGAAATGATACGTTTCTTTTGTTACAATGGCTCATCATCAAATAATAAAACCAGATACTCCGTCTGGCTCCTCATCTTTGGTGTTCTCCATACTTCTTGGTTGCAAAATGCCAAGTACATCATCTCTTCTTGCCTCTATCATCTGGGTAGATAATTCCCAATTGAAGATGTTGACATCTCTTACCAGAAGAAATCTTGTGTGTTTCCTGGCCCTTTTATTTTCCTTCTAATAATTGAATTGCTCTCAGGAGATTTATTTCTTCTCTAACTCTTCAACTACCTTCTTCTACCTCCAGGAGTTCTAATACTAGAACGGCCCCTCACTCAATGATCCTCAAGGCAGATGAGTATTTCTGGGACACACTGTGCTCATCTAGAGGAGTGGAGGCTGATTATTGCTAAAATCTCATTTCAGAATGAAAGTCTGCTTATTTGTGTGTTTATGAGTGTGTGCCTTCTGAATGTTGACGGCGGTGAGCTTTCACAGGTACAGATGTAGGACTAAAATCTAAACCTTGTGTGCTTTGCCTTATCAGTCCACTTTCTGTCTATTCTCTTTATACCAGATGAGGCTAGACACTGACCCTTTTATTCAAAATTTTAATTCATGATTAAGGTGCTACTTTGTACGTCAATACTTCCTTCTCCTCAGGATTGCCAAAGAATAGCCATCTCCGAGGCACTGGGACCAGCAATTGGTTCTTAAGTCCTGTGGCACCTGGACCACAAAAAGGCAGTTTAGTATATCCTGGAAATATCCAGGCAAAAGTGTGAGCTTTACCTCGAATGGCTTCTCCGAGGTTCTCCTGACAGGTCTCCAGGCTCTTCGCTTTCTCCTTGTGGAGTGTCCTTTTTAGAACTAAAAGGTAAAAAGGTTTCAATTTGTTCTTTTCTCTTCGTATAACGCTTACCAATAGCACAGTGCAAGTGGGCATTCGGCGAGTCATTTTCTTTTAGTACTTGCATTACTTTCTCCTTACGATGGAAATTTCTATTTCAGGTTCCTAAGCAGCCATTTCTAAGTCACTCATGTGGCCTCAAAGAGTTGAGACTTAAGCGTAAGCCAAAGCTTTTAGAAAATAAAGAGAAGGGAGCAAAGAAAGGAACAGACAAGCTGAACGCATGGACAGTTTTACAACAGTTGAATTGCACAATCGTTAAGATTGCATCCCGGCTGTCCAGGTCAATTTCACTGCAGTAACTGTTGAGAAATCTGGATTATGATATTTAAAGAGAACAATTAAGCAAGGGATTATTTTGTGTTACTTAAAACCTACCCTTATAGAAAAATCTACTCCTGGCTCTTGAGATGGCTGTCTGACAACATTGTCAGCTCTGATGACTTTTTCGGTTATTCTCACATATTCTTTGATTTGCCTGTGCTCTCACAAAATAAATGCGATTATATGTGGAGATATGTCACAGTGAATTGTTCAAGTCAAACTTTCCCTGGGCTGAAAGGATTTCCTGTGACCACAACCGATTTTCCTAAAATCTATGTTAATATTTTCACACACAAATGGCAAAACTTTGATTGTTAGTGTTTAGTTGCAGCTGGAGGCTAGTCTTACACACACTAAATGTAATACTAACAACAGCATATATTTATTGAATGCTTGCTATGTGCCATGCACTGGGTTCAGCATTTTAAATGGATTTGTTTATTTGATCCTCATAACCCTAAGTGGTAGTATGATTCTTCTTCCCATTGTATAGATGAGGAAACCGACTCATAGAAAGATTAAAATAACTGTCCTAACTTGTAAAAGGCGGTGTCAGGATTTAACCTCTGGTGGCCTGATTCTCTGAGTTGACAATTAGGAACATGCTCCACTCAGAGGCCCTATTTAATCATTTTTATTCTTGCAGTTCTGATCTTATTTGATGTTTTCCACGTTCAGTGAATATCTTCCAGAACTGAAGTTTTAAACGAGTAAATAGTATCTTGAAATGATCGTCAGTGAGACGCAGTTTGGCTTCTGAGTGCATCTAACTGCCTGTTTTCTAATCCTAGCTCTACCACTTCCTAACCATGTGATCTGAGGCAAGTTCCTGGCTGCCTCTATGACTCTGTTTTCTTATCTGTAAAAGAGAAATAGTAGTACTTACCTTATAGGGTTGGCATAGAGATTAAATGAGTTCATGCATATAAAGCATTTAGGACAGCTCCTGGCACATTGTAAGGACCATAAGGGTAT
The DNA here is from genome assembly GCF_000325575.1 of Pteropus alecto. Lineage (NCBI taxonomy): Eukaryota > Metazoa > Chordata > Mammalia > Chiroptera > Pteropodidae > Pteropus > Pteropus alecto. Next base: position 10,344,842 of record NW_006437736.1, on the reverse strand, counting down.
GGACCATAAAAGTGTTCCCTGAATCATCACCATCATCACCATCATCTTGAGATACTCAAACATTATGTGGCAAACATAGGCAGTGGTTTTATATTTCGACATTCTTAGAGCTTCATATAGGAAGAGAAAATAATAGATTTCTTTTAGACCGACTTTGCTAAATAAAGCAATTCTCAGATCACCTAGATTTATTTTGATTTAAGAATTTGAGTGGTAATTTATAAGTTATTCAACTGATGTGCTGCCCTGACTCAGTCTGAAGGTGGAATTTTGCTCCCAGCAAAAGAAGATTTAGTATCTAAATTGAACAGTTATTAAATAGAAACAGACTGACCACTACCCGGAAAATCTGAAGATGAGAGTGGCAAAGAATGAGAGATAACCCTGCCTGCAAAGTCCAAGTGATTAGGGAAACTGGGGTTTGGAGTTTGACGTAGCAAATTTATTTTAGAGTGATATTGGTGAAGTGTAGTTCGTAATGCACAGTTCTGATAGATTCTGACACATTTAAATATTCACCCCATCTTTCTGCAAAGAGTTGGAATGGACACTCTCTGACATCCTCTGAGGGTATCCATTGGGGTGAAAGAGGCTTTCTTCCTTCAAGGCAATTTTGTCCAACTCTGCCAGCTCAGGATGAGGGAAGCCTGGCAAAGTTCCAGAGGTGATTAATGTTGTATCTATTATTTCACAGGGTTGAGTGTGTTTGGGTGGAAGAAGGGAGAAGCCTATAATTTCATAGCTGTTAGTAAAACATTTCTGCTAAACCTCTTTTTATTCTAAAATTTGGTGAAAGGATCTCAACATTCAAGATGATTTGAGGGCATTGTACTGTCCCCAGAATAGAATGCACCCACAGTTGTTACTACATCTTGATGGTGCAAGTGGGAAGAATGTAAATATTTTCTCCAAAATATTGATTGTCATTTTACCTAATTTTTGTGTGAGATCGAAATCATCTTTTCAAATATTTGAACTCAGAGATTTTTTTTTCTTCCATAAATATAAAATCAGTTATAAGCTTAACTTAGACCAGTTAGGAAAGAGTATTGCATTTTAAAATTATGCCACCACTGTCTTGTTTAGAAAGAACATGACTGGGCTTAAACCAAATGTTTGAGTTGCCAACTATTTTAATACCCATATTCATTGTTGCCTGTAAAGCGTAAGCATTCTTGTTGTTTTTATAGGTTCTTTGAATTACCTTCTAAATGACTACCACATAAATAAATTAGAACGACAGTCATGCCATGCTTTTTTGTCGCCGTGGGTCATTTTCATCAAATGCCTCATTATTTCATTGCACTTGTGTAATTAGGTGAAGATGCTCCACCAGAACATCCATGGGTCAGCTATGTGGACTCTAGCTGCCAAAGGCGCTTCTCCTTCTGAACAGAGCGCTTTGCTCAGCCAGTGTAGACATGGCCTGATAAACAATGGAACATCTCCCTTGAGGGCTGGAGTTTGGATAGATCTAAATCTTTAACTTAAAAATGTGCGCACGTTTGATGAGTGGTTAAATGCCTGCATTTTAGTAAAACGGGAGTTTAAATTGACAGTAATGTGAAGAATAGCATAATTTATAATGAACTTGAAAGGCAGTAGCACTCACTGTTGCACAAGCTAATCAAGGGACGATCAAATCAAAGTTTTAACATGAGCTTAACTATCTGTGGCAGGGAGGTGGTTCTTGCAGGTTTCTATCTGTCAGGTCTTAACACTAAACCTGTCAGCATGCAACATGGCCTTGTCACTGTTAACCAAGATGTCACATATATTATGGGAAACAACCAGCTTTGTGTTTTCTTCTCTGGGATTTTACTAGGAAAAGCAAATGTAAAAGAAATGCTTTTAACGCTGCATTTTTATTTTGCAGATTCTCAGGCTGATGGAGTGAGTGACGGCATGAGTTGCCAACTATAGTTATTCCGCTCAGTACAGAATGCCTGTGGGGAATAGAATCAGGCATGCCCAAAACAATCTTCCCAGGGCGAAACAAATACCTTTGAGGTTTAAATCAGGTGTGTGAAGATTGCTAGAAATATGACTTTTTTTTTTTTTTTTGCATTTATATTTATCAAGGAAAGTGGGAAGTTTGGTGGCTTTTGCCAACTCTGTTCTCCCAATTCTTTGAATGCTATAAAATACACCCAAGATGTTAACCTACCCTTTCTCCTAGGATTTGCTATCCTCTACTCCACTGCCTCGAAGAGTCCTCCAAAACTTTAGACTTTAAAGGCATGATCATGTTTTTTCATAGTCAAAAACAGTTTTATTTTGGAGATATTTTAAAATTGGGAATTGAAGTTTGATAGGCTTTATTTACCATTTGTCAATTTCCTTAGAAAAATAAGTGCTATTTATGATAAATGAGTTAGCTGCAAGATCCCGAAGAAAACTATATTCAAATAATCTTTAAAAATATATATTCACCTTACCTTTTAAAAGTGGTTAGATGGCTCAGAAAAATTAAGCAAAGATATCTTTTTTTTAGAAAATGTAAATCACATTTCCTTACAGGATGACGTTGTGCTTAATAGCCTCTGTTTAATTCATTCAGAAACTACACGATTTTTGTTGCCATATTTTGTTAGAAAGGAAGGAGAGGCTGTTTCTACAGGTGTCATAGAAAAATCAATACTGAGCCACGGCTTATTGCCTCCCATAGAACCATGGACTTGGCAGTGAAATTCTTCCAAAGGTGAGTAGGGGCATTGATTTTCCTTCTTGTGCCTGAAGAAATATGACACAAGGAATGGAGGCTAAATTTAGACTTGGAAACAAGTCTGATTTGAAACTATGCCTTCAAAAAACTAGTGACAATTTTTTTCAAGCAAATAAATGAGGGAACTGAGAATTTGAGCATATAAATTTTCTTATATATTTCTCTTAGATTTACTTCTTTATTCCTTTGGTACACTTTTGAAAAAAAAAATGGACTATTTGAGCAACATTTTATATGTAATTTAGATCTAGTGATTTCCGTGTGGAATACTTGCATTATACAATATAAAACAGTTTCTTAAACTTTTAACCAAGAATGCAGTAGTCCTCCAGCTTTTAAAAAACACCATATTATTTACACAATCATACTTAAAAATATGGGCCCGTCTCTAATTTTCCTTATTTAAACAGTATATGTTTCCAGCTAATTTGTGCCAGAATATTTAGACACATACTTGCTCATTTGTTTATTTATTTTACAGTTTCTTCTAGATTTTTCAAAGTTGAAAAGCTATGCATAACGCATTGGTTGTTTTACCGCACTGCTTAGCATTCCATTCATGCAGGCAGACGGTGTTCTTAGGTTTGGAAATATAAATCCCAGGAGGAGTAAGCTGAAGAACATTTTATGCATCACTCATTCTATTATGAGCCCTCTGCTGTTCCATCTCTCTACAAGGTAAGAGATTTATTGTGAGTTGGCGTCAGGCAATAAAATATGACGTATGCTAATGGCTCTTACTTCAAAGTGTATGTTTTTGGAACTTATAATGGAGAGTATAGAAATCGTTTTATAAGCAAAAGAATAATTGGAACAATTTAAGTTACTCACACACGCTCTAGCACATTCATCTGTCCCCAGGTAGCATTTGGTTGTTCTACCCTGGGACTCACATTCTATAGTATTGTCTTCCTCATGTGAACTGAGGTGGTAAATTGGTCATTTATATAATGAATCTGAGCGGACTATATGATTAAGGGAAATAATTCAGGTCTCAATATAGAAAATTACCACATTACCAGTTTGCGATGTCTAGGGGTAGATATAATTTGAGTTTTAATATTTTGTGGGATCAAAAATTAATTATAAGAAAGTTAAAATATAAAATGCTAGCAAGTTGATGGTAATGTATAGAATTACCTTAATACTATTTTTTTCTTCTTGCTGGTCAATGGCAAATTCTTATTCTTTTTTTCCTTTTCCTAAATTTTCAGACTGGCTGAAGCAACGGCAACAATTGTTTCCAATTTGTACTCTAATTTTGGATTATCTAGTTAATATCCTGACTCTGATTATCTTGCAAGACTGTTAGAAGGCTGCTACTACATTATTAATAAAATAACAGGGAAAATGCAACATTCTGGAGGTCCCACCTGATGGGGTAAGTTTTATCATGTCCCATAAGATGAGATTACATTTGATTTTATTTATCGTTATCCCAGCCCCAAGAAAGTTTTCACTAATCGATTTGACACAGAAACCTATAATATAAAGCTTCATATCCTTTATCTAAACTGTGACCAATTTAAGGCATGTAAAGCCAAGCTATTTAATGCATTTTATTTATGTATTCATTACATTATTTTTACTACCTTTCATCCTTTCCAGCTTAGGAAATTATGACTCATTAAGCATACAACATATTTAAATAAAAAATAAATTATGTACATTATAATTCTTATGGAGGGGGGGAAGGCATACTGTTGCTAACTTTTGATGAGTTTTAACTTTTGATATGTGAATTCTTAAGTGTGGGGGAAAAAAAAAGACCATGGCATACTTCGAAGTGTTCAAAAGTTAAAATGGGAAATAAAGATTTCATGGTAAGTAGCAGCCTTGTGTTTACTGTTGTAATAATGTTTACATCTGCATGAGAAGAAAAAAGTACAAAAGGCAATGAAGAGGTAATGGAGGAGCTGGACGTACAGGAAGTTGCAGGTACCTGCAGATATAATCTGAAGATACTTAGATATCTAGCCCTCTTTATGTGGTACATATACTGTAATCGATCACAGTGGTCAGGTGCTCTCTTCGTGGTCCAAAAATATTAGTGTTTTCAACATCATTTGTGTTTATACCAAAATCTCCCACGATATATATAAAATATATCTTATCCAAGTTTTAGTAACATGAGAGGTGTTCTCTCTTCGGGTTAAGCACGTCGTATGACTTTTCCTAAAATGTTGCAAAGGCGAATAGATCTGTTAGATAATTTGTGGTCTGTAAGATATGAATTTCTGAGGGGAAAAGTGGCAGTTGAAGCATAAATATCTTCAGTGTGGAAATAGTCTCGGGTGCCACACTTGGCCAGCACAATGTCTTGGACTCGTTATGGTTTTCGGTGCCTGCTTTGCTGTCGTCCTTCAGGTTCTTTCTGGGTCCATCTCTCCTCTGTTTCCCTTTGACTTTCTATTGTATTCCAGTTGGCGGCTGAACAAAAACAGAGCAGTAAGATTTCCTGACTACATTTTCTCAGGGCCATCCACTGGGAGTTAAGCTGACTAACGCTGTGAAAGCCCAGCCCATTTCGATAACAGCAGGCATGGCAGGTAAAAGCATCTCTGGATTAAAGTACACACTTTACTTCTTCAGGTTCTTGGTCTAATTCCTCTTGTTTGCCAGTTGTGGGGGAGGGGAGGAGAAATGAAAATAGGTTGGGGACCGAATGCCTGGGGTATTTAATCAAATGCCCAGTGATTCTTGATTACAGGATGCAGAAATTTCACTTTTAGGGGATTAACTATGGTGAATTTCGTCAACTCAAATGCATGTCTCCTTCTACCCAGCATGTGATTGGGCTACTTCTCACCACTGCCTAAGGATAATGCGGTGGAAGAATTCCAAATACTTTTAATAATAACTCCTGGGTTGGCAGAAACTGAATATGCAGGGTGAAAATTCCCATTAAATATAGGTATTTGTAGAGTTACTCATACATTACGTTTTACATGTTATTGTTTGCTTCCATTAAAACAAGACGTTGAGAATTGATTTTACTGTGTTCTGTTAATTTGATTACTGTTTTCTAAGTGGCAAATGTAAACCCCCTTAAATAGTTTATGAAGCTCACTTAATCAAGCACATGTCCTAAAACGCATCACTATATTGATCCTTGACCTTTTGACCTGTCACTTTGCCACTTCAGATGCCTTTATCTCATGTCCTCGTGATACAAGCTTAGGGAGCAGAAAGAGTGAGGAAAGGCTTTAGCCCTTCTTCGTGAGCTGCCGGCAGCTGTGGAATTGTCTCCTGAAGGGAACTTCCTTGCAAATGGTAAAATTGGGATGAATAATATCAGTTTGCATTCATACTGAATATATTTTTAGGAAGCTTAAGAGGACTACACAAGAGTCACCTAGGAGAGAGAAATGTAATATACATTTAAGGTGGGAAAACTAAATTGCTGAGACATGTCAGATTATTGTGGTAATACCATAGCTCATTTTATGAATAAATCTAAATATTCCTCAGCTGGTGCCTGCATGCCATTTATCGAAATAAATTTTACAGAGCCTCTCCTTCACTGGAGTTAGAGCGTTAACATTCACCATCTTATCCTGGAGTATAACCTTAGTTTGTTTTGTTTTATGTTCTATGACCATTCTATGAATATATTTAATCAGGCTGGATCAAAAGTTAACAGAGGGTGTAGTGGAAAAATAAAATAACTTTTTCTTTGAGGTTTTAGCAAAAAAATAAAAAATAAATAGGGGAATGATTCAAGGCTCAATGGTGCCTATGCCATGGCTGTACCAGAAATCTTTTCAAGAGCATGAGGTTCCTTCCGTTTTAGCCGTCAGACAAATTCTTTAACCATGTTGGCCTCAATGTGACAAAGACATTTTATTTATAAATGTCCCTTGGGGTCCATGAGGAATCTGTGATACACATTTATTTTCTAAAGGAAGGTTCAGGATCAATAAGTTCAAAATATTTCAGAGTTACCATGTACTCCTCTGCTTGACTAACTCAGCCCTGCCGTGAACCTATCCAGATTCTTTCCGATGCTCGACATGGCTGACTCCACTGCACCTTAGTGTACTAAATGAAATAAAAAACGCTGGGGCATAAAATGCCTTTCTTTTGTTTTTGGTTCCAATAATTGCATGAAATGTGAATCACAGCATAATAGTCACGGAGAGGAGACAGGGAAAAAGGCGATTACCCTCCAGCCATGGTCCTTAGGAGTCCACTATGCTATCTGCTAATAAGCTAAAAGGAAGGATGCCCCATTTTTCTCTGTAACGTGACACAAAAAAACAAACAGCAAAACAAAAACAAAAAAACAGTTCCCTTAAACAGATTCATTTTAAAATAGGAAGGTCAATGGACCACGATCCAGGCGCACACATTTTCATAGGCATAGGCTTGGACACATTTTTCAGGTAAGTGATAAAAATGATGGAAAGTGGAGAACAGTGACTAAGAGTCAGGGGCTGGGACAGGCGAGTGACCTTAAGCAGGTAGCAAAGCAAGTCCATTTTTAATTTGAAGCTTTGGGCTTTAGCTTAGAAATTCAGTGACATTTTACATCCTGTTCCATTATGTCTCATGATGGTTTCATTATGTAAAAAAAAGAAAGGTTTAACTTGCTTAGTTGTGAGTAAATCTGCTGTGTGATGGAGTTGCCATGTTTCCTGTTTCCTGGTTTATTTGGAGAACATTTATTGAGCTTCTACTGTGTGGCAGGCACTATTTCCCCCGCCCCGCCTCCCCCCACAAATCCCTCAGATATCCGAGACACTCCTATTCAAGTTTGAAAAGCACAGAACAGAGATATACAAGGTTGGGAGACAGATGAATTGACAGTAGATAGGTAAATTGTAAATTACCATAATTGCCTGATACTCTGCACATTTTTCTGCCTAGGGATTTTATATGATCGTCGTCAGAATCTAGCAGAAAGCCTCCTCAAAGCTATAAATTTTTGTTGAACTTAAAGCAGTTTCTTTGAGCTTTCATACATTTTCATTGTTCCTATTTTTCATTTCTACTTTTGACAATGCTTTACCCTTAAAGTTTATATCCTTTTATTTTTCGTCTTTCTCTCCTTGTTTCCTGTCTTTTCAGAAGATGAACTGCTACATTTTTTTCCTTCTTAGTCCAATTTTTGTGCATTTGGTTCATATTAAAGCAGGAGATTAAAAATTCTGGATAGGGAGCTCTGGCTTCTTTGCTATAAGGTCTAAAATATTGATGTGCGCATGTGTGTTATAATAAATACTTTGCAGCTTAAGTTTAGTGTGTGGGGTTAAACTGGAATTGGTTTGATTGGTTTGAATTCTTACACTACCACTCACTAGCTGTATAAAAATCAGTTTCTAAATCTACTTCTTCAGTTATTGAGGATAGTAACATACCTACCCCGTTGTTACTGTAAAGATTAAATGCAACAACGTGTATAAAGCTCAGTGCTTGGCATGTGGTAAGAGGTCAAACATGTTAGCGATGACCTCTAGTATTACTATTACTTATTGGGTATGTGAACAGATACACACATACCTCATATACATAAGTTTTCACTATAATGCATTATTCAAAGAATGATAGGTAATCTTAGGCAAAATTGTGAAAAGGCAACATCTGCCTTCACCATCGCCAGCTTTTATTGAGAAGGTACATTCTCTCCTCAGTCCCTGTAAATGCCCAGTGCCTTGCGTCTCTTCTTCCTTTTACTGGTAAAACCTCCTTTCAAGTACAGACCTGAAATTTATCCACACAAAGGTCTAGATGACTGGGCACATTTGAGGTGTTGCCCTTGTAAAGGTCACTGACCTCTTATCAAAGATCAAACACCGGGCTGATGAGATTGCAGGCATCCGGCAGTGGTTAACTAGGCCAAGTGATGAGGTTAGTTCTGCCGCTGAAGGTGCCTGCTGGGGCTCTCTTGGGGGTTGTCTGACATCCTCAAAGGCTGCCTCCCTCTCTAAGCCTGGGGCCATTTAGAAATATCTGTCAGTTTTTTCATTTTTTTTTTTCATTTGTGTCTGTGAGATGTTGAATCTAGTTATGCCTTCGACCACAAGCGATAGTCCTTTGAACATTTTTTCCTAATACTCTTCTTTATTTTTGGATATACATCCTTTTTTTTTTTTCTACCCACATCTCATCCATATATTCATTCTTGGTTGCCCATTGTATTTCTTTCACAAAGGCCTATATTCATGATTTAAAGTTTTTCATACATTAAACTATTATGCTGAGATAGTCTCTTGACATATTCTTCCTTTTTTATGTAACTCTGCTTCACCTGTATTTTCTGTACATAGATTTGAGGGTTTGAAGAACTGGGTCCAAGTCGAAGGTATGCCTTCACCAGCAACATATCTGTGGAAAACCATTTAAATTTCTCAACCTGGGTTTGTCAATGGCATAGAAATAAAGGAATCTATTTGCCGTGGTGTTGTAAGAATCAAATCAGGACGTTTTGTACACTCAAAAGTGATTCGAAGCTTTTTGGTCTTTTGATCCATCATAACTACCCCTCAAGCAATTTTTTTTTTAAGGGAGGGCATGAAAAGACACATTATGTTTAGTAGTTTGTGAAAGAAGACATGGGATTATCTCTCTTTGACATTTTCTCTCATTACCTGAAATAGCTATTGTGTGCATTCTTGTGATATCGCTGTCAGTTGCCTCTGCCAGCATGATATCATTTAATGCAGAGACAGCCCAGAGGAGAATATTCTCGGATGAAAATCTAAGAGGAGAAATGTTCACATAGGGGCCCTTATGGATGGGCTAGATCCACAAATGATTTCTCAAAGGTTGCATATCATTCTGTAGAGCATTTGTATGTGGGATGGGCAGACTGAGCTGCCCCCAGGTCACTCAGAAGTTTGGAGTCAGACAATTAGGCATAACATTTTCAAGATCCTCTACACAAGTGAGAAAAATAAAATAAAATAAAAGCTAATATTTTTCAAGTACCTACTACGGCAAGGCACTTTTAATAATTATAGCTGCTAACTTTGGGATTTTGCTAGACACCAAATAGGCACTGAGCTGCAGACTTTACCCGGTTATTTAATCCATACAACGACTTTGTAACACTTCATTATTATGTCCATTGCACAGGTGGGGAAACTGAGGGCTCTGTGACACCAAAGCCAATGTTTTTTATGGATTTTCCCAAGGATCTTGAGATATAGATAGTCTTATATGCATTTTGCAGATGAGGCAATGGGACACAGAAGCTTTTAGTAACTTGTCCCCATAGCTCTATGTGGAAGAGCTGGAACCCCATCCAGGTCGGGCTTGACTTTTCTCAGGAGGCCACACTGCTTTTCTAAGTGCTCTAATTCTCAAAAAGGACCTCCCCCACACCCTCACTTACAATCTGTTGTGGGTTGATATTTTTGTAAAATAGACTAAAATTGAATTACTGGAAAAATAAAATTTGAAAAGATATCCAAAATACAAACTCAATTCTTTATATTAGATTCAACAAACATAAAATTACTCTGTCACATTGCTGTAGACTCTTTTGAACCCTTGCTCACAATTTCTGGCTTATTTTCTCCTGAACGACTAACAAAACTGCTTGCACCAGCTCCGATGCAGAGCCAATGCACAGCCAGTGCTTTGATGAATACTGCTATAGACCTCATAATATGAAGATAAGGCAGTTTCTTCACTCATTAACAGAAGTCTTATAGCCATAGATTTGATTCAATATTTACCAGTAAGGCCTTGAATAATACTAGGTTGGAAATAAAACACAAATATTAAAAGTCATGGCCTCTATTTTTTTTTTAATCTTACTAGAGTTAAATAGAATGTCTTAATATACCAACAGGAATTAAATTAGTTTTTATGGACTATGTCTATTATTTGAAGTCCTATCCTCTCGTAACCTAAATAACCAAGAAATGTAGACCACTGTAAATTACCTTATTTGATATAATAGAGATATAGTGATATTCCAAGTATATCTCTCTCCAGAGGACAGGCTTATTGTTGTGTTGATTAATATTCTCTCCTGCTGTATTCTAGTAGGCTAAAGAAATGAAAAGAAACATGATAACAAACCAGCAAAGCAAATATTTCTGGTTAGTTTCCACAGAGACTATAGAAATGCTTGTCACCTGCTTCCTCTTGCTGGGCAGAGCAAGTTAGCTTAGTGGCGGTCCCTTTTTCAATACTTCTGAAAGCAAATCTTAAAATAGAATGTCCGTGGAAAATAGCAAACATGTGTTCCCCAGAGAAGAACAGGGTCTGTGGCAGGTGCCTATCTCCGTATCCATCTGTAGAAGTGTCTGCAGGAAATAAATGAGAGGAAAAAGGCTTACACAGAAAATGTCAGAGTTACTATTTTTGATATTTATTTAGCAACATCATACCCAGATTTCAAGACAAAACTTAGTTTTTGCCCGATTCCTGGCTTAGCACTCCAAACACATCACTGCTGTTTGGAATGCTGTATTTACATGGCACTCCTGTCGGTTATGGCTAATTTTAATTGGGCTTTAATTTCAAGGAAGAGGTGCTAGATCAGAGGATCTGTTTGTATCACAAGTGTTATATTAATGTGGAACTTACTCTGCATTCAGTAGAGGTAAAAATAATGGCAGAAAATGCACAGGATTTCATGTTTGTTCTTATAATGAAGCCCCTTGCTCACCATTACATTGGTGACCTTGGTGCCCTAAAATTCATATGAAGCTCCATTTGTTTTCTTGAGCAATGCCCTCCCTTGGTATCTAATCCATTATTCACATTTCATGAAATCATTCATACACTGGTCATTTATTTATGGAGATCTTGGAGAAACAATGGTGGCAGCTTTGATTTTACCTTCAAAGAGTTTCCAGCCTCAATGGGGAGGTACAGGATTAGAGATATAGATTTAGAGCATTGTAGCACTTGCCATAATAAACAAAGGTACCGACTGGCCTGTGAATGTAGAGGAAGTGACAAACTTGAGCTGTGGAATCACGAAGTGCTTCACAAAATAGGCGACATGCAGCCTAGATCTGGAAAAACAAATAAGAGTTTTAAACTTAGTAATGGTGAATAGTTGTATCAATATTTTGTAAAATGTGACTTTTCACTCATGACCTGTTTTCTTGGGACCCTTGTGTAGTCTCGCAGTGGAAATACTGTTTTTGTGGAATATTTCATATTATTTCTCTGCTTCTCCACATCATGTTTCTTATGTCTGGACAATAGCTAAAAGTTAGAGCTGTTAAAAGCAAAATTTTATTGGTGATTTCAATATCTCCCTACTGACTATTTTTCCCATGTTGATTTCCAGAAGTTCCTTCTAGTTTCAAAAACTCAATATCTACTGATTTTTATTTTTCTTTTCCTGTGATAAAATCCATCAGTAGTTAATGAGCTCTTAACTATTAAATATGACTTTAACCTTGCCCTCAAGAATGCAAGGCAAGACATACCTAAGATAGCATTTAATTTAAAACAATAAGCTTGTATTTACTCAGTTTTAGCCATGAGAATCTTGACAAAATGGGAGCTTTTGTTTTTTAAAAAAATGAAAATGAATAAGTAATCTATAGAGAGATTAGAGGATGTTTTAAAACAACTATTTAGAATTCCAGGGGGAAAGTGTGCTTATAAAAAAAATAATCACTTTAAAGAATAAAGGCTGTAAGCATTCATTGCTAACTGGCAAACTGGACAAGGCCAACAAAGAAAAAAGATAATATTGAACAACAAGGAATTGCTCAAGTGAGCCATATAAGCTGCCTAACCACCCTTGGCAGCCAACTAGACGTTGGGCGGGGTCGTATAGAATGTATGGGTCATTGATAAGGAGTGCCAAACTATAGTAAATGTCAGTTAAAGTGTGAAGGTAGCACATTTCTATACATGTCAAAAAAAGTAGCAAGAGTAAATCCCAGTGTTCTATTTTTATATAGACATACACTCTCCCTAGCCAGAAGAATCCTGCAGTTCTGAATCAAAACATCTGAACATCTGAAGAAGTTGACAGTAAGTGCTCATAAAGTGTCAGTCGCTGTTCACTTGTTAAGATAGATTGATACGGTTATAACTCTATTTTTAAAAACAAAACCAAAAACTTGGCATCATGCCTTTACCTGTGCATCACAGTTCTTCTAGGGATCAGAGACACTGCCATGAGTGAGAAACACCTATTTCCTGTTTTGTAGCACTTGAGGCCCAGACAAGGAGACAGATGTTCATCTAATGTTAAGTATGTGACAACAGGGGTGAACAATGGTTGTCGCTAACGAGAGCTAGCCACGTCTTGGGGTGTGTCTGAGAAAATTTCTCTGGGAAGTGAGATTTCAACTGGGAACTGAAGGATCACTTGAAACTGGCCAGGAGTGAGTAGAGGCTGAGATTGGACAGAGTTTGGAGTCCAGAGATAGGATGGAGTGGGAGAAAATGTTGAACAGATGTGAGAGATAGGATTTGGATGTCATAATAGGGTACACCTGTTGATTAATCCCATAATATAACAACTGGGGTATAGTCATGGGAGCTCAGAGGAGTGAGAAGACTAGGCACCAGGAGACAGAAGACCTAAGACCTAGTGCCGACTCAGACACATTCCAGAGGTCAGCTTGTGTGTGTTTCGTGGTTTATCACTTCTTTTCTCACTTCTATAAAATCATAGAAATGATATGTACTTAGGGTGACTGTGTGGATTGTATTACGTATGAAAGTTCTCAGTAAGCAATAAAGCATATAGGACGATAGGTTTTGTTTGTTAGTACTTTACGTGGCTAGATAGCACATTTGGGAAAAATCTCCAAATATAAATCTGTTTGGGAAGATTTATATCTGAGATTGTGAACTCAGATGAGCCAGTCAGGTCACCTTAATAGTGAAGGAGGCTCAATCAAAGCAATGATGTAGAATAGCAGGGACTGTGACAAACTGGAGAGGGCATGCCCTGGCTGAAATTCAAGACAATATGTTGTTATATAAGAATATTGATATAGCAGAGCCAGCTCTTCTAACTTTAGCTTCTAAATTTTTAAAGATATCATTTTATTCAGATGTTTACATGAAACTAGTCGATGACTAATTCCAACATTCAACAACGACACTGTGGGTCAATGTGAAACAACCCCTCGCCCACACACACACACACAAAACACACATGAACTTTCTGTGAATTCTGACATGGGGATTGTGGAATCAGGTTCAGATGAATAATAGAGAGTACATGTGTCCCTAGTCATTTGAAATTAATGTCGATGTCATATAAGCAAGCCATATTCTTTAGTGCACAATGACGATACTAGGCTAGAATACTGAATGATGTAAATAGCAGTCTTTATGTTCCTTGTCACTAGACTAATAAGACATTTTCTTTATTTTATTTTCTTCCCTTTTGTAAAATGCATTGTTTTATAGGAGTCATATTTGCTGACTTCTACGTTGAATGTGCCACTCCCTTGCTCAAGAATGCCAGGTAGCTCCCATCACATAGATCAAACATAGAATCTGAGCCTCCTTGCTTTGTCTTCCTCTTCACTCATCTCACCCGAGTCCTTCTTTCTGTTCTACTCTTTATTCTCTGTATCTTACTAAGAGCCAGCTTTTTTTCCATGCAAATTGAACCTTCTGAAGCCATTTTGTTAACTGTCAGCGCTCAGGTCTTTAAAACCAGATACAAAATTGTATAGCTTGTAGTTATTTTTAATGGACTTCCAGAAATTTTCTTGAGCCGAGCAAGAAATGTAGATCTTGTTAATTTTCTATTATTATGACTCTGTCTTCTTAAACTATATTAAATCTCAAGCCAACTAAAAATAGATGTAAACAACTGATAATGAATGCACAGACACACGCAGTGTAATGACTAGGTTTAATCCAAACTTTAATGACTATGTTTTCTAAAATATACTCACCTTATGTTAGCATTTTCATCAAAATAAAATATTGTCCTAAAAGAAAGATTAGCACAATAACCAGCATGTTTAAGGAATGTGATTTCATAAAACCTCGCCTTTTACCTTTGACTTTTGTATTACCAGTAAAGGGGAACTCTGAGGATTGTATATTTTTAGAAATGCGACAAAAAAGAAATTCTTAGAAAAAAATTGCTTTTTAAAAAAAGGTCATATTTATTTTTATATTTATTTTCATCATATCTTGATATTCTAATACAGATGGTTTTAGACCTCAATTTGTTTTATATCCAGGATATGGCGACAGGAAAAAATGAGTGATTTCACTACTTGCTATACTGAGTTCTATCCACTGGAAACATGGAAAATGAAGCTCAGACTTACTCTCTCTGATTAGAGAAGGAAATGGAAAAGGAGGTAATAGAAGAAGGATTACCTTCCTGAAAACCTTGGTCACCCCTGTTTGAGAGCCTCTCATTTTAATCTTCATGTTATGTTCACTTTTATTTCACTTTGGTGCTATTGGTTTATCAAAGATTTTAATTGGAAAATACTAGGTTCTCATTTTCTCTCTGAGAGTGATACTTTAAAATAGGTGAAATTTATTTGTCAGGTGTGTGCAAATTATTTAGAGGTGTCTAAGGTAAAATCAATGTAATGGTTTCACTTAAGGTACTCACAAAGCGATTAGAACAATATTAATACTTAACTCCTATTATTATGGTTACAGAATTCACAAGTAAGAATAGAAACAATTCTGAGTTAAGAATATAACTTAGTAATCAGGTAATCAGTGATGAATGCAAATCTTCTTAAATGAATGCTCGCAAAGAATGGGTTTTCACAAAAGTTTAAACAAAAATTGACAGCTGCATAGGGCTGTGTTTAGATTTCTTCTCCCGTAGTATAGCAGATGCTTAGATGTGACAATAAAGACTGAAAAGGTTTGCAGTGAAAACTGAGAGTAACACTTGTCTACTGCAGTAATGAATGCTTCAGGCTTCTTACAGTGAATTGCAAGTGGTTTCTTTCACGAAAACCATAAATATACATGGTGACAATAACATGTATTACTAACTCTGTCATTCTTCTTATCCATTAACTAACAAGATGTACATAGTAGCTGTTGCATATTGATAATGGGGTAGATAATGCACAAATGGTTTCTGTTTCATTAAGATCAGTTTTATTTTTATTTTTCTAGAGCTTTTGGTATAACCCAAAGAAAATTTTTCACAGATGGATTTAAGTTTTACTGTCAGTTCATGAAAGAGTATTTAAAATAAATTTAAGAAAACTTTTACTTATTTAACTCTTATTGCAAAAAATATATATTAAAATTTGATTTGTATATTTTTGTATAGAATGGAAAGAAAATATGGTCAGATAAGCAGTTTATTTTCTTATACATTGCCAAGAGGATAAATGCACAATAAATTTAATCCATAAAAGTGTGAGCCATTTAAAATAATTATTGACTTCTGTATATGTGAAGTCATATTATTGAAAAGCCATTTATTTTATATAGCCACTTTTATGTATCTATTATATATATAATTATAGCTATTATAAGTGTATGTAGTGGTACATTATATTCAAGGAATTAGAGAAGATTTGCTTGGTTTCGGTAACTCTATGGGGTACCTGGGAAAGGTTTTACCTAAAAAGATGACATTTAAGCTGATTATTTAAGAATGTAGAATGAAGACATAGGGGGAAATCATTCTAGGCAGAGAAAATAACACCTGCAAAGGTACCCCACAATTATGGTGGGAATTTCAACATGGCGGAGCTCTGAGTATATGTACATGTGAAGGAAGAAAGGTAAACAATGAATTAGATGTAATAATGCCGGAGGGCAATGAGCTTAGAATGCAAAGAAAAGGAATCTGAATTTTTGATCTTGTAGAAAATAGCCAACCAAGCTATATGATTGCATTTTTATCTTTTAGACTGGCTTTGTGATTTGAAATGTTTTGTTGTTGTTATTTTTTTTTTTATGGTGACTAACTCAGCCAAACCATGGAAAAATATGCATACTGGCTATAGGGAGAAACAAGAGGGGAAAGATAAATAAGATTTTATCATTTTCTAGCCCTCCAAAATAGTGAGTTGCTTTGAGGCATAGTGATGACAATGAAGAAAATAAGCTAAATTCACTAAACTTTTCTGAGTTACTGTTGACAAATGTTAGTGACAAATTGAACGTGATGAAACAGGGAGAGGGAAGAGTTAAGGGTGACACTGAATTTCCTAGTTTAGAGGACTGCATTGGGTGGTGATGCCATTATGATTAATACTGGAAGTAGGAAAATTTACTGGGGATGAGGAGGGAAATAAATACAAAGTTTGAAATGTTTGAAAGAAAACTTAGTAGAGAACTCTAGAGATGAGTGATGTAGGTATGAAACTCAAAAGGGTTGTGACTGTTTCATTCTTATTTGTACCTGTCGATTCAGATAAGTGAGTGTTGGATGGAGGAGGTAGTATTTATGGAGCGGTGGAAGACCGTCTCAACCCCTTATCTAGGAGAATGAATGAAAACATAGAAGAGGACCACAGATGGAAACTTGGAAAACTAGCTCACATTTAAAGGATGGGCATAATGGAAGAGTCAAAAGGGAGAGACTGAAGCAAGAGAGACTTAAGGAAGAGCGACACCATTGGAAACCAAGGCAAAAATGGAATTCGAGCAGAAGGGAGTACTATTAGTCTTGAATTTTGCTAAGCTACCAAATGGTATAAAGATTGAAGTACCAGTCTTTGGTCAGAAATAAGGAAGTTTATGGTCATCTCAGAAATAATGAATTATTGACGATGTGAACCATATTGAAATGAATGGAATCATGAATATGACTTGAGGAAGATGAGTCAGTAATAGTAGGCGGGCTATCTTTTCTACACATTTGGTGTTGAAGGAAAGGAGAGGAATAGAATGGTAGCTATACGCAGTGGTAGGATAGAAGGAAAGCTTTTGAGAAAGTGGGAAGGTTG
Organism: Pteropus alecto; assembly: GCF_000325575.1. Taxonomy (NCBI): domain Eukaryota; kingdom Metazoa; phylum Chordata; class Mammalia; order Chiroptera; family Pteropodidae; genus Pteropus; species Pteropus alecto. The sequence goes on along the minus strand of NW_006437736.1, from coordinate 10,327,277 downwards.
AGCACGTTTGTTTTTTGTGTTTCTAAAGAAAGAGAGAAACAGATTACTAATTGAGTAACTCTTTGTGAAGGTAGACACAATCTACCTGTAAGAAAGACCTGGGGAAGAAAAATGTATACCTTTCTCCTCCAAGAGAGGAGCAAAGAAGCTAACGGTAATTGTCAACTAGTAAAAAAAAGAGATTTCCACTTTGGGGGCTCTTTTATTCTTAAGGAAGAAAGAAGCAAGGTACTCAGCTGAGAGCTGACAAGAGAAGAGTAGTAAAGATTTGTAACAGCTGCCTTGAGGACTAGGACAGGAAGATAAGTGCAAGAGAAGGACTTTCTGAAGTCATTCTTTTGTAATGGCATCAGTCTGGCTAGTGGTGTAAGTTTTTTCAGCATCACTGGATAGCTTTGAAGCAGGAATAGAGATCTATTAATTAAATTACTCAGAATTAGAAATTGATCCAAAGCTATGACAGAGGACAGTAGGGAAAAATATAAGAGTCTGAACATGGCAATGTAGTGATGTAGGGGGGCAGAAACTAAATAATCAAGACTTATAACATTGCTTTTATTTTTTACTATAATCTTGGAGATTTCAGTAGAAAGGCTTTATTCTAAGTCAACTTTAAAAGAAGACAAATATTTAGACAGAAATCAGCTACTCTTTACTGAATTCATCATTGTGTAAGGCAGCATAAGTAAAAGAAAGCTACAGTCATTGGTTTAATTTTCTTGAGTTTTTGTAGTAAAATGAATTCTCAGAAAGTTCATCCTTTGAATAAGATTTTAACTAGGAGACCATCATTACCTTGTTTCAACAGCTATCTTTGTAATTGCTTGAATTCTCACTTGCATTTTAGTTAGTGAGAAATAAATAATAAAGATAGACTTTTGAGAAGGGGTAATTATAAATTTGTTTATAAAGACTTCATTGTAAGATCTTTAAGTCAAACCTTTAATTTACTGTCACAGAAATTTGTTGAAATCTGCCTTCAAGTGTAAAAAGCTTTTTCATTACTACATTTTCTGGGGGGTGACATAATAGACTATATATTGAACTTGCTGGTCTGGTTCTGCTCTCAACCACTTAAATCTAAATATGTCACTTTATATCTTAGGGTTTCAACATAATCAGTGTAAAAATCACTGTACTTTCCTCTATGGTTCAGGCTGAGAGCTTGCCATGCGGGAGAAATCACCTTATGATAAAATTCTCTTAAATGGACAATTAAGACGGTTCTACCGTCTCTGGTTTCCTTTCCCTCCCTTTTACCACTACCACCTCCTATACCGAATGAGGTTAGAATATTCTGGAAACAAATATATTCACATTTCCAGTTACTGGTAACATCTGTGAACTTAAATGATCTCTGTATTGCTATTGTACTCCACTGTGTTGAAATTTTATGTTCATGTTTATATCTTACCCACTAGACTGTACCTACCTGAAGAAAATAAATTGTTCCTTATTTCTTTAAATCCCCATGATGTAACATAGTGGTTGATACATAGTGGATGATCAATAAAGGTATGTTGAGTAATCTAATTAAGGAATAGATCAGTTAACATAAGCATGATTACATTCTGAGACTTATAATGGAAGAAACAAACATATTTACAGAAGAGGTAGTGATCTGCCATGTTAGGTCCAGAGAAATATATTCAATTAACTTGATCTGTTTGGTGAACTCGGAAATGAAGTAACTTTGTAATTTGGTGAGATACAGTTAAACTTCTATGAGAAACATTTTCTGCAAGTGCCAACAATAGATGGAGGCATTAAAAAAATCCTATTTATGAAAACTAGAGATGGGCAGGTTAAGCGCATAGAGAAAATAAGATCTTTGGTTTTCATTGTCGCCAGATAATAAATGATCCCTATGAATCATTTATTTACTTTGTAATTGAACAAGTCATAAAATGAATTGAGCATCCACAGATTTGTTGCAAATGAAGATGAACCATCATGTGCTTTTATTTGATAAGAAATTGAATTTTCAAGATAGTTAAAAAGGTTGGTATATTGTATGGTTGTAATGCCATTATTCAAACAAGTGATTATCTAGTTTTTCTCAATAGAATGTTAGCCTATTTGAGGGGAATATTTTCACTAAACTTGCAGTTGCTTGTATTTATTGGTCAAGATTGCCTTGATCTTTTATCACCTAGGGATTTACTTCTAGAAATCCAGTAGGTGATACAAACATTTGTTATGCATGCTCATTCTATGTGACACCCATGAAAATGGTCAAAAAAATTTTTTTTTTAATTTAATTTATTCCTACTCTATCTTGGCTCATTCCCATCAAACAAGGGGATGTACTGATTTTTTTTTTTCATGCGCAATTTGTTTGAAGTTTAGTTTAGCGGTTGATTTGTCAATGTGCAAGCACAGTTGATTCACATGGAGTCCATGATTGAGACCTTGCTTCTCCTCTCCTACTCTTATTGTTTTCCATCTCAACCAATTCAAAATTTGACATAAATTTCAAAGTTGAAGTTTTTTGTAGTATTTTGATCTTCAGTTGTGTGAGACTGTAGAACAGAGAAGGGAAAATATCTTAAGGAAAATCGTTTTATGGGAACTTAATGATAAACTCATGGGAAATCATACTTCTCTTTATCAGGGAGATACAAAATATTTCAAAGTATCTCTTTAGAAATTCCTTACCATTATTTTCCCTTTCACATTATCTTTTAATTTTCTAGAAAGGAGAGCATGGAATAGTAAAAAATATAGGATTTGGTTCTGAGGCACATGAATTTGAATTCTGACCCTGGAACTTACTCATTGTATGACCCAGGGCATATAATTAATTTTGCTGTGTTTCAATTGTCTCATGTAAGAAAAGCTAAGTGTCATTTTGCAGAGTAAGTGAAGTAACTAATTTCAGCTGAATTAAAAGTAGAAGGAAGTAACCTATAGAATGATGTTTACTTTGTAGTTGAAAACTATGGAGTGTGACAATGACAAATGACTTTGAACCCATTAAGTCTCATAGGCTAACCAGAACCATTTCTTTACAGTCAATTTTTTTTCATGTATATGCATTTAGATATAGTTTTAGCTATTGCAAACACTTGGTCTAAACCAAGACGATATTCAGCAGATACAAAGCCCTATATTTAGATTTTTAAAAATCAGTTTCATGAGTATGGAATGAAAGGGATCTGGCTTGTCAACACTACAAATAAGCTAAGATCTAGCAGATTTATATGAGTGCTTTGCTCTTACATTCATTCACCAAATATATATTGAGTGCATACTGTGTGCTCAGTGCTGAAGATGGAGCAGTAAGCAAAACAAGCAAGAATCCCTGCCTTCATAGAGCTTCTGTTGTAATTAATCATAAACTTAATCCAAAACAAATCCAGTGAAGCCGCTGTGAGAGAGAAAGAGGGAGTTCACTTTTATATTACAGTTTCCAGCTATAATAAATCAAGACTTTAATGGATTTTATGCTTAGTGAACATACTTGTCATCTTATGTTTATTTTTGTGATACAAATTAAAAGAGATATTGATAAATTGGAACATCTTGGGGAGACAACACCATGGATTTTCTGGTAAATGGTGTGCGAGGAGAAATGAGTGAAGAAACTAGGTAGGTTATGTCCAGAAAAGAAAAGGGCTGGAGGAGATGACAGCTGACCTCAAGATTTGAAGGGGCAAAATAAGCAGAAAGGCTGACTTTATATTGTTCAAATATTGGACTAGAACCAAAGAGTGGCATTTTTTAAAAAGTAGAATTCAGCTCAAGACAGAATTTTCTATTTAGAAGAGTTGTTCTGTAGACAAGAGGTTGTCAGAGGCCAGCTTCCTCTTCGCTGAAGGTTAACTCGGCAGAACCTGGAAGAACAGGATCAGGGGTTCTCTCTGAGTGGGAGACTGGCAAGATGTGCTTTGGGTTCTCCAAAGCTGAGACCATTTTTGCTCTAAAGTTAACCACGGCAATAATTTATAGCCCTACAATCTCAGAGCCAACATATTTCCTATGACAATGTCGCTATAGGTTTCTGACCTTGAAAGTTTCTTATAATTGTGCAATTCTAAAAGTATCTGCCTGATAAATTTTATAGAAAAAGAGAATGAAGCTTTTCTTATTTATCAGCCATATTCAAGAAGTGTTTTCTTGGTGTATGGATTTCACTTTTGTTTTTAAAATAGCGACCCCCTTGAGGATTTGCCTGTCTCAGTCCATTTTCTTATCAGGATTGAAGACGACAGATTATGCTAATGCCCAAATATTAATTTCTATAGCATAGCTATATTATTCATTGGCCAACATTCTGTGGATTTCCTGGATTTCTATTAGCTTGTCCTAAATCCCTGGCAAGCTAAATTTCTCTAACAGTCTTCGATTCATTGCATTAAATGCCTGTTCAGCCTTGGAAGATATATTGATTTTTTTTTTTTTCCGCAGCAAGTGACAAATACCATTTTCATGACTATAATAGAGATTGATTATATTTTGTGGAACACAGAGAGAGCTGGTCTTAGTGAGACAAACTTAGGGCTTACAAAAATGAAAAATAAAATCATTTGAATTAATATGAAGTTAATAAATTCATCTGTTGCTGATGAAGTAGAAATATTTCGAGAAAAAAATGAAAAGCTCTGTTTTGCGCACACACGGTGAGAAGTTAAGAGCAATATCAATACTCTGGGGTGCTGGTTTTGTGAAACCTTTTATAAAGTTAATGGTAATTGTTTTCAAACCCAAAGCTCTGACATTAACCCCCAGAACACCTGGGCATATTGCGAGATAATATTTACATTGAGTGACATTTCAACTAAGTTAGGACAAAAGTAAATCATGATTAATGTCAATTAAATGTGAAATAGCAAGTAGTTTATGGGGAGCAGTCTTTGTTTCTGATATGACATATGTAGCCTCAATTTAAAATCGAACTGGTTCCCTTTTCATTCTAAGTTTTTACCAGTAAGGACTTAACTAGAACAAATGTTAATATGGTTTTTATTATTCTGCCTTACCATCCAGTAGCTTTTACCTTTTGACCTAAAAGGAATTAAAACAAAAAATAAACAAACAAACAAAAACCACGTATACATGTCATAAGCTTCATGTATATAAAGGGTATATGCTATTTTTTAAAGAGCAACTAGAAATAAGAAACAAAAGGAAAGTATTTTAAGGTATTAAAATAGCTATGATGGACCTGGCAAACATTGCTAGGGAAGATTATAGAATTGCATTCTCTGAAGAAGTAAAAAAAAAAAACCTTTAAAACAAGGAAACAAGCTTGTGTCCCTTTAGGGACCTTATCCGTTTGTTCATCTTCTATCCTCATCACCTAACATTGTACCAATTACATTACCTGACACGTCTTAGGGGCACAGTAGTATTTGTTAAATGAATAGACAAGTTTTCATAATAGCAGAAAGAAATTAAAATCATCATAGCAAACAATGTGGTTAAGGTACTAATATGTGCCATGGAACTTTACTGTTTTTACCTCTAATTTTCATAATTCTTACATGGCTACTAGGTGATAAGTCCTGGAGTGGGGCCAGGGGGAGGAAAAAACCAGCATTGATGAAGCTAAAGATATTTATACATGTTCTGAAATATGTATTTACATGGTTTTATGAGAAAAAAATGACCATACCTAGGATTTGGGAAATACCAGAGAAATTATGGTTATTTTTATGGCCCAATCTTTTATTGTATGATTGTACTACACATAGTAACACTCTATTATCTTAAAAATGTTTTCTAATTATTTCACAAGTATATGCTTTGTCTCTTCTATGAGATCTTTGTTGGTAAATTATTTTTGGACCTTCCTAGATGTTCTCTGTATCAACCTCACTGTAACTTTGGATTCAAAGTGTTTCTAAAAGTCCTGAGTCATGGATCTATACAGTGGAGAGATGAAATCACCAATTTTAACATACTTATCCTTAAATGATGAAGAAACTATTCCAACAATAGTTGACTATTTCCTTTGATCATATATCTAGAGAAAATATTTTATCTTTAAAATTTTTTATTGAAATTTCTAATTTTTCGTTTATGGAAAGAATACTTTGCTCAAGAAATTAATGTTTGCTTAAGTCTCGTAGTTTATAAAATATGGCTTTAAAAGTAATTTAAATGAAATAAGAGCTGTAGGACTTGTTTATTCCCATCAATTTCTGTGAAACTAATAAATAGTTTTTTCCTTATTATTTACTGTCTGAATAGACTTGGTAAAGCTGTTTCTTTCACTGCAACATACACAGCCAGCAAAAGAGACATGTGTTTCATCGGTGCCATTAAAAATATGAAAATGTGATTTAATTTACACCATAACTCCTTTACATTTTACTTTTCCTTACGTATTTCTGAAAATTGGAGTAAAACTAAAATTCAAATTAAAGCCAATTGCTGAAAAATTGAAAATTTAAACCTGGGAAATACATAAATCTATCTAACTATATGTTAAATTATGTTTTCTATAATGTTTAAGAGTTAAAAGACATTTTCTGATGTTTAAAAAAAATACATAAATTAGTCTTATGTTAATCTTTTAAAATTGCTATGTTGGTATAGAAAAAGAAACATCTTTTACCTAGTATCAAGTTAGTGATTTAAATAGCATCTGTTGGATGTCATTTTGAAAATGAAATTGATCTTAAACTTAAATGTAAAATAACTGTTCGTGTTCAGCATTCTTATGTATTATAAGTTAAGATATTTTATGGAAACCAAATATTTAATAGTATTAAATCAGAGAATGACTGAAAGCAGGCTGATGAAAGCTATCTAATGAATAATCAAGTAGCATAACAATATAATTTAGGCTGTAAATTCTAATGTTAGATGTATGTATTTGTTTCAGGCTCTACTCTTTAAAAAGGTGAATATAAAGTTTCCTTCATCAGATGGAAAAATTGATAGATTAATTAAAGTAGAAAGGTTTCTGTAAAGTACAAGTCAATATGTACATAGTTAACTTCTCTGAATGATTTTTAAAGGCTGCAATTTCATTAAATTTTGAGAATTAATCAAAATGAAAGAAAGCCAGTTTCTCCTCCACACCATCTTCAAAAGTGACACTGCTTTGCAGAAGTTATTTAAAATACTTGGCAAGCATTTAATAGGTTTTGAAAATGCTATATAAATATTTTAGCAACTTCAAAGTTAAAATTTTACAATTTTAAGTTACAGAAGGATTTATGCTCATTGTTTGAAATATATAAGTGATTCAGACGTGTACATTGAAGAGTGAAAGCCCTATCTTTCATTTCTTGTTCAATTCTTCAATCCTTCTATTGTTAAGTGAACTTTCTCTATAAACGAAGAAACATACTTAAATGCACATATGAAAATATTGCTTTTGTCAATAAAAATTGGATTCTATACATATTTTTCTATAATTGGGTTTTTAAGTTATTTCTCTTGAGTATTATTTCATAATATAAAGATTTTCAGAACTCGTGACTGTAACTGCTTAGTTTTCTGTACCTTGATGTTATAATTCCCTTATTGATGTTCTTATAATTTGTCTCCACCTTTTTTCTGTAAATTAATGATTATATGAGCATCCGTGTGTATGTATATGTGTTTGTGTGGGTGGGTTTGGGTGTGTGTGCGCATACAAGCACGGACATGTGTGCAATCTGTTTATCCTCATGCTCTTTTGCAGTTATTTCTCTAAGCTAGACTTTTAGAAGTACTTTTTTGTTGTTGTTAAAGAGTGTGGGCGTTTAAATTTTTGTTAGACATTACCAATTCCCCTCAAGATAGTATATCTATTTAAACTTTCATGCATAGATAATAATAGTCCTCTCTTCCCCGTACCTATATTAGCAATGACTATTATTTATGCTCTTAATTTTTGACCAATATGATAATATTTATCAATGATTTGCTAATTTCTCTAATTAACCAAACTAATGTTTATTTATCTGAAGGGTTAGAATCGAGTGAGATCTTCTGAAAATGGGTACTTAGAGTTATCAGAAGTTAGTGTGCTTTAAAGTTTTTCTTTTTTCTTAAAGAAAATAGTACTGTACCAAAATAAATTGAACTTCAGAGTTGTTCTTAAAAACATATTGGAATATTGACATATAGGAAATTCTGATGAGATTTTGGATTAAGGGCTTCTGCTTTTGAGAGAAACACAAATATTGATGTTTATTTGGAGCAAAGGTGATTGCTATTAGCACACACCTAGGTTAAAATTAATTCTCATTTGGACTTCTGGCTCAGCATTTCTTGTCCTCCAACCTCCCTTCCCAAAGTCCTTCTAACATATCCTTCAGTTCACTTCTCCCCAAATACTTTAAAGGTTTCCTGTTGCCTCTAAGAGATTAAAAATAATTTTATAATTTATGAGTCTGTTTAAAAATCCAGTTTCTCAATTCTCATCCCTGAGGAGTCTGCTTCACAGTGTCTGGAGTGGGCAAGATCATCTGAGTTTTCAATGGGAATGCCAGGTGCTGCTCCAGACTACATCTTGAGAAAGACTGGGGTGGGGGAACAGTTTTTGTACATACTAGTAAAGACCCCTCATAATCAACTTTTCTACCTTTTTAACCTTGCACATATTTCTCTATCCTCTAGCCAAATGGAATGATGTGCTCTCTCTCATACTGGATCCTAGATTCTTCTATCTCTGTATTTTCCCCCTGGAAAACCACTTCTCTCCTCTTCACTTCTATCTGTACCTTATCCCTCATGTCCTAAATCAAATCTCACCTCTTCAATGAAGACTTTCATTTCTTCGTCCACTCCTACAGCATTTATCCACATCAAACATTTACACTTAGGGTTTAGTATTGTTCCTTGTGGTTCACATGTAATTCTCTGTATCCCTCAGAGTGCCTTACACATAATCAACACTGTAAAAAATGTGTTGGTTGAGTGAGTGAGTGATAATGTAATTAGAGTACTAGGGAGCAGGTCAAAGACTGCACTTCAACCCCACGAAGCCACTTCATGATGTTTTGCAACTTGTTCTACTCCTGAGAGACTCTGTTGCTCTCACTTCAAATCGAATTGCTTGCTTTAGTGAATAAAACAAAAGCTCATGCTTACCATATATTTGGGTCTCTTAATTGCATAGTTAAACCACCCTACTTGCAGTACTTGAGAAAGTTAATCCATACCAGAGATAAAGTTTTTAAAATTTATTTGAATTCCAATGTTATAACTCCATACAATTTTTCCTCAGTATATCTATGTTGCTAAAGGCCCACCTTGCTTAGCTTCTTAAAAGACAATTGTTTTTATGTTCAGAATAATTGCTTATCAGTAACTACAACATAACCCGGTGGTCAGATCATTAGAATAAATGTAACATTTGTCACAGGCACAGAACTTCAAGTGCATTTGATTCCTGTGCTGTATTCTTGCTATATAGAACCAAATTATATAATTTAGTATAGCTATGAGTATAAGCTGGCATGGTGTTCATGAAAATTGGGATGTCCTTCATGCTACTAAAAATGATATTTCTTGAGAATGAAAAATGGAACTCACAAAATAACATTTACTAGTGTTATTCAAGATTGTCTCAAGAAAAGCATTCATTAGGAAAATAAGTTCGATCATAAGGTAGGCATCTCTCTAATATTAAAATTAGCACGATCTATTCTTTTTTCTCAATTTTGAAAAGCAAGCACTTGGTAAGTCACCTTGGGAAAATGATGGCAATTTATTAATTTGTCATTTTCCTGGACTGAAAACATTGTGACAAACAAAAAAGACATCCGTTGGACATATATTCCTTTCTCTTAAAACTAGCAATTTAGTACATTAGTGGAACGTCTTTGGCCAGGCTAGTCTCCTGTAGGTTTGACTGTGAAGGAGCAGGTGTGTGCTTCCAAAGTGTCTTTACAAGTGTCTCAGTGGGCTTCTCTCCCACGCCTCCGCAGGAGACAGCTCATCTGTTTAATCCTCATGTTTTAGTCAACCTTTCTTATTATGCAGACGGGGTTCTGAGGCTCAGCTGGATTTTGACTCTCAGAATGAATTGATGGGGCTCTTTGATCTTAACTGTGTTTCATCTTTCCTCTTAATGCATAGTCTTCCCAACTCCCATTCTAGCTGGTGCTCTTAAAATAAACGGATAATTATACAAACAAATAAAAATTGCTATTTAAAACTCAGGTACAAACTTTTCATTTTGGCCTTTTTTTGTCGTAGTAAACTTTCTTGAAAAAATCCCCAAAGCAATTTAAATATGTTACTATGTAAAGGACCACCAGACTAACAGCATTAAACTATTTGCTATGAGTGTGTTTGTGCTTTGTAGGGTCAGATTTGCATAGAAAATAAGACTGACCAATCTTTGCGATTTAGTAAATTGTACAGTAGCTTAATATCTTATTAATAGACGATAGTGGAGCAAAAAGCATACAACCTACTTAGAAAAATTTAACATAGAACTATTGATATCCTGCAGGACAATATTCCTCTTTTAGGTGGGAGTGAGGGAGACTGAATTGCTGAGAAAATTAGTTAGAATCAGAACTAATCCGTATGGAGAAATCATTCTAGGTCATAAAATGCTAGAATAACATCATTCCTTTTAAACAGATCTTTAACATGAAATGTGTAGGTTTTTATGTGAGGTAGGAGTGGAGAGATGTTTAGGGAACAGTGTGAATTGTTTGCGTACCCACATTAAAGCATATAAAGTTTTGATTAATTCAACTGGAAAATATCAAGTTTTTATCTGAGTAACCTTTACTAGTCTAATCTGGTGTTTTGGAGACGTGTTAATTCTTTTTATTTTTAATTCCCTACAAATCCTGGTTTGTCTTGAAGTGTACCATGATCTTGTGATGATGATGTCATGTCAGAACTGTCAGAATAATTTCAGCTAAGCAAAAAATGTGTTTCCTAAGAGCCAGAGGCTCTTGAGAGAGTTATGATGTATTGTGATATGACCCTTCGAGAGGAGACATATTGTGATATGACCCTCTGGTCTATTAAATGTATCTTTATACCAACATATATACACTAAATATGCTAATAACTATTAGTGAATTATGAGAATAAACATTTTTCTTAGAGACATTTAGAGATAAAATATGTAAGGAATTTGATCCCTAATCATAACTCTAAAATATTGCTGTTGTTAAATATTCAACTTTCTTTCTTTCACTCAAAAGTATCTCTTAGGCCCCCGCATGGTAACTTACTCTGAACTAAGGAGATTTTCTTCACTATTTTTGTACTTCCCATATGGAATCTGAGAACAACTGTGCAGGAAGGAAATATAAAAGGTTATCCAATCCTTCTTCAGGCAGAACTACTCTGAGACCCACTAAAGATAGCGTTACTCCCCTCCAACAAATTTGTCTATCTTGCTACCAATTGGGACGTACTTTCTATTTGTTTGTTTGTTAATGTTGCAATTGGAAAGAAAAGCTCTAACAACCAGTCAAGGTGTATGGCTTTAGTGCACTTCATTTAGGTTCTCTGACTTTATTTGCTTTAATATTTTATCCAACACATCTGATTGCTGTGTCACTACTATAAAATTGAAACAAAAATGCCTACACTCAGTTTATAATCATTCTGTGCTGCTTGAACCTCTGAAAGGTAAAGTTTTGCCTTGTCTTCATGATATGTATCAACACAGACCCAATCTCATTTTATTTTATGCCTTTTTCTGTGATTTATAAGTCCTTCAAAGTTCTAGTTTACATTGGAATAATGTCCATCTGGTTCAGTGCTATAACTAATTCCCAGGTTAATGCAACTTATCATATTAGAATTTATTTAAGAGATGCTAAATTGTTATATGTAATTATTGTTAAATTGCTTGCTTAGTAACTCCTAATAGTAATGGGGTAATTCACTTGAACTCCATTATTCTACCTAAATGCGAAAGATGATTTTCTTGCATTATCCTCAAAAGGAGGGAGGGGAGGAAACATTTATATTGTGTGTCTTGGCAGAGTGATGGTTCATAGCTGTAAACTCATTGTGGTCTCTGATCATGCCTTTTGATCTGTGACTGTCAAGATGTGGCCTCAATCCGTGAACATCTCTTCTACCCAGAAACTTCCAGAGGACCAGCCTCAGCTCCCCAAAGTGGCCCAAGGCGATGTTACTTTCAAACACAGAAGTCTGAATAACCCATCAATGGATGATGAAATCAACATACTAGATCATAAGTTGATTAAAAGAAAAAAATTAAGAGAAAGAATATCAAAGTGTATTGCCCATAGTAAGAGTAAGTATTGTTTTGTGAACACATTTTTTTTTCAAAAATGTTTTGAGTGCATGTGTGGTGTTTGGTGGTGGTTGTAAATATTTTCTTACCATGAATCCCTATAAGTAAATAAATAAAGACCGAAAAATAAAACCCAATCAAAACTGTGTTGACCACATAGCCTCTAGTAAACTTTTGCCTAGATGCTGGGTTTTAGAATTTAGAGTATTATTTTACTATATTCTGATTCTATTTTTTTTTTTTACCAGTTATCCTCCAGCAAATCAAAGGAATTAGTTTATAGCAGTAGAAATAATAATGGAAGCTTAGCAAATGTTTCCAGAATTGCTAAGAGTTAGGACATCAGCTTATTGAGGGTATAGTATTCTTACTGATTAGCTTTAAGTAGTTGTTTTAGAAACATACTGTTTAGTTACAGAAGAGAAAGTGTACAGATCACAGAAAAAGGATTTTGTTAATACCTTTTTTTGTTGTTGGGCTAAAATGAATGACTATAAAGTATGACTGTATACTTGTGTTATAACAAGAAAGGAAATAACACTTATCAGTTGTTGCGAGCAAGAAAAGTGACGGCTGAAGTAACACCCTAGGGCGCGTTTGTGTCTTTCCACGATGCCAGGTTTATCGAGTGGAACCTTCTCAGATAAACCGATTAGGTACCCACGCAGGGCAATGCACAGCATGCAGAGAGGGGCAGTACAGAGTTTTACGTGACAGAGTGAAGGGATGAAAGCCTTTAGCATTGCCAAAGTGAGCTCTGTGGACTGGTGGCATGGAGAGTGACACATCAGTCCCAAGCCAATAGCTGCAATGGGTCAGAAGGTCAGAATCTTCTGCTCTAGCACACCCGTCTGCTATGCTGTCTGTCAGGTCAGGCTTGAGCCTGTCTGTCTGACACGTCTGTCGGAGGTGTTCAGTTTATATGGACTTTATAAGGTGAGATCCTCGTGCTTATTGGCCCCCACAGATGAGGGCTGATGTTTCTGTGGTTTGGGGCAATCTGGTCACACCCTAAGGGCATTCTCATTATGTGCCTGTTGCCATCACTGTCATAGCTCCCACAGAATCCATTTGTGAAGTCCCAAAAGTCCTCATTTCTTTATACTCTATATACGTTAGTCTTCTAAAATATCTCAAGGCTAAAATCTTTGCCTTTTCACTTAAAAAGCCTTCTTAAATGTGACCCTTCTGTTATGAATGATATAATTGGGATTTCTTTTTTTCCCTTGCCTGTGTATCCACCAGGACTTAACATAGAGAGCAAATTATAGTTGTGCTTTCATTGTGCACTATCATTGTATTTCAGGACTGAGAAAAGTAAGTGCTGTTCAGCAAGGTAAGCATGAGAGAGAGAAGAAAAAAATAATTTAGTTGCTCACGTCAGTATGTAGTTCCATAGTCAATGGGTTCATTAATGAACATGTCATTCTTACTCTCTGTAAAGTTCGAGGTGGTGTGTAACCTCGGTATGTCGCTACCAGCAGCAGCAGCCTCACTTCAGAGCCTGTTAGAAATGTGGAAGATCATGTGCCCCACCCCAGATGTATTGAATCAAAATCTCCATTTGTGACACCATGACCACCCAAGTGATTTACATAATCATGAAAGTTTGAGGAGCACTGATATATAGGATTAGTATTGCCAGTTATGTGGACTTGTATTCATTTCATGGATTACACTTGCTCTGGGAAAGAAAAATTAGTGAGTGGAAAGAACCAGCAACTTTTCACACCTGAGAGCAGCGATTAACATCTAAAATAGTGGTTAAAATTAACCATAATGACAATGACATTGCTGCTGATGGGAGCACCCGTTATCAGGTGCTTCCAAGTGTTGACCATTATGTCTAGTACAGTAACTAACCTGTATCCATCATCCTCCCCTGTGAGGTCAGTGCTGTTTTATGGACAAGACAATAGAAGCCACAGGTTGCCTAAGATCGTCCTGTTGTAAAGCCAAGCATTCTGATGTGTAATATCTATGATCGGTCATTGTACCTTCTAAAAGTAAGAAAGACAATTTGTTTCAAATAGAGAAGAAATGTGACACTTGAAAGATTCCTATGAAGCTGTCCACTGAAATTTGTTTAGTTAACATTTGGGACTAGCAATGAGTTCTCAAAGTTGCATATTTGAAAAGACAAAAAACGATCTTAAATTTTAAGCCCGCATCAAACTTTATTATCAGTCTACAGTTTATTATATATGAGGAGTGTGTGCTTATGTTGTATCTTGTGCCCCATTAGAAGCCCTTGGCTTTAGACATTATGTTGTCAGCTGGGGAACTTAGCCTTGAGGACGAACATTTGTACATTTGAAACATGAAGAGAGGACTCCTTACTTGAAATGACTCTAAAATTGTACAGAATGTAGGAATACAGTTTGTCTCTTGTGCTGAATTAATTTATTTTCTAAGGAACACATGCTTTGAGAAAGGAGATGCTGTAGCAATATCAACATTTTGGCATTTACTGGGTGAGGAAAATCAACTCATGCAACTAACGCAATTGAAAATAGCATTGAAATGAGAGTTGGAAGCAAAAGGAAGCAAGGTCATGTTTGGTGCAGAAAAACAGCACTGCGTGTCATGTGGATTAACTGGGCTGACATAAGCTGGTGAATCGTGTCCACTAGCATAGGAAAGTGGAGGGCATCCAGGCCTTTTTATAAAGAAACTGAAATAGACTGCATATTCAAGTAAGGATAGCGAAATTTTTTAAGTTGTTAAGTTTGTTAATGTTCTTAAAAGATTTTTTATGTATTTATAAATATACATACAGTCACATCAAGTCATACAATAGCAAAGAATATACTGTGAAGAATAGTTCTCCCTCCGCTCCTGCCTCTTAAGCCCCAGTTTTCCTGTTAAACCATTGTTAGCAGTTTTTTTTTTTTTGAGTATTTTTCAGAGATCTTCTCTAAATATACAAACATTATGTACAAATTTTTTATTAACTAAACTGATAACACACATCATTCTGCACTATTCTTCCTTCCTTAAAATGTATCATAGAAATAATTTCCTATCAGTCCATTCATTTTATGGCTGCCGGCATTCCACAGTATAGATATAAAATACCCTATTTAACCAGTTACTTTTGGTAACTTTTTAGATCATTCTTGGTCTTTTGCTATTACAAATAGTACTACAATGAGGATCCTTGTTCATCTATTGTCAAACATATTCTCAGGTTTTCACAAAGTCCTGATTTATTGTTGCTATACAATAGTTAAGCAATGGAAAAGAAATAATCAACTAGTATAGTAGGAAGAGTAATACTAATAATTGTAAACATTATTTACTATGCAGTCAGTACTTAATAGTAGTTGTTTAATTCTTTTAACTCTGTGAGGAAGTTACTATTACTGTTATTGTTGTTGTTAATTATTTAAGTAAGAAAGCCAGGGTCTGAATCGACCCAAAAAGCTTGCTTCTGGATCCCTAGCTCCTAATTGCTGGGCTGGGCTGGGCTACTTCCCAGTGATTCCATTGCTATTTCGGCAATGACAGAGCATTTATTGGATACCTACTATGTGCTAAGAAGCTGACATGTATTATTTAATCGTTACAATACTAAAGGTAGTGTTGTTGTTTTTTTTTAACCGAGTCTTAACAAGGTTTAATAACTTGCCTAAAGTTCCAGAGATAGTAAGTAAGAAGCCAGGAATGGCATAGAAGTAGTAGGTCTCATTCCAGAGACCGGCATAACAGAGATGGGAATTTAGGCATTTGAATTTATATCCAGCAGGCCGGAAGGCGGAAATGAAATGAATATACGTATGAGACTTAATTAAACATATTCAAGTGATGAAAGGATTAAGAAGGCCTGTCGCAAGGGCCAGAGGAAGACCATTGGTCGCACATCGATAAAGGCATCTGTAGCGGAGTATGGCTTAGTGGTCTGCTGGATCCACAGTGGATACTTCAGCGTGGTTCTCCATGGACAGTGTTTCCAAGTCTAGATGGCTTTGTTCTTACTGACTGCTTCCATCCTTAAAAAATTCCACACCTATGCATTGTATTTATATAGTAAACAACTCATTGTGATGTGTGGCACTGGCATGCTGTGCCCTAGAAAAAGAGCAGCCTTAGGTGATTCTGCTCTGAGATGGAATTTGTGCCTGCAAGGAGCAGAACCCAGCTGGTGCCCACTTTGGAAAATAAAAGGAAGAGCACTGAGATTCCTCAAGGTGTCGGTTCCTCCAGGTCAGTTTCTCCATTCTCATCTTCAGTTTTTCCAGCAGTCCTGCTTCTTTATAAGCTGCCATACAGGAGTGAAAATTAGAGCTCTCTTTATAAGACCTATTAGTTTTGGAACATCATAAAGGATTGTCAGTCTTTTGCAAAGTGTAATTTGTAACTGAAGTCGTGTCTATCTATTTATTGTTGTTGTTGTTGTTGTTTTATAAATCAGTTTTATTATCTAGGCTATGTTTCTGTGCCTGGTCTCTTGTGTTTAAAATACTGAGTTTTCTTTGTTTCAGGTTGGCTCGTTTAATTCAGTGACTTTCGGGTAATGTTTCATAGAAAATGTAAAAGATGTAGTTAGTATCGATGGACATTATCATTATAGTAAAAATAATAACTAAAATTATAGTAAAAATAATAACTAAAATACATAATGAGCATTTACTACAGGTCAGGAAATATGCAAAAGGTTTTATAAGCATTATCTGGTTTAATACCAAAACCCTCTTAAGAAGATATTATTATTGTTCCCATTTTACAGATGGTGGTCTTTTATTCCTAAGTTTTTAAACTTAATTATTATAATGGTGTTAAGGCACGCTTTTGTAAAAGACTAAAATACCTTCTAATCCCACAGAACTTATTTTCTACTTTGACATTTCTCCAAATTTTTGTCCAAATGTACTCAGTAATCAACATATGTACAATTCTGTATTCTACTTTTTCATTCACTATAGTCATAAGAAGTTGGTTTTCTCAGTCATCCTCATTATCACATGATGACTACATACGAGTAATTGCTATAATTTATTTAATAATTTCCCTTACTAGAGACATTAGATGATTTCCATTTTCTTTTATAGATGCTACTGCAATGAAAAATTTTGTGTAAGTAGTATATTTTATTCTCTTTGAATTTCCTAGGAAAAGTCTTTATTTCAGTCAAAGAGTAAAAAGCTTTTAACTCATTCTAATTTTTAAGTTAGAATTATTTTCATAAGAGCAAATAGTGAGCATTACTGAAACACTTATTTTGTAATCATACATGTCTATCTTTAATTCTTTTTATATATAGGTATGAACTGTTTTTCAGTATTTTAAAAGGTAATTTAAATACCTATATTAGAATTAATATGTAAAAATCAGCATAGGCCTAAAGAGTGATTTTTTTGCAATATTTAATTTTAAAAGTATGTGAAATATGCTTTAAGGAGGACAGTGCATACAACGAAAGTATCGTTCTTCATCAACATGTGTTTCTTGAGAAACTACTATGTGCCAGGCCCCATGGTTGTCACCAAATTCATGATGTTGAATGTGACCGGCACAGCTCATTTACATCTAAGTCACATCTCAGAGTTTTGTCCTTGACATTGTGCCACAACACACTCTCGTCCTCAAACATTTCTAACATTTCTTCTTTTGCTTTTATGGAATCTGTTTCATTTCTTAATATCAGCCCAAGATATAAAGGATAAAGAAAGTCTTCCTTTCAGGGAGATAAATAGAATAGATAGATAGATAGATAGATAGATAGATAGATAGATAGATAGATAGATAGATAGATATAAAAAAAATATATAAACCATATTTTTTTCCTCCTATCTCTGTGCTGGTGGGATTTAAAAAACCTTTTTATCTTCCTAGGTTGAAAGTATTTTGCTCTGTAGTTTTGAGAATCCTTAAATCGTCTTAACCTTTTTGCATATATCTTCTATTGCATCTAAACACATTTATCTTTTCAGTACTTTAGGCTAAATAAACCAATGCAGGGACTTTGGACCCTCCATTACAGGAACATCCTCATGTGAAAATAAAGTGTAAATTTACGGTACATACCATGATTTATTATATACATTGCACTATAACTATAATTTTCACAGGTAGAAATAATCGTTTTGGTCCCTTTAAGGAGCCAATATATAGAATTCCTATGTAAAATGCACTTCAAAATTGCATTTTAACTTTTCACTAAACTCTTCCACCCCAGAAAGACCTACCCATTTGTTGTTGAATGTAACTTTATTATCATATGGTATATTACTCTTTTTTAAACTCTGCAGTACACAATTTTTACTTCACCGAGGTTTAAACATTTCAATGGGGAAAAATATCATTTAGTAAATATTACATTTAGTGTCTTTCTATGCAAATCAAGCTTTTCTGAATGTTTCACTATCAGAAATATTGTTACATCATTTCATTATTATGTACGTTACCTAATATGCATTTACATTTCAGTAAATTCATTATATGTATGTGCGTGTATATCTACCTATTGATCAATCAATAGATACACACTTCTGTATGTTTTCAGTGGACTGATTTATTGAAGGGAAAATTTGTATTAGAATGTAAAGATAGATGTCTGTCTCTCAATCTAAAGTTATATAAATGATTCTTAGCTGAGATACCCTAAATAATTTCCCATATTATTCTGTATAAATTTAATTTGAACTTTTATGTGAGAATACATTGCAGAAATTGGAATTTATAGACTACTGTTTTTGACGAAAAAGGGACAGGTGGAGACAACTTGATAATTTCAGAATGCCACTTCCATGGGTTGACTTAAGGCTACTTAGCCGTGGAGCTGGCTCCTCTAGTTAACAGCCTGCCTATAGACATTGCCAAGGTAGCACAGAGGAGGAAAAGAAAATAAAAAGTCATCTAAAAAAGAAACTCTAATAGATTTTTAAAATTTTTTCTATAATTTTAAATTTCTAATATCTATATCCTTAACCCTGGGATTGAAGTCCTCAGTACAACTTTGCACCTATCCTACTGTTTGAACTCAAACTCTAGGAACTACATGTCTGAGAGCTGAATGTATTCTTGGTCCCAAATCAATCTTGTCACCGCTCGGAAAGCAATGCAAGATAATAAGTAGTATTCACCTGATTGCTTTCCGGCTCTGAGACAGCTGGTGACGCGTGTCTTCCTGATAACCAGGAGTTTCAGATCTAAGGCAGGGATAAAGGGAAGCTGGGAGCTCGAAGAATCTAAATTTGACAGTCGATGGCTGAGGAGAGGGTCAGAAGGGATAGAATCTGTGACACGTATGAGGAAGGAACAAAATTTATCTGCTCTGGTTGCAATGATTAGATGTCTCTTTGTCTGGCTTTCTTACAGTGGTTGACTGATTGTACCCGCCAGCTGGCTAATATCATAATTAACAAAGTTGCTACTACGTTTGTAAAGTTTAATCGAAAAATTTGCCAATGATATGATGGCATTGTCACAGAGATCACAAGGGACACGTTGTCGACTTTTGCTCAAGGTGGACCGGCAAAGCAGTATAGGCAAGATGAGAAATTCTAAACTTGTTCAGCCAAAGGTATGTTTCTTTCATAATTCCACATCTTGGGCTTTCTGATTAAGATTTTTGTTTGATGATTGGTGGGTTCTCTTTTGTTTCATGACCAAAATGATTCATAGATAGATCCATATTCTTTTTCAGCATTTACAGCAGCATATTCTCTGAATGCTTTGGTTTTTTCCCAAATCTAGAAATTCAGAAATATAATGAAATAGCTTTTGATACTGAGAGTGGAATATAATGTTTTGCCTGTTATTGTGTCTAGCTAATTTTGATCAGGTTTCAGAATAACTATTTGGTAACAAATGTCAGTTGAACATTTATGTTGAATAGCGTTAGATTTATTTTGCTCAACGATATAAAAGCCATTGCTCTGCTTTATTCTATTGTGTCAATCTAGTTACAGGAGAAAAAAAAAAAAAAGCAAGCATAGTTGTAGAAGATACACAGGTTCTATTCGAGTTTCTGGAAATGCTCAAAGTCGGGGAAAGGAGGGCTGAAGTCCTGATTTTAATTAAACAAAGTAATTGGGGCTTTTTACAACATTTAGAGAGACCAGTATTTCTTGAAATTATGTGCTACTCCCCAGTGCCGTTCTGGGCATTGACTGTTGTACCTGTATTTTCTTTTCACTGTGATTTGCTTTGCTTAATTGAATATTCAAGCTCTGGGGAGTTTCCCAAATCATAGCCTTCACATATTGCTAATGAATGAATGTGAATATTGATGAGGAGGGGCATGTGCCTTTGTGTATATGCCTGTGCCCTTTCTCTGAGTACACAGAGAGGAAGGCATCTCAAAAAATATGCAGAAGGCAAAGTTTAGGTTATTTATGCTGTGTCACACCACCGCTATAATACCAAGGCAATCAATTTACTGTATAATTGCAGGCATATGTTAAGGTTCTTTTACTTTCTCTATGTGGTCATCCTGGCCACTATGTCATAGCAACAATAACAAAAAAAGGCAGTCATTTGTTTTTTGCCCGTTTCTATTTGTCTTTGTGTTAATAGCAGCAGTTTTTAAACATCATGAAATAACATTTTGGAAACAAATTAATTCACAGCATGTATATTTTTAATAAGCCCATTTAAGCTTTCTCATGGTTTTATTCCTCACCATGGGAGGCTAGATATTCTGAGCATACTCATTTTAAAATTTGACAATCAAATTTCATATTCTCAAATTTAAAAAAATGAATCATTTTATGGGGTTATGGATTTTAACACCTTTAAGTGTCCAGATAATTTTTTAAAAACTGCTTATTGAAATTTTGCTTAAAACTGGACTTATATTTTTTAATCTTCTCTAAAATTTAATGACGTTGATAAGAAAAGCTGAAAATGAAGATTTAAATCATTATTTTATTATATTCTAGACATCATTTTCAGAAGGGAATGTTATTCTCATGATAGAGACTTTTTTTTTCTTTGACTTTGCATCTCTCCCCTCCTAGGATCCTGCATCTAAGAGGCACTCAATATATATTTATCAAGTGAATGAATTAATGAATTTAAGTCCTTCTGCTGCTATTCAAATACGGTTAACATTTGCTTCCTCCAAATCAATAATAACTTTTGTACGCAGTAAACATTACGGACAGAAACAAGTAGATGAATGGCATAATCACATACAATAGGGAGGATTAAGTTCCTAAAATAATATAAGGCTGTTTTAACCTAAACCTCCATAATATTTTGTGTAATTGAGATTTGCCATTGTAAGAACTCAGTTGGAGTAGCAAAGGTCTATGAGGATTAGGAAGGGCTAGGAAAGTGGTCCACAGCTGATGTACCCGTTCTTTTAAACAGGATTATCTCCTGAGATGTGTAGAAATGAACTCTTGTCAGAGTTTCAAAGGAATTAATATTTTTTTGGTAAAATGTGCTAATGTAAAGAGTTAGAAGATTAGTGGTGCATAATGAAAGCAATGCATTCTTTCGCATGGAAATGGGAATGTAATAAATGTCCCGCAAGTGATTGGGGCTGTAGCAATTTTATTGAAGATTAAAGTTTGATTGACCTTTGTTAGGGTGATTAACCCTTCTGAAATTAAAAGCCGGAGCTGAATTATTCTGGCCAATTTAAATGCAAACATCGAGCAGGTCATATGTCATTCAAATAATAATAATAAAAAACCCTCCTATTTTAATTTTCATTTTTGCATGTTTGAATGGGATGCTGCTTTGGAAGGATCACAGCTCTAGCAAGAGCATTTTAGTGGCAGAGAATATAAAATAACGTATAGATAATTGGGAGCACATGGGAAGGGTCCCAAGCATCCCTCGCCCCATTCAAAACATCAAAACCACTACCCTGGCAAACACGGGGACCCTGAAGGCAATCTCCATATACTGCAAATGCATGATCTCAATAGAAAACAATCTAGGAACATCCTGGAAAAGGTTAAGAATAAATAACATTCTAATCCAATACCAACCACCAAAGCTGCATATCATATTCATGTTTAATCTATATACTGTCCTCTGAAAATGGGTGGGTGGGGGGAATGTTTGGTATGATTGCTTATGAAGCTATTCTCAAATGTTGATTATTTCTGATGTCTGGAATTTCATTCCTCGTGATCTCTGATAGTCTATGGATATATTCAGTATTTCCATTAAGTTAAAAAATGTCACAGGAAGAGCAAACTCTAGTTATTTACAAAGCCATTTAATGGTTTGGTTTTATTTTGCTTCATTAAATTTTCTTGAAGCCTTTGAAAAGTTGCATATTCACATCACTTCAAAAAATGGTTTCCATTTTTCATATCATATTAATTTTTTTATTACTAAGTCAGTGAATATTTTTAGATTTAGGTCCCACCACATAGTGAACATATCTTCCTTTTATGTGTCTGTGGACTATTAAAATGGTAATAAAGGTCCTCTTCATTCCATGTGTAATTTATTTCTCTCTCTTTTCATCAAAGAATTCACTCCAAATCTGTCAAGGTAGAAAAGTTCAAGGTATTATAGTGTAAAAATTAAGAAGCCTGAGGTCCTATAGTTTATTTTTATACAGCTTTTCATGTACTCTTTTAACATCCTTCTAAAAGATAGATTTTTACTCCAGGCCTATGAAGAAAGTCAAAGATGAAAAACTTGTGATAGAATGACAGATTATTCAGCTAGTAAAGTGACTGTGGCATCCTCCAGAGAGCTGGATAATACCTTGCAGCACTGATTAATAATATGTTTAACTAAGATCTGTTTGCTATAAAGATAATTTTCTAATTCTTAATCATGAGGCTAGTATTTAACCGCAAATTATAAACAAATATGTTGTTCTGTACCTTGCCTGATAAAGTATAGATTATCAGCCTTAGCTTTGATACATTGAATGTCAAACTTTAAAAAAACCTAGTTGTTCCACAATACTACTTGTTTTCTTATTAAAGATAATTTTCACTAAAAAAATAAACACTCTGGCTAAATTAAATCCCTAAAATAAGCACCATTAATTCTTCGGATATAATTCAATAATCTCCTCTAATTTGGTTTTTCTCATTTACCTCTTACCAGAAATAAATAAAAATCACTTTTGGCATTAAAAGTTATTGTAAATACATTCCGAGCACAGAAAGCTAATGTGCCAAACTACTGATACTATCTTTCTCTGTATTGCCATTAATTATCAGCAATCTTTTTCATAATAGAAAATCTTGGCTCGAGAAAAGGAAATTCATATTGTCTCAGTATTGAAAAAAGAATTGGTGAAAGAACAAAGGCAAATAAGATTATATTTTGTTAAATCCTAAATCCAATCATTTGTTTTGCTTCAGTGTTAGAAGGCATTTTTATTTCTTTGCTGCCTTTGTTTCTGACAATCTGTCCCCTCTAATCCATTCAGTCCCACACTGACAGTTTTCTCTTTTAGTTGTAAAATAACCTTCTTTGCCATTAACAGGCCAAAATTAATCTGTTTGATATTTTTATGGACCACATGTTTTAGTTGGAGTTCTGTTTAAAAAGCAGGCTGCGTAAAAAGTGACCAATGGCGTCATTTTATTCATTGCATATTGTTTGTGAGTCAACAATTGAATTTAATTCCACAAAAACTTCGAGTAGGCCTACCTACTCTAACAGAGCAATTTTATTGTCCTGGGCTAAAGAGAGATAATAGCTGGCAAATTCAAAGATTTTCAGGGTTTTAAAAATCATTTGTAGTCAAAAAGTAGTCTCCTATGAACTTTTTAAGATGTTACTCTCTTTAATAGACAATAATGCTAGAATAAAATTGGTTAATATTGGTCAAATGAATTATTTCTTATAATTTGTTTGACAAAATAATAAAAATACTTTAGAGATAGTAAATGCTCTGATGTTACCTTTTCAGCTAATTGCGAAGATTAGTTCCCCAGCATTAGTTTTCATGTGCATTGGAAGCTTACCTAATGTAGTGTAGTGGTGTGTGGCCTATTCATGCATCTCATGCTATCCGTATTAAAATTATTGCATCACTTCTACACATTACTTTGGAATCTGGAGAACTGCTTCATAAGATAACTTTGACTAAAATGGCTTTAGCATTAGAATTTCTAGAGCCATCACTGACTGACCTTTGTTCAGTTTCAACAAGTATTTTTTGAGTACCTGCTATTATTCCAGGCACTCCCCGCAACCCAGAGCGGTGGTTCAATGAGCCACGTTTTATGGACCAAAAACTGAGACTCAGGGTATAGAGTGAGTTGCCAGAAGTCAGACAGCTAGTCAGTCAGTGGCACGGCCTTGATTAGAAGCTGGTGCTATATTACAGGACCTTCTTCACCAGAGCAATTATTGCGACATCCATAGCATGTCACTTTGCTCAGACTTGGTGACTATGAGCACAGAATTTTTAGACAAATTAAAACACTTTCTCTAGACAAAGCAATTAACTAAAATGCAGGAACTAAAATGAAAGAATTCTCTCCTGATTGACTTCAGAGGAAGTAAGAAAAGTGGTTTAAAAAGCCAAAGATTATTCACTGGCCCATCCATCTAGTGAACTTTATTTAGTTGGCTCATTTTATGGAGACTGGAAATTGTCCTCCCCGAATATTTAGTATTTAGTTCATTGAAAACCAGTCATTTGGATCTTTTAAAAATTGTTTTTAAAATGTTTGTGCTTATTGTTACCTTTTATTTAAAATTCATAAATAATTCTGTTTAACAGAATCAAAGTTAGAGGTATCACCACCTCATATACTTTTTTTGATGGACTAATTTGACAATATGTGTGCCTCCATATTTTATAATTTCTGCTTGTGAAACAGATATGAGCACAGAGTTAGATTTCTGTTCCATAGGGAATTGTCCAGTTGTTTATATAAATGCATTTAAAAGAATATGTGGAAAAAATATTTTCAATAAATATAGAAAGTAAACATATAATTTGTATGGGGTTACTGCAATGTGAGAAAACACCATCATTCTATTTTTGGTTCTCATCTCCTGATCTTTATGAGAACAAAAAGATTTAACCAAGGTCGGACAAAAACCTCTGCAAAATTAACATAGGAGCTTCCAAAAGTTTGGAATCGATAGATAAATTTCACTTGGAGACTAGGTCCACCTTTTGAAAGTTGATTCTTTTGGTCTGTAAACTCTCTGAGCTTGTCCCAGAGGAATGTGGTGGGTCTAAATCCATCTCTGTAATTATCCACGGCACCTGATACATGGTGGGTACTGAGGAAATGTGTATGAGATTGTATTGAAAGGGACTATTAAAATAAAGCTAGGGACACTGAACTCTATCCTTCATTATAAAGGCCTGATTATGTGCAATAAGAAATAAATCTAAGCTTCAGAGTCTGAAAGGGGAAAGGAGAAGTTGAGAGAGAGAGAGAGAGAGAGAGAGATTCCCATATCTACTTCGGCATGCTTTTAAAATGGCCCAATTTTTTCTTTTACTTAGCTTGAACTATAAGCCTATCAGCCTCTCCCCATGCCGAATTCTTAGTCACTAGTCAGTCACTTATAACTTACCAACAGTTAAACTAGTTTTCATGAATTGATTAGGATACTTAATCAAAATGATCAGATTGGTTCATGTTAGTAGGAAAACAAGAAAATTAATTCACAATAATTAATTGAAATGAATGAAAAAGCAACTAAAGAGCATTGTGTGGAATCAGGGAAGTGTAAAAGTATTTGCAGGAAAATAAGAAATTACTATTGTGAGTCTAACTGCAAATGGAAGTACTTAGCAGCAGAGAAAATTAAACTGTGTAATAAAACATGACACACTGAGAGCATCTTCCCTAAGAGATGCTAGGCAAGATGGAACAGCAAGTTTGACCAACATCTCTTCTAATATAAGTACTTAAGAATTCATTAACCATTTGGGTCCTGCTTGACGATGATTAAACCCTTAAACAGATGTGAATCAACTTTACTATATGGAAATATTGAGCAAAACATTCATGAAAAATATGATCCAATTTCTGAAAATACAGGCCAATTAAAATCTGAGATTTAATTTAGGAATTTTCACTCTATCTGCATGATGTATATATTAATGGTGATTTCTCTCCCCTCATTCTTCATCTTCATAAGCAAAAGGAGATTTTTACTTATTGACATATTACTGAAGAATCTAGCTTTTCTCCAAAATTACACATTTTTTGCATAAATGTGCCTAATTACCTGAATTCAGTTTTGATTAGCAGTGTTAATTGATGCAGCTGTGGATGGTATCTGTTTACCTAAATTACCATGTGCAAACAGCAATATGTCTGGAAGTGAATATGCTAAACTGAAAATACTAATTAGCTAAGACAGATTGTTATTCAAGTCACATCGTGGAGCTTTCTAATGAAAGCCTGGATGTGTCAGGGTTTTATGATATTCAGACAGAAATGTCTATATTACATACGATTTCTAAATTTAATTCATAAGAACAGATGGGATGTCAGCCAGGGTTCTTCTGCCTTGTTTCAGTATTAATGCGAATGTTTTACTCAACTGGAGATACATTCATATGTTTTTTTTTTTTAAGAAACTCATTGTGTGCTTTAATAATTATGCCAGCCCTGCACATCCAGACTCATCTATTTCTTGACCAGATATGTATCCCAGTTTATATCTCCCTACTTTCTATCACAGATTAAGATAAATAAACCACCTTGCAAGTTTAATCATATTAACTGTCTAATTTAATGAAATAAAATAGTGAAAAGTTTAGTTAAACAGCTTACACTGAGTAGTATTTATGGGTTTTTCTTTTTGAATCCCAAATTAATAATAATAATAATGATGACAATAAAAAAGTTTGTTTATAGAATTCTTAAGAATCTGAGCAATTCACAGGGCTGAAAGGTGAGTCTCATTGGCTTCAGAATATCTCATCTTTAATCATTTAAAAACAGATAGCAAAGCCGTGTTTATTTTCAAATGCCCAACTTTAAAGCGTTTCAACCTTTTCTGTGTCTTTGGTTCCCATTACCTTTGTCCTAAAGTATGACCTGCTTTGCTTAAGGTTTCTCCCCAAAGAAAGCATTAATCTTTTACCGTCTGCTGTGGCACTCAGCACTCATTAAAGGCAATGTGACTTAGAGGTACCCAAAGATTATAGTACAAATCCTTCACATCATATAGTGAAGGAATAATGGACCTATCTTTCCTTTCCCAAGAGGCTGAATAACTGTGTTTAATGCATAAGTCTCTTCTTCCCATAGGCTACGAAAATAAGGCCTCTTGACTCAAACTTGAGAGTTTAAAATCCCTTATTAGATATTTTAAGATGCCATGAGCAAAATGGGGATAATTTTCATGATGCAAATTTGAACATAATTATAGTTTGGCATATTTAATTTAGGTTTAAGTGAGAATTATAATTACCAAAAATTGAATTATATCAATTATGCTAATTTCTATCCCCAAAGTTTTGTGTAATTTGGGCTTCCTAAGATAGGTTTAGATCCAGCAAAATTACAATAGAATTTAATACTAAAACTAAGGAATTTGTGAAAATAGTTTTGTTTCATCTTAGCTGCAAAAATGTTAAAGTACTATTAACTGGCCCAGAAAAACATGAAGTGCTTAAAATAGCTTAAATCAAAGTGGATAAAAGGGACATTAAGTCCTTCTTGGACCATTTGTGTTCTATTTTCTGTATCAATACCAATTGTAGCATATTATCGATTGCTATTTGCTGTCTAATCAATGAAGCTAATCCCAATATTTTCAAAGTAAAATTCATGTGTGTCATAATGATGATTATTTAATAATAGGCATGGAAAAGTCTTCAGAATTGTCTTGCCTTGATGATCATTTTGTCATTAGTCCTTTCAAAGATGTTTAATGTAAAATTCCTTTATTCTTGTAATTTCTTTATTTTTAAAAACTTGGTAAGTTTTATGTCCCAATGGCTCTAGGCAGCTTGCTGAATGTTCTGTAGACAGTGTGAGACTTCACTGTTATAGAATACACATACATTCATAAAAATCACCTAAGCAAAGAATTGAATTTAGACACTAGAGTCAGCCAACCAGTTTGAATTGTTGGGTGTATTTACTTTCTATGCTGCCGGGATCACTAAAACAACTGCTAAATAAATGTAAGTCTTTTTTTAGAGTATAGATAAAAGAAGAAAAATTCACCCTATAATGTTCAACTATCTTTTTTATTTAGAGTGATGTTTGGGGAACTCTTTTCTCATCATGAGATTCTCTAAATATTTTAGTGGTTTTTTTTTTCTCCAAGTGTAGATGTGAACTTGTTTTGTATCAGAATTTTTTTAATAATCTTTGTTGACACATGAGCATTTCTACACAGTAAACTTTAAAATGGGAAAACAGGTTAGTGATGTGAGATGGAGTTATGGATTTTTATCAGACATCTAATGAATTGTCTTTAGGCAAATCGGTTAACTTTAGTGTGCAAATTACTTAATTTTAAAAATAAATATAGCTATCTTTCTGACTTATAAAGGATTTATCACTGTGCCCAAGGTTCAACAATCTGTAAATGAAGTGTATGATTCTGTTCTTTAAACTCTAATTGGCGTGTGGGGGAAGCAGGTCAGACTGAGTTAAAAGCTGAGGGACTTAATCTTTTGAAAAAATTTTGATTTAGTTTTATTACTTCTAAGTACTGCTAATGTATTCTAAGATTAATTTGACTCTGACTACTTTGCTTAGAGTATGCTGGTTTTCTTTCAAAAGGATAGATTGTAGGCACCCTGAGGGCTATCTTTTATTTCTTTGTTAAACCTTCCCCTCAACCTTCACACCACTTCCTCACAGGAGAAGTGGTGTGCACACAGTAGGCCCCCTCACGGCACTCCTTGATTAATAATCATGGCCATTAGCCCCATTTATAACTCTCATTAATCTGTATTACAGGATACTGCATATTACCTGATCCAGGGGCTGTAAACCCTTTGAAGACATTTAAAAATTTTTAAAGCTCCTGGTTATTTTGAAAAAGTTGCCTATTTTTAATAAATTTATGTTCTAGTCAAAGAAACCCTGGCATTTCACAAAGGATAGGGTTCATTTGACCTTGCTCTCTAAAATATATAACATATAGTACACTCGAGTTAATGCAAATTTCAAGTGAATGGGATTTGAATTGGTAAGCAAAGCTTGGTAGACAGGCAGACCTTAATGCAGATTTTGCCTCTGTCACCTGCCAGCAGTTTGACCTTGGGGCATTTTTTTAAATTCCTTAGGGCCTTAGTTTACTCATCTGCAAAAGAGAATTGATAATACGCATAGCAGTGTTATAAATAAACTTCACAATGTATATAAACACCTTAACCTAATTCCTATCATCAAGTTGACACTTAATATGTAATAGATATAATTACTGTAGAAATAGATATAATTACTATATACAGTGGTTTTGCAACAAAAACCAACAGAGACAATTAGAGAATTTTTTAAATGTGGTATTCATTAACTCTTAAAACTTCATGCAGTAAAGTGATTTGAATTTTCTACCAGTACAGATATGCCCATTTCCCTAGTTATGTATGTGTGCATGCATGTGTATACACATACACAGTCATTTACATGAGAATGAAATTAAACACCTGGCTTCTCAAGATATGTGGTACATAAACTTCTGGCATCCTTCTTTTCTAATAATTTCTTTCAGCTATATAACACTTCATGGCTCAAAAGTAATTCTATACATATTATCATATGTAATATTCACAGTAACAAGATAGGGCAAATGACATCACATTCTTCTTTGTAAACGGGGTTTGCAGAGATGTTAAGTAACTTACCTAATGTCTCTTACTACAGTGAGGGACAGGGAAGAATGAATATAGGAGAATACACTTGAAGTTTTTTTCTAGACTATTTTGGAAAAAAAAAAAAAAGAAGTTAATAATGCTGTGTCTCCGTGCAGCATTGGCAGAGTAATGTCCTAAATGAATATTACTACATTTAAACATAGTGCCCAGAAATGAGTATATTATGAAATCAAGGATTATATAGGTTTGCACAGAAGGAGTGGAATTTGTTTCTCCTTAACAAACATTTATGAAGATATTCTGACTGACTGTATTGTTCATAATAGTAACACATTATCATTTCTTGTTATTACTAGCACTTATGTGGAAATAAGGTAAGCCATATTTGGAAAAGTTGGAACCAGAAACCTAGGTCTCTCTCAGGCCCGGACAAAGACCCAGAGATCTAAACACGGGTGCCTGTCTAGGGATTTTTTAAGAAATTAACACCTGGAGCCAGATTCCAGACGAATCTATTCTTTCATATAAGGAGCTAGTCACAGGAGTAGGAAAATGACCCAAGGAAGCCATTATGTCCATTTGTCATTTGTCATATTGGGTTAAAATATTTCACTGATTAACAAATATCTTACAAATACTTTATATTTGTGAGGTATTATAAAAAGTACTGAAGGTATATATAAAGTACAAGATGCAAGGCCTGCAAAGATTTTAAATAACTGTCCTGTCATTATATACCTTTTATTACAACTGCAGTGCAGTTTAATTGGCAGATTCTTCCCATTTAATTATAAGGATATTAAGTAATGCATTTATTCATTCCTATATTCATGCAACAAGCATTTCTTCCTCCCTACACTGGGTAATAGAATACAAATGTGGTCTTTGAAATCAGATGGTCCGAGTGTAGGTCATTGGTTCTCCACTAATTAAAGGTGGGTCAAATTATTTGAATCATCAGCTTTCTTATCTAAAAAATTGGGTCGACCATAATAAGATTGATATGAGGGTTAACAATCTTTGTAAGGCACTTCCCACTGTGCAGGGCATGCACACAAGTGCTATGATTTCATGAAAATGAATTCTCCTCCACTCCAAGGACGTGAAAGTAGTTGGAATGGAAATATGAATACGTAGAGCAACTAGGGAATTCTAGCATGGCATGCAAGTACAATCTAACGTGGTCTCGACTCCATAGGTGCTAACAGAATTTAGAAAAAAGGAAGGCCTTTTAGAGAAAGAGAAGACAGTAGCTAAAAGGCTTCTCCAAGCAATGTAGTATCTACATTCTAGCAATGCCTTTGTTCAGTATTTTTAACCTGATGAGCATCTCCCTGGAGTCTACTGATAATTTAGGAACCTACAACATCTGTGCAGTTTAAATAGGACCAGGGCCCAATCCCAAAAACGTGTCGAACACGATTTCCTATTCAGTGCGGTTAAATAGGACAACACCCATCCCTGGGCTTTGATTCATAAACTATGTGAACCTAACTGACACCGGGTTGTCGCCTTTTCACATAGCACACATGGTAGAATTTTTGTGTATTTGGATTTGTTCAGGGTTCTCGTGTCCAGAAATTCCAAATTGGATTTTTGTCATTAGCTTGTCAAGCTTGTGTTAAGCCCACTTAACAAGATCTGCCGGCGGAATGTCTTTTATGTTCTGTGGCCTTTGTACTTAGTCTTCAGCTACTTGCAACTGTGGCTGAGAAGTTAATGAAGTTACTGCAGTGCTCGCTTGTCTGCTGCTTTTGAAAACACACCTCGTATGTGTTTGGGTATTTAAATTCTGTTTTCTAGCTTTTAGGGTTTATATCTTTGTGGTGCATTCAAGTGCTATGGAAATAAGACCAGATGGATGTGACAACCAGCCATTCAGGAAATTACATACACATTACATTTCAGAAAACCAGTGTACATATGTCTATCTGGATGCGCTCGTATGCTGGAGTATTTTTGCTGCATCCAAATGGTTGGGGTTTCCGTGAAATAGTTACCTAGAATGTCAACTTGAGAATTCCTTTCAGAGGAAAAGCATGGCCTGCAATGAGCCTTTTGTCAAACACGGTTGAATGCGGGGACAGAGTAAAGGTCACTGCATTTCTCAAACTTCCTTTAGTTTTCTCCATCACTACAGACATTATGTTATACATTTGTTTATTGTCCATTATTCCACTAGAATGTAAACTCTATAAGGACAGGTAATTTTTTTTGCCTTGTTTAATACTGCATAGTGCTTGGCACATAGTAAGTGTGCTAAAGGCGATAATGAATAAATTGGCTATCACTGAAATAATGAAATGCAATTTAATTCCCCTTTGTGGGAAAGCCAGCATAACATGGAGGGTTTTTATCTGTTAAATAATGAACACGTAACTGTGAATAATAATGATGATGATCATCATGCCTAACAATTATATAATATCTACTATGTGCCAGGCACTGTTCTAAGCACTCACAAAAACCTTTGATGCAGGGGACATTATTCTCCCTATTTTACAGATGGAGAATCTGAAGCACAAATATTTTGACATCAGAAGCCAAAATTCAAACCCACCAGCCTACTATTCTACATCTCAGATGTTAAAATGTGGCTTCGAGGGTTTGAAAATAAGTCATCTCAGGAATTTATCCATCCTTTCAATGAGCACAAATCATCAATGATCTATTTGTTCTGGGCTATTCTTAAATAAGCTATTCAGTTCAACCAGGTGGTGCAAAGACAATTACTCCCACTTTAAGAAGTAGGAATCTGAAGAGGCCATCACTTTTCCCATCTTGTATTTACTCTGTTCATTGATCTGCCTACCTGCTTGCTTTTCTGTGGATAGGGGAAAAGAAGAGATTAGGATGATAAATGCTGTAAATAAATATCTCGAATTTCTGTGCTCATTAAAATGTTGTGTTCATAAGCCTAAAGAATACTGTCAAGTTGGATGGAAAAATGGGTACTGGGAACTCTACCTTGGCTTTCTCCTGTTTACTCAAGTTTCATTCTTATTGACACATATGGTGATAGAATGTTCAAATTTAGATTTGAAATCAAAACATATTATGGAACTTTTAGCAACAAATGTGCCTGTCCAATTGAGTTTTATTAAGCTGATATTAAAGATTAGTTTCTATACCTCAGCATAGACCACCTGTAGTGGGATAGGCTTCATCCAAAATGAATGCCAGAGAAATAGAGAAGCCAAAATAGAATCATAAATTCCCTGCAAATTAGTGAAAATCACCTCCAGACACGTAATCAGGGAGTGGACAGTATGTAGAATGTAATGGCTGATAAATCTTCAGAAGAAAGGCATAGTTTTCAGGGATGCATTTGTATATTGGGGGACAGAGTTCCATATCCAGAGGGGACATATCATCACTCGAATTGAGAATTATGTTCATTACTGGTGTATTTCCCTGAAACCTTTCCTATTGTCCATCCATACAACAGTATGATTTTTACCAATTCATTTCCATGACGCCTCCTCCAATAATCCAGGTGACCAAATCAATCTTCCGGCATCCTTTTTCCTCTCAAATTTATCAGTTCCATGAAATCCCACTCAAAACTAAAATAGTTTTTTGGGGGGGCTTATATAATCCTATTGATTCTTTTTATATAGTATGGGTTTATATGTTATACAATCTTGATATTACCTAATATAATAGGATATCAATTCAAACCCCTACTAACTGAATAAGATAATTCATGCAAAATGCTTAGCGATAATAAGTACATGGTAACAAAATTCAATAAATGGCATCTATTAGTAGGCATCTATTACCCGTATACATATTCAAATACATTGAAAGAAAATTGGAGAAATCAATTTTGAACAAGACCTTTTGGATGAGACTATGATTTTTCCCATTCAGGGTCAGATAAACAAAATCTTATGATTATATTAAATCATACTCTTAGACTTTATCATTATATTATCTCTTGTCTGTTTCCTCATATCTTCCCTTTCGTATACTATGAAATCAACTGGCTCTCATTTGACCATCATTGTCATCATGATGATGATCATCATCATCACTATAACTGTATCACCAGAAAACACTAACAATATTTTTAGAGTATTTTACAGCTTATAAGGCACTTCCTATATGTTTTCTTCTTTTCACAACCCTTCATACTTGACACTGCAAGTACAGAGGACACAAATCATGTTACTAATTTGGGATAGATCTAAGATAAAGAGTGATTCTCGGATTGTACATCATAATGATAAATGGGAGATTTTTGCAATTATTAGCATTGAAGAGAATTTTTAATAATACCTGCAGACAGGCCTCCTACCCTTAGAGAACAAATTTTGGAAAGAACTTTTTGGAACTAATCAGTTATTGAACCTGACCTTAAGGAATGTAGATATTCTCTCTTATGTCTCTTTCTTTATCACCTCCAGTTAGTGACTTTGGACATTGACTTCCAGGTGTCCCCAAGCTCTTCTAGTAGGCAGAAAGGGAAGTGGGTAAATCAGGTATAGGGCTAGGAATAATTGCTTTTTCATCAGGATTGTACTATGGCAAGGTCAGAAATATACCAGGTTATGAATTTTTTTGGAACAGTTTTAGATTTACAGCAAGATTGAAAGGAAGATACAGAGATTTCCCACGTATCCCATGGCCTCACATATACATATCTTCTCTCATTACTGATATCACTCACCAGAATGGTACATTTTTTACCAAGGATGAACCTACATTGACACATCATAATCACCCATAGTTCACAGTTTACATTAGGGTTCACTCTTGGTGTTGTATATTCTACAGGTGTGGACAAATGTCTAATGATATATATCTATCATTATAATATTATAAGGAACATTTTTACTGCCCTAAAAATCCATCTTTTCCTGACATTCCATTCCTGGCAACCACTAATCTTTTTTCTGAGACAAATGTCTAATGATATATATCTATCATTATAATGTTATAAGGAACATTTTTACTGCCCTAAAAATCCTCTGTGCTCTGCCTATCCATCTCTTCCTGACATTCCATTCCTGGCAACCTTTTTTCTGTGTCCATAGTTTTACCTTTTCCAGAATGTCATATAGTTGGAGTCAAACAGTATATAGCCTTTTCAGCTTGGCTTCTTTCACTTATTAATATCCATTTGAGGTTCGTTCATGTCTTTTCATGGCCTGATAGCTCATTTCTTTTTGGCACTGAATAATTTTCCATTGCCTAGATGTACCACAGTTTATTTATTTATTTACCTACTGAAGGACATCTTAGTTGCTCAGGTCATGGAATTTGATGAGGAAAAAAATCCTAAGGATGAACAAATTCTGCTAATCAATGTTTCTAAACTGTAACGCTACTATAATTCTGTATAAATTTGTCTAATAGCTTTAGAACTGAAGAAGAGATGGATAGGGCATTGTTTTTACAAATAATTTGTGTCCTTTGATGTGTTAAGAAATGGGAATATGCCAGTTTCTTATTTAAATAACAGTTTATCAGGTGACACAACATTCTGGATAACAGGAAGGACTTATCTGAGGGTGCAATGCTGGGTGCTTAGTCATCGCGGGCAAAGGAGGAAGTGGGCAATGGAAGAGGATGATTTATATGAAACTGACGGAGATGTGCCTCAATCATTATTATCAATTAACTATTTTCATTTTTTCATCTGTGGAGGTGAAAAAAAACTTTCTTCCCACCTTTCTAAGTTCTTTTGGCTGAGCTAATAATTATA
Organism: Pteropus alecto; assembly: GCF_000325575.1. Classification (NCBI taxonomy): domain Eukaryota; kingdom Metazoa; phylum Chordata; class Mammalia; order Chiroptera; family Pteropodidae; genus Pteropus; species Pteropus alecto. Next base: position 10,291,688 of record NW_006437736.1, on the reverse strand, counting down.
CTACCATGAGACAGACTAACAGAAGAAGATGTCCAGAGTTTATTATGGATGTACCTGTGGAAATACCAGAAGAATATGAGGCTGGAATACACATTAAGCACTTGAGATTTCTATGCCATTCTGGACAGAGAAGCGAGAGGCAAGGATCTGGGATTTTCAAGGGAAAGCAGGCAATAGTAAAAAGTCTCATTAGTCCACCCAGAAACAATGGGAAGAGTGAGAAGTCCAACAAACAGACTTTGCTAGATTTCTTCCTGTCTGCCACATTAAGTTAATGTTATGATGCTAAAGTAATTCTCCCTCTCTTTAAGCAGGTTTTTCTATCTGAATGCCTTTAGGCAGGTGGTGGTGATGGGGGGGAGGTGGTCAAAGGGGTGGTAAAACTTTGGTTCCTTTCACATCACATAGCCCAAATTCAGATACCATCTTCATCCTTGAACTTGTAAAGCTTATATATGAGACACATGAACATTTTTATTTTTTTTTTATTATATTCCCAAAAAATGTAAAAATATTAAAAATTACTGATTTTGTGTGTGTGTGTGTGTGTGTGTGTGTGTACGAGATTTAATCTTACACATCTATGTTTTTAATCAAAGCAATGTTACTGTCAAAGTACATTTTTGTGACTGGCTATTTCGTGGCAGTGGAAGTAAAGGAAAAAAAAATATTTTGAGCATATGTAAAACAAATGAAAAAATAGTCTACTGACTGAATTTTAAAAGTAACCGATGGAGATTGACCTGAAAGGTTATTTTTTATTTTATCAAGCTCTAACAACAGTCTTTAATGTCTGAAAGCAGAAACTTTGGGAAGAATGATTTGGGAACATCAGCAAAACAGAAAAAAATTCAGAGTTTTCAAAGAAACAGGCTGCCATTTCCTGGCTACTCACCTCGAATGATTTTAAACCCTGAAAACATCTGCACATCATGAGCATTAAAATGAGGCCCTGCAAGAAGTCAGAATATCCCTATGGGAGCGAATTGATAAAGCCTTAAATTCTTTTTGGATTGCAGAAGAGAACATGTTTTACCTTACCATATGACTGGTAGAGCGTTGAGAATACCTTTTGTATACATATGTATTTATTTGATTTGTGAAACAGGCCCTTTTCCTTCATAGCCAGAAGGAATCATTCTCAGAAGGCATGCAGGCAATCAAAATATTTTCAAATCCTAAAAGCCAAAGAAACACTAGCTATGGGTTTACTTACTTGTGTGTTTCTTTCCAAACATTTTTTTTAAACTGGCCCCAAAGGGCAATAACTAGGCCTCTATTAAGTTCAGCAGATAAAAAAGATGCGGATTAAAGGGCATTCAGCAGTTTTTTGTCTGTCTCAAGACAGATGGTCAGTGAGTTAAGTTTAAACAGAAGAGGAAAAACATAGGACTAATATTTTATGTTCATGCAAAGCAGCCAAAATTTTCTGAGCAACATGCTTATTACAAACTAACTAGGTAGCATATTTGTCCAGAAAACATACGTGTGAGCGTTTTTCTTAGTCGCCATCCCCATCTCAATCTCATAACTATGTGTCAACAGTATGCTAGGTCTTAATGCAGCAATATAAACATTCCAGAAATTGATAGGTATTATTTGCTAGAAAAGTAACTGTTCACATGAAAGTAGGTATTGGATACTAAAGGGTAGGTTCAAGACCTGAGCTCCACGGAAAGACAATGGAGTGACATTTGAAACTCCAAGTTGGAGTTTCAAATTACTACAGAATTCAATATTTTGTAATGAATGTTTCCTTTCCCACTTTATATGTCAAGAGACCAGAACACACGATGTTTGTTAAATAATTAGCATCAAGCAAAAGTTCAAAGTTGAAAACAAATAGAGAAAAATCAAATGGTATAATTTGCAAAGGACCCTTTCTTAGTGTTCTAGATACTGTATTGACAGCCATTAAAAATAACTAAATATTAGAGGAACTAAAATAATGTAGATGGAGTCCAAAACACATCGACAGTGTTTTGTGTTCCAATCTGGGCCTTGTTCGGGGGAATTGACCTCTGTCGGATAATTTAAGGTGTGTTTGGCAAATCTTTACTTCCTTTGAATCATATAAAATATTCATGGGTTTCTGTCAGTTGCTGCAAAGTTAAAAATTAAACCACTGCTCTTGGCTTTATGAGATGAAGTATTTCCATACAATCTTTATATTCTTGACCTTATTATTTCCAGTGCGATTTATACTACCAGCTTCTTAATCCCATGCCACGTGGATCTAGACCAAGACATCATATTTTTTAGTATATCTCCTTAATAAATGTCTTTGGACCATATATTTATCCACATACATGCAAAGGGTGAGGGATGGAAAGTAGGCTTTCCAAATTCCAGGCACCCCAAATGAGGGAGTTTTCACTGAAACCATGAGGAAAGTGAATTGAGCTACTTTTATTGCTGAACACCTACCATATTCCACATGGTTTATATATATAACCTCTAATTGTCACAACAACCCAGAAGAGGAGACAATACCACCCCGATTTTGTAGAAGAGAAAACTGAAACTAATTATTTAATGAACTTTTACAAGGTTACCCAGATCAGATTTTTCAAAAGAGTGTCGACTCTAAAGACCATATCCTTCCGCTTACACCACTACATGCCAGCTTACTGCTTGAGAGGCTGAACCAATCTGAAATACATAAAGAACCAATGGTGTTCATGGTCCATTGTTAGCAAACGCTAAGCCCTCTCCCACTTTCCAGTTAAGGCTCCTCAGTCCTCTCAGGAACTGAATTACCAAGCCCAGCATTTCTTGTGCCATCTAGGGAAACACAGAAAGTTAGCTAAGGGTAGAAAAAGTAAGAAAAAGAGGATATTAGATCTCTCTAGTTGGTGATAGCCCTTAGAGGAAGTTGAAGGAAGATACTTGTTTTCCTGTAATTTTTTTGTGTGTTTCAAGAACAGGGGTGGCAGGAGGGGAAGGCAAAGAGAGAATACTGATGTGATAATGAGCAAAGGAGAGTTACTTTGGGGGTTATTTCTCCATTTCCCTGGTCATTCCACCTTTCACTGAATGAGAATATTCTGTTTGGCTCTCAGGCTGGAGTTGTCATGCGAGAAGTATATGTTAATTTTATATTTTCTCATAACTTTCTTTTGGGAATAAGCATTTTGGTTTTCTGCTGTTTATTATTTCAAAGGCATCTATATGCTAATATGTTTATGCTAATTATTTTCATGTTTCCCCTTAGGTTATGTATGCTTCATATCACCCACCAGGGAGGATCATCTCTCATGAAAACTTTCAAATTTGATTTTGAAAATTATTCAGAAAAATTTAAGCCATGCTCTCTCCCAATGTAGGAAAGAATATGCTCTAGAGATTCCTATAATTCAAAGGAAATGGACTGGGATAACATCTGAGTTCTCATGCTACCAAAATCTTCTTGAACAGGTACCCAAAGCATTTAACATTGTGACATTAAAATGTTGGAAGAATAACTAAAATAATAATCTAATAATAGTTTTTAGAAATTGCTAAATTTCAGTATTTGATCCAGAGAAAAGGGAAAGGTTGTTTTCATTCTCCACAGCTTCCAAAGGTGTGTTAACTGCTTCTATTTACTATAAATACTGTATTTTAATTGTATGTCATTGTTCCTTAGCATCATTTCTAGAAAGTTAATTTAATGATATTAATGCCTGAAGCTGAGTTTCTGCTTACAGGAAGAATCAAGTAAAAGAGGAACTTCATATAATAAGCTAGCTTGGTGTTTTCTTCTGGCTTTTTCATTACAGAGAATTTTTTATGAGGTTGTAATTTGTTTTGAGAGTAAGTTGCATTTAAAAAAAAAAAAAAACAGAAGTTAGCCAATTAACTTGTCTTAAAACTATTTTTATTTCAGTCATCTTCTTTTGAAGATAACCAAGGCTAAAAAACTGATTCCTCGACATGAAATATTAACACTCAGATCACTTTAAAGGGTATTTTATATTTCTCCCTTGGTTAGGAATCGGACTCCTTTTGTTCGCAAACACTTCAGGAGTGCAAAGTAAAGACCCCCATTCCACACTCCTCATTAGTTCTTTGTCCTGCTCTGTGCTTAAGCAAGGAATCAGAAGCACTGAGGAATTCATTAAGTTCATTTTGTATCTCAGCCTCCTCCTTACCTATTCCTCTCTCCACCTTTCAGTAGCTGCACCTAATTTCATTTCTATTTTTTAAATGCTCTTACTTTTAGATCTCAACAGTGCTTCACTCTGTAAGAAGTGCAGCCCAGCTGCTGCTATTTCTCCTCTTGTCTCATTCTGATACCTCTTGAGCTCCAAGGCAGCTTTGTCAGAAGGAGAGTTCACATTCAGGGCTAGAAGAAAAGTCTCCTTCTGAAAGGGGGCCTGACAAGCAAACTAGGCTCTTCTAGTTTAGACAGGTACCTGGACAACATGTGCTGGCACTGCCAACCAGCATTTCAACACTTACGGTCATCACCTCTCTACAAATAAGAAGCATCATTGCCGGGGATACATTTGGTAAATTGGTTAGAATATATGATTGTCAATTAAAGGCAAAATAATATTCTATTGAAACTTGGCTTACATTCTATTGAAATAAAAGACCTGCAATAGTTTATGTGCTAAACCTTGATGACCCATCATTATTTTATTTCCGTTCTACTTATTTACTTGTGACAATAACAAAATAATTGCACTTTTTCCCTTTTAAAGTCATGTTTGGAGAAGGATTCACTGAACATTTGATCTTTATGCAGCTCCAGCTAAAAAGAAACTTTCTCTTCTTGCTCTTTTTTGAACATAATGTAAAGATAATTCAAATAGAAAGCAATTTGCATACAGTTAGACTTCAAATTTATTAGGTGTAGGTGAACCATGCAATCCGATTAAGGAGGCTGCTATGAGTGTCTTATTCTCTTCATGAACTAAATTCTATGAGGACAGGAAAGACCTCCATTAACCACTATTAGCCTGGAACTCGAGAAGGTGGCTGGTTTTCATGGACGTTCAGCAAACGTTTGGTGTGCATGACTCAATCTATATGAGCAGTGAAATTAGGTTCGACACAGTTCCAGAAATGCTGTGTCATATAAGAGCAGTAGCACTTCCGGGTCCTGCAGTTCTCATGGGACATTGTTAAAGGCACATGGCTTTGAAATAATAGGGACCAGATTTAGATAAGCCTGGATTTGAGTCCCACATCACTACCTACTAGTTTTCTGACCTGGATGAGTTTCTTGGCCTCTTTGAGTCTCATTCTCCTCATGGAAAATATGAAAGAAAAAAAATCACATTTACTTTATTTAAATTGGCTGTGAGGATTAAATGAGATAATATATTTGCATGGTGCTCACATCTAGTGGATGCTCAGCTAATGGTCACAACTTCTATTATCATTATTAGTTTTACCCATAATAATACTTTTAGGATTATATTATCATTACTAATGATATTAATGATTATATGAAAGGTTCAAAATTTTTTCTTATGAAAAGTTTAGGTAGTGTAAATCAAATGTGGACTTTTTAGATTAGATGTTTCTTCTTCTAGTGGAGCGGGGCCTATGAAATGAAGACGTGGAAAGACTCGAGTTTTAAGAGTGATTCATTGGCGGCCTCTACTCACAGAGTTTCATTAAACACTTTTTTGTTTGTTTGTTTTGTTAAATCTAAGATGCTGCACAAGGTGAAAAATTTTAAAGCCCGCCAATTTTTTTGCTCATGTCTAACTAATTCCAAATATTCAGGTAAGATAGAAAAAAAAAGTCCCTTACAACCTAGATATTTTGCCTCTCACTTCCAAGAATTCAAATGTCTATCTAATGAGCTGGGGTTTTCACTTTTCTTTTGGATACCTCATATTATACAAGCCATTTTGTGATTGGTTTTTCATTTTGCCAGTAGTGGTGGCCTTATTGGTAACGGGGTACAATTTGAAATTCCTGAATTTCATGAGGTGTGGGATTGCTCAGAATGAAGGCTTTCAATAGGAAAAGACATCGTGCTGGTCAAAAAGCCACAGTAAACTGTCAGGCCATCTTCATGGAGCCAGAACATATGAGAGCCTGTAGTTGGGTCTCAAGGCCATTAAAAAGTTTTTGCCTTGCTGCTAAACAAGAGAATAGTAAATAGGTTTGTTATTGTCTCCAAAACATATGGCTCCTCACAGACAGAAAAGTCAGATGTTAATTAAACATTTGCAGGGTTAGAATGGATCATTTCATTCTGTATTGAAAAGTCAGCTTTGACTTTTAATTGCATGTGAAAAAAAAGACCCACAAATGTATTTGCTAACAAAGGTTCTTACTGCATACAAGTCGGTAAAAAGAGAAATCTTATTTTCTTTGTATTTGGAATGGCTCTAATTACAACAGAGCTTTCTTTAAAATACTATCTTAAGTATATATTTATATGTTCCATTGAATTTTCACCCTTTCCTGTGGATTTCCCTCTTTCATGAAACCATCCCTCAAAGGACATGCTGACAATAAGTTAACATCCATACCCAGGTGTATTTTAAGGTGTTTCATTTTAAATATTCACACGTGAGTTAAAAGGTAGCATCATTTACTTTTCACAATGTATAGCATATAGTAGAGGCTAAATAAATAGCGATTAAAATAAAATAATATTATTAGAATTAGAATATTACCTTCCCATATTTCATTTCTGTTCTGTCCTTTTTCAGTGAGGTTCGTATGGTTTCTTTTACAATGGGCACAATTTGGGATTGTTCACAGTCACAAGAAAACGAAATAAGAGAGATTTTCATTTATAAGATTGCCTTTCTCTTATCTACTGGTCTTGCCTCCCAGACTGTCTGTCTGTCTCTGGAAAGCAAAGTCAATAAAAATGATTAGAGCTGGCATCTCACAAATGTACGCCCTTAAACCATGAAGCAGTAATGCTGTGCAGGAAATATTTTTCTGACCTTTTCAAATTGCATCCAACTGTCTCGGGAATTTCTCAGTGACTAGAGGTAATAAGGTTCAATCCGTTTTACTGGCTGGCTTCAAATTTAGTTCCTCCGAATCTCTAACTTATCTATTCTTTGCATCTTGGCTCTGGCATCCATTCAGCACCAAAATCCACGCATCTAATCTTTTTTTTTTCACCTTCTCAGGCTTTGCTAAAGGATCACACTGTGGAATCTACAACCCCTTACCATCTCTTCCAAAACAAAATATTAGCATGGGAAGGTTAGTGGTCATATTGTCTTTCAAGAAGCCCTTATTGAATTAAATTAGCTTTTAGATTTTATCTCCATCTTCTATCTCAGTTTCGACCTATACAATTTGTGCCTCAGTAATCTTTATTATATCAAACTTCTCCAACATAACTACACCACGGGCACTCTGTAGAATATTAAAGAGGCAAAAAATATGTGAATTTCTTTTGTGTTAGATTTATTTCGGTTTTTCTTCTGTGAGTCCAAATGCAATGGACCCTCCCCCCCCCGCCCCCCACTAAGGAGAGGAGTCAGCCAAGAGTGGCATGCTAAAAGGCAGCTGGGCGGCCCTATTCTTCACTGTGTTCTCTGAAGGGGAACAGAAAACAGAAGCTGGGGACATATTTCTTGACCTCGTGAAAGTATTGGATGTCAAGAAGCCTGACAAGGAGTTAAAAAGCTTGTCTTATTTTTCATATTTAGAGCATCTCCATGCTGAATGTGATTCTGGGGAGATATCAGTGTTTCCTCATTTGTAGGACACGCCACATTCAACACACACTCTCTTCCTTTGCTCCCAGTCACCGCCTTTGTGCTGCCTTCTGCGGCGGTGATTAGAATCTTGGCTGGACGTCCCTGTGGTCTGTGGAGCTTGGAGCCTCTTTCCTAAGCCTCTCTGCTCATGGGCAAACAGCCACCAGGAGGGGAAAATCTTTTTGAAGTCGCCCTTCTAAAAGTCTGTATTTGCTTGTACAACAATTGTCAAGTTTGGTCATCACAAAATATTTGGCTTTATAAAAATGAGATCATTTCAAACAACCTGATTTAGAAAATAGGTTTAGAAGGAGGAGGATGAAGAATAGACATTTTTAATTCGCTGCGGTGTATTTTTTTTCTTAAAGGAAACTGAGTACAGTTGGTCCTCCATACCAGCGGGCTGTCATCCATGAAATTCACCAACCTCAGTGTTTTGAGAAGTAGCTATTTTGTCATTTGAAATTCAATTCATCTTGACCATAGAGTCACAACCCCAGTGATGTCTCCTTACCAGCGAAGTCTAGTTTGCTGGTGTGAGTGGAGTTGAGGCGTTTTGGCAGTTTCGCATCATCGGATTTCCCCAATATTTGCAATGCAGCGTAGTGTTTTTCCCAGCTGGG
>NW_006437736.1:10264170-10283034 GCF_000325575.1 Pteropus alecto | reverse complement strand
ACCCTCTGGGGCGTGAATTATAATCTTGGCTGAACGTCCCTGTGGTCTGTGGAGCTTGGAGCCTCTTTCCTAAGCCTCTCTGCTCATGGGCAAACAGCCACCAGGAGGGGAAAATCTTTTTGAAGTCGCCCTTCTAAAAGTCTGTATTTGCTTGTACAACAATTGTCAAGTTTGGTCATCACAAAATATTTGGCTTTATAAAAATGAGATCATTTCAAACAACCTGATTTAGAAAATAGGTTTAGAAGGAGGAGGATGAAGAATAGACATTTTTAATTCGCTGCGGTGTATTTTTTTTCTTAAAGGAAACTGAGTACAGTTGGTCCTCCATACCAGCGGGCTGTCATCCATGAAATTCACCAACCTCAGTGTTTTGAGAAGTAGCTATTTTGTCATTTGAAATTCAATTCATCTTGACCATAGAGTCACAACCCCAGTGATGTCTCCTTACCAGCGAAGTCTAGTTTGCTGGTGTGAGTAGAGTTGAGGCGTTTTGGCAGTTTCGCATCATCGGATTTCCCCAATATTTGCAATGCAGCGTAGTGTTTTTCTCACCAGCTGGGCAAGAGTAAAGATGTTCAGGTGAGGCAACTAGAGCCTTTGCATGGAGCTACGATACAACTGATAGGTTGTTTGTTAATGCGGACGTGTGTATGTCTGCATGAATGTGCATAAACATATGTGAGGTGTGCGAGCTAACTTGAACTTGGGATCGGAAGGCAACAACTCAAAAACCCGATGGATTCCAGATCCTCCCTTGGGATGTTATCTCTTAGTAAATTGGAAACTTGGCTCTACTTATCGGCCCTTTCAAAACAGAGAGTGGCTTATCCAACTGGCCCTGATTATTACACATTTAGTGCCTCTTCTTTCCCACTTCTGAGCTATATCATCTTTCCTGCCCTTTAGGACCTGGAGGTAAAACAAAATTAATGTCCAGCCCTTCCATTGCAAGTATAAAGTGATTTAAATCTGATGAAAGAAAGGAATGAGGCAGGGCAGGGGCCCCTTTGTAAAGAGTTATTTTGTGTTGCCATGTGTTCTTAGAGTTTGGGGGATGGTTGGGGAGCCAACCAGGAATTTCCAGGTAGAGAAGCACAAGGGGAATGAGAAGCCTGATTATTAGTGCCGTGAATATTAATAGTTGTTCCGTGAATATTAATAGTAGATATAACTGCTACTTACCAGTTTATCACACATAACTCACAGTAACCTGACTTAATCTTCATAGGAGCCTGATAAGACCGGCATAACTCTCCTCAGTTTACAGGGGCAGAGAGAGAGGCTTAGAATGCTTAAAACCAAGTTTGCTTGTAAGTGACAGAAACATGGTGGGAAGCAAATTATTTTTACAAGGAAAGGAAGACAATAATACTATTTGTTGTACTCAATGGGTTTTGGACGTTTCCTTCTCTTCTTTCTCCTCCTCTTCCTTTCTTCTTACTTGGCTTCTCTTTCTCTTTCTTTTTCTTCTCTCAAAGATAGGATGAATTGAGGCCAGGTTCTTAAAGCACTATCCCACTGTGTCTTCAGCGGGATGGCCATTCTTCTCTCCATCATCATAGAGTTTCTTTCAGTAAAGCTACTTATTTAATTATTTTGAAAGTTTAATGAGGGCTAAGGGTTCTGGCTAGTGGCTTATATTACCATTACATGAGGTAATTTTGATTACCTTAAAATAATAATACAGGTGGCAGTAGATTGTGTACTATATTTCATCTTTGTTAATGATTTACCAGGGTAAAAGATGGATTAGGGAAAGCAGGTATTCAAAGGTATTTTTGTGCGTAGCCCGGTAAAACCTATTTCTATAAACATAATGATTCTACATCAGGATATCTAGGAAATTAAATTCCTTCAAGTATACAACTAAAATATTTTTTCTTCTTCTATTTGCCTCACATATCAATATTACAAAAATAAACATTCTTGATTGCCAAAGAAGGCTTGTTATTGAGGCCTTAGCTCAATGGAGATATTGATGCATGAGGATTCGATTTTTACTTTTATAGCGATGCCTAATTTCCTTCAATCTGTTTATCAGTGAAGAGCTTGGTTGTTTATTCTAGGTAAACTGGGCTTCTCGTGTTGCCACAGCATCACATAGTCTCTGGCAAGGCCAGCAACCTGGGGGGCCTCATTTGTTCCCATACACATCAGAAGACAGAAAATTGATTCAAATCCAAGCAGAGTGGTAGAATCTCAAAAACCCTGTCACCACCATTCACTGCAAATGTGTCTCTTTCTAGAGTGGGGTTCTAGAAATTTGGAAGCCTCTCACTTGTAATAAATATTCGCCTTTTAAAAATTTCAAACAGAACTCCACAAGAAAGGCATCATGACTTTAGATGCAAATAGAAGTTTAAGCTGCCTCCTCCCTCCAACCTGTGGTCTCTTGAATGTGCATGTGATCTCAGTATACAGTTCTACCTTTAGGTTTTGCACAAGGCCCCTTCAATTTCCACTATCACCCTTATTGGAAATAAACCCAAAACAACATAAACAAACAAGAATAAATTGCTCTGAAACTATCTGCCACACACAGTTCATCTTCAACACTTTGCTTTCTATTACGGCTGAAGAAGGAAAGGAAATGACAGCATCGGCTTTAAATCTGTAGGTTTTGCAGTGGGCACCTGCCTGTGCTTCTGTGATATACTGGCAATCTCCACGTATTGTCAGGGGTGCAGCAGTGCTTTTTTTCCTTAATTGGAACCCCACTGATACCCTGTGGGATTTCCTACCCTTGACAAGGCGGTATATCCATATTGACAGAGCAGAGCCACCGTGGTCTGTTGTAATGTTATAGTCAGAAATATCAACATTGGGATCAAAATTACAGCAATACCTAAGTTAATGGGGTTTCTAGACTGCCTTTGATAGTATTAGGAACTCACCATTTTTCTCATTGTTCATCTTTGGAGTTAAAGCGATGTCAGCAAAAATTCAAATTGAATATTCGTTCTCATAATGTGTCCCTTCTGTTTTAATTCTTCATTGCTTTTCATGGAGAGGTGAGGGGATGACTGATAGAATTGACAGCTATTACACGTAATGAACAAGTAAACAAACACAATAGTTTTGTGCACTCCCTGTAGACATGTTAGTTTCATTATATCTTCTTCCTTTTTAGGTAAATAAATAAAATATAATCAATTTTATGAACATGCCTGGGAAGATTTAATTTTATTAAAATTGAGTTAATTACAATGAAATGAACAAGTAAATCCCTTTTATCTTAACTTTCAGTGTCAAAACAGGATTCATTACCTTGGACATCAGAGGGCCACTTCATTGTGTGTATTTGTATTTGCTTCTCCCTTGTGCTATTTTTATTTTTGTCATCGGAGTTCATGAAGACTTAATCATCAGCCCTCTGATTTTCCAGGAAAAAAAAAAAATGTTGATTTATTGAACTGGCTGCAGAAAAAGAAGAAGATGAATCTGACATTGTAGGTTAATAGTAGGGAACAAAACCCATTCATAATTAGAAGAGAAAAGGACTTTCCTTGTTCATTCCAGTTTATAATAAAAAGCCTTTCGCCAAAGTGTCTTAGAAAATAATGCATTCAGACTGAGTCGAATTACCGCCTAGCAGATTCTATTTATCTGTAGCTTAAAAAGCAGCTGCGTTTTTGTAAAAAGCAATGAATGTGGCAGTCCTACTTAAAGGTAGAAGAAAAAGAACACCCCTTGTTTTGTAATAAGGGGATTTTCAATTTAAAAGAGAGAGCGAGCCTGTTGTGTGGAGTAGGGTTATTACATTCACTGTATTCTATCTCACCCACCAGGAGGCTAATAATGAAGGGGCCGGGGAAGGAGGCCAGTGCTACGAGGGTTATCTCACAGCCTCAGATGCTGGATAAGTCGAAGGAGGCAGAATCGCTTTTGGATGACATTCAGAAAGGCCGGAGTGATTATTTGGAAGAGAAAAGCTTGCCTATTCTTTTCCAAGGTAAACAGTTCATTTCATCTGTCAGCTGCATGTTTCAGTATAAAAATATGTTTATATAAAGATATCTATAAAGGTTGCCTTTTAAAAAATCATTTTAGGTGCGCGAATATTCCCCTGGCCTGCCCGTCCACCGATGAATTACTCTCAACCTGCCTTAGACAAAGGATGCACTCAGAACCTCACCACACCTAAAGCCATGCTTTGAAGGATCTGCCAAGCTCACTTTTAATCATGAGAAAGAAATTACCCACATGGAGTCAGCAGAAAATGAGAAAGTAGAGCTCGTGCTGCGAATAATTCCAGCAAGTGCCAAGGGGCTAGTTGAAGAATGGCTCCATGAGGTGAATATCTTTAGCTTGTACTTAGGGTTTGGCTAGCGTATAATCATTTTCTCTTTTAGGAGCGATGACTATCCTAAGTGTCTTTCCTAACTAAAGAGTGCTCAGAGCATCTGTCAGGATGACAGATTTGATATCAGTCTCATCCTTGTTGTTATTTACTATGACTAATTTTACATTTGCAAATATGCAAAATTCAATTTAGGCGGAGAGGCTCTCTGAGCCAATGACTGTTAATAGCTGTATGTATTTGTGTGTATCATTGTTGAGTGCACACCCGGTAATTTCTGTCTCTGTGTACGTATGTGCCCTTGTTCTTGTCTTCTCTCTGTTGTGCATGTAGGTTGGGAGGATTGGCCAGCCAATGGGTTCTCAGATGTGGTCCCAGCTTTCATTTGATTTTTGGACCAGGAAAAAAGGAATGTGTCACATCAAGATTAATGGTCAATTTGAATTTTCAGTTCGTATGAAAGGCAAAGGGAGAGGAAGATTCAAGCCCAGTGATGAGACTAACCTTTTCTCTTTAGGAAGAGTGTGATTCAAATTAAACATCACTTGCAGTGTGAAATTAGTTTGAAGCCCTCTTTTTTTTTTTTTTTTTAGTGTGTATGTGCACGTACATGCGCACACGCATGCCTGGTTTAACTCCTTAATGGCTGCTCTTACAGAGAAGATCCCTTCCATCCTGCCTCTGTGCCTGAGTCCGTTCCCAGCAGCCCATAGTTCTTCTTTGGTTTGTTTTTCTAAAGATAAGGTCCAAGAAACCAAGAAAAGAATATGGAATATTTTACTATTTTGAAAGCTTCATTATTCACAAGATAAGATTCTCCCTAATACATGATATTTCATTGTGTTCCAAACTACTGTCTGAAATGAAAAGAAAAGAAGGGAAAAGAAAGGACAGGAAAGGAAAGGAAGGAAAGAGAGAAGGAAGGAAGGAAGGAAGGAAAGGGGAGAGAGAGAAAGAAAGAGAGAGAGAGAGAGAGAGAGAGAGAGAGAGAGAGAGAGAGAGAGAGAGAGAGAGAGAGAGAGAGAGAGAGAGAGAGAGAGAGAGAGAGAGAGAGAGAGAGAGAGAGAGAGAGAGAGAGAGAGAGAGAGAGAGAGAGAGAGAGAGAGAGAGAGAGAGAGAGAGAGAGAGAGAGAGAGAGAGAGAGAGAGAGAGAGAGAGAGAGAGAGAGAGAGAGAGACAATCTTCTCTTAAGGATAATTTCACCAGGGAGGAGGGACAGGGAAAGCAAGATGATCCTTTCAAAAGACCTTTTGAGTGCTCTATGCCTTATGCCAGTTTCTGCTGTCTGAATGAGCCACAGAGGAAGAACAGCAACCCAAAGCCCAAGGTTTTCTCTCAGTTCTCTAGTTTTCCACATAACTGAGTCAAAAGATCGCCATGCCAACCTGCAGCAACTTTGGCCTCAAGCAAGGCATGTGCCAAGACTCTGAAACTACCCTTCAGTACGTATTGGTCAAAGGACTCAGGCCCAAACTTGTAGGAAGAACCTGCTGTCCATGGAAACGCCCATGGATTCACATCCTCGATGCCACAGTTAGGCATCATTAGGATTTGATATGTGCCTGATTCTCTTTCTGGAGGTTGCTGGCTTGTGGGGAAAGAGAAAGTATTGAAAAGGCTAAGAGACAAGGTTTTTCTTCCAATGTATTTGCAAAAGAAACATGTTAGGGCTCTTTAATTCCTTCTCTAAAGGATGGAGAGGTGTGTTAGGGGAGGCGAGCCAGCTGAGGCAGGCCGTGGTGGAGGAGGTGAGCCAGCTGGTAGTGGAGCGAGGCAAGGGAGGTGTGGCAGCTGGGAGTGGATGTAGAGGTGGAGTGAGGGAGGTGGAAGACAGAGGCAGAGGAGCAGCTGTGTTTATTTTAATACATATCATTTAACCCTCACCTAAAAACAAATTGGAGAGGTTTGGGAGTGCATTAATCTGGACCCAATTAGCATGTCTTTCTCCTTCAAAAGTGCAACCTGAGATTAATGAATATCAAATAGAGTTTCAGATGCAGTGCTTAAATCATTTGCATGTTTCATGCATGGTAATTGAATTTATGTATGCACTTCCTTTCATTTAACTATTTCCAGTCTTCTCCCTGTGGTTCATATAAACCAAGAGTTCACTATAGTAACCTCTAGGTGAAAATAGCTTGCCTAGACCTTACTCTTAATGAGAAACTCAAGTTCTTGTTTCTTTTATTTGAATTTTCATAATATGATATAGATTTTTTTTAAAGCAGAGGGCATTGTTCAGTAGTGTGGGGCACTGTTTCAAAAGCTGGTCAATTGGCACTGCAAGTTTATCTTTGAAATCCAGATATCCATGGGAACTTATGGCATTGTGTTTTCAGTGGTCCTGGAGAATTGAGTTTTGGTGTGGCCACTTATAGGTGTATTAATAATTCCATGAATAATGTCACTTTAATACAGCATAAAGAATGTCCTTGGGCTCTTGACCTGAGTTATTTAGATCACTGTGGGATTTAGTAAACAAGTACTCTTTCAGTTAGATATTTTCTTCCATAATGGGGGTGGGAGATGGTATCAGCCTCCATGAAGGTCTACAGGTGAGCGGTTAGCAGTTGTGCTCCCTTAGCATGCTGTAGGGTCTCTGCCTCTGTCTCTCTCTGTCTCTGTCTCTCTCTCTCATTCTCTCTCTCTCTCTCTCTCTCTCTCTCTCTCTCTCTCTCTCTCTCTCTCTCTCTCTCTTTCTCTCTCTCTGTTATTAGGATATGGAAGGCTTAATGCTGACTTAGTGTAAGCAGATGCTAAGATCCCGCTTCCCCACCTGATCCAAAATGAAAAGTCTGAAAGCTGGTTGTAGGCATGTAAGAAAGCTTCCTGGGAAAGAAGTTGAAGCAAGAGGCTTGAAATAAATCCCCTGGTTTCAGTTTGTATCAGCGATTTGTGTGTCTTCTGTCTTTCCTCATGTGTTTCCAAGTCCAATGTCAAAGTGATGAGCTTTTCTCCAGGAATTCTCCCCAGTGTCTTTTGTTTTTGGTGAATTCAACGGTTGAGTGTTGCTGAGTGTCTCCTGGTCTTGTTTCCTGGTCCTTGTAGCTAAGAATGTCGTTGAAGGATAAAATTGTGTTAATTTGTGATGTCACAATTTAAGTGTGCTTCCTGTCACTTATGTGTAGTTTAAAATGTTCTTTAATGTAGCATGAAATGATTGGTTAGCTTTGAAATGGTTGTGAAGTCGTGAAGAAAATAAGTTTTGCATCCGACCAAGATAAATTCACTCTAGTGCTTTATGGCTTTTTATTCCTATGTGATAGTAATAAAGTCTCATGTAGGGATGGAAGCCATGAAATACATTGTGAAAAATCATCAACTAAGAAGGGGCCATCAGTATAGAAAATGTTAGCCTTTGGAGCTGTGAATGTGATGGAGAAATGATTTAGTGTATAGCGTGGCTACATGCTTGGTGTTTCTTTGAGTTTCGTTATCCTTAGATTTTGACAGCTAAGGAATTTAGGCTACAAGAGTTGATTCATCTTCATAATCATTGATTTACATGCACATTTGAGTTTGCACATTTCTGTTTATCATACATTTTTCTCCATCTCCTATTAATGAACATGCTCTAGGAAAACTATTAATAGCCTGGTAGGCAGCATTCAGTCCTCCTATGTCTTCTTTCTCCTGTTGTGGTTTTTCTTCTGAAACAAAAGAAGAAATTGTCAAATCAGACTTGCCCTCTTGGAAGTGTGGTCCAGATTGCTCTACTCCCAAGCTCCAGCAAAGGTATACATTGGAAGGCTAAATCAATACCGCCTTGGATCCATTAATCCACTAAGAGTTGTTTCCCACTCACGGGTGTAGTACAGTCAAGATACTCCTGACGTCAGGGCAAAGGAGGAGGGTTTTTGAGTGGTGTTGGTTCTAACCTCCGTCACTTCCACTCTGTGACCTAGGGCAAGTCATGTAAACTCTGTGAGCCTCTTTATCTTTAAAATGGGGAGAAGTAATACACCTTGTGAAGTCGCTGTAAAGATTAAATAAACTAATGTGTATAGTACCTTACAAATTATTTAGCATCTTTTTAAAAACTCATTAAATATTAGTTTTTCTCTCATGCTCTCCTCTCTCTCCCATTCCCTTCTCTCTTCCTCTCATGTCTTCCTCCTCCTTCAGATATTAGTGTAAAAATGGCATCTGTGAGAGAGATTTCTTCAACAATGTCTAGTTGCACCTCCTTTCTATATGTGGCTTAAAAAGCTCAATTGGATTAATAGTTTTTTTTATTTTTACTTGAACTATTTTAATGTTGATGATTGACTGATGGACACTTTTAATGTTTTCTGTATATATATATATATTTTTTTTTTCTTTTCTTTTCCTTGAACTGTTTTAATATCGACTTTTGACCTATACTCATTTTCACTGGTTTTCTGTATTCTTTCGATGAGAATTCTAATAAAAATTATTTTGGTGATCTTTTGCCTCTCCATTTCCTGCACACAAGGGGATTTTAGACTGTGTCCTGAAAATGTCTGGGCTGCCCCAGTAAGATAAATGATGTCTTTTCCTTAGAAACTGCCCACTGGCAATGCTGAGAGAGCTACATCCTCCCTGCGTTTACATATAATATGCTTGGGGAAATTTGTCAATGTAGTTATAACTTTGATGCTAGTTTAACGGATAAACATATAGAAATTATAATTTGACTTTATTACTAAAGTCTACAGAATAACTGTGGATAAGGAAAAGGACTTAGGAAGTACGCAAATGCTGAAACTTTAAAAAATTACAGAATAATCTAAGTGTATTGCTATAAAAAACAAAGAATATAGTGAACATTAGTGACACCATATTTATATCCAAGGTTATTTTATTATAATTGAATTTGTTCTTTAAAGCCCATGCTTACCTCTGTATACCCAGATACTAGTAATATTCCGATACTTAGTAGGTATTCAAATCTTTGTGAATAAATAAAAGGGGGGAAAGGGAAGGAGAAAGATAGAAGGAGGGAAATGAAAAAGTAAAAGGCCATATCACCATAAAAATATATTATATGATTAGGGAGGTAGGTTTACTGCAAGAGTGAGGAGAGTTTAATTCTGTAGCAGAGTAAATATTACTAGGCCATTCGAGATACAATGTCATGAGTGGCAGATACAAAATTACTATAGGGATCCAGAGCATGGAGAGGTCTCTAGAATCAGGGAAAGATCGATGTCAAGATTTAGAACATAAGCCCAATTTCCATAGGCAAGGATTTAAAATTAATTTATTAAGGAATTCATGAAAAGCTCAAGTGAGTGAGCAGTTCTTACAATTTTTCTAATATACAAAGTATCCTACCCTGGAGAACATATTTACTTCTAAATATCTTCACAAGTACCATTAGAAGCAGATAGTAGATTTTAATGGACACACTTACTTAGATTAATTAATTACTGCTGAGTCTCAGTGGGCTGCAATTAGCTATTACCCACGTGAGACAGGATGACTCTAAGCTGCCAGCATGCCCATGATTTCAAGGATGGCCATGTATTTGCCCGACATCTCTCCTCTTTCATTCTTTTGTGGTTCTACTTAAACTCCAGTATTTGCCGTAACTATCACGTAACTTGTACAAAAATGGTTATCTTCAAGAAAGCCTCAGCCTCTCCCAATAGCAATGGACATTTAATGTGTCACCAGTCACTAGCCTTTTCAGGGTTATTCGTTAGCAATTAATCTCACAGTTTATTTCTATGTAAAGTACACATAAATGTGTTGACCAGGGAAACAGAATGCTGCAAAAAACAGTGATTTCACTTGACAAGTGAATGAGTAAATTCCTGTCTCGCCGGTGGTCATGGCATGAGCAGGAGATGCAGCATCAGAAAAGAGGGAGAGTGTGAACGTGGGGCAAAACAATCCTTCCCACTTTGTTTTCCTCCCAAGTTCTTTTCGGAAGTTTCACTTCATCGGAGGTGCCACCAATAGCATTACCGTAACCAATGGAGGATAATATTCGTGGGATCTGGGTTTGGGAAGTTTAAGAAAAGCCACACATTGTCCTATACATTCAATTCCCGAATGATGCTGTGGTATTGTGAGGTGTAATAAAGAGTTCAGAATTATTCTCTCATGCTTTGGATGGTCCCAGGCACTCTGAATTCATGGTTCTGATAGCAAAGCCTGATATTTTTAGTCACGATTCGGACCTCATCACGTAGGTATGTACTCTGAGTTGTCTTTGCCTGAGTAGAAATGGGCTCACACTCTCTTTTCCCACCTTTATCACCAAAGCCACTCACATATATGTGGAAGGCATGACTGAGGGGGTGGTTTGGCCAACAGCTCTGGATCGGTGTAGGGTCCACACAGGACAGCAGAGCCAGAACCTCAGTGAACACCAAAAAGTATGACCCTCTTGGTCATGAGCTTCAGGTTTTCTATCTCTAAACTAATTCTTAGAATCAGATCTGTCCCAGATCCTGTTCTTGCAGATTACACTATCCTTGGGTTTAAAATGTGGATGGTCAAAGGGTGAGTGGGATGAGGTTTGAGAAAAATCTCTCATAATTCTACTAGATGGCTCTTCTCTTCACAACCTTCTGTAATGGAGGCTCCCAGATATATGACAAGCGATGGAGGCCACTGATGCCAGGCCTCTTTACCTTTCTTTTCCCTGTTAGTTTTTATCAATACTTAAATATAAAATATTAAACTGAAAAGAACAGATACTACACTTGGTCTTAACCAAAAGGCCAAGAAGTGATGAGACCAATATAAAATAAATTAGTTGGTTTAAGGTAATAATATTAGCCCTCACGTTTCATTCATTCATTCTATAAGCTTTTTTCTCTTTTATGTGTTTAATTAAGCTTTGAGGAAAACAAGAAATTTCTAGCCAAGAGATATAAAAATATTCTTGGAGTACATTTTAGCAAGAAATATATAAGCAACCTATCGATCACCTAATATTAGGTTACACAATGAGGCCGCACTAAATATCGAACACTTAGTTTCTGCTTAATTAGGTTCAAAGTCCTTGTAGTGACTCACAAGGCCCCACCTGGCCTACATTTGCTCCTGCTTCATCTCCTGCCCCTAGTTCATCCAATCTAGTTTCACTGAAAGCACTAAATATGCTTCTATTTCAGAGACTCTGAAATTGCTTTGAAATTTTAGAGCCCTCTACCTAAAATAATCTTTATGGATATCTACATGCCTCACCCTCTTGTTATCTCGGGTCTCTACTAAAAAGATTACTTATCAGTGAGACCTGCCATGACAACCCTCTACAACATATTAAGTCCCTTCCTCCAGACTTCCACCACCTTATTATCCCGATTCCTTTTTCTCCATAGATAACACTTTCCATCATCTGATATACTGCGCATTTACCTGCATTTTAAAAACTTGCCAATTGCCTTCCTTTACTGGAACATAAGCACCAAGAGGCCAGGGGATGGATCTGGCTCTTGTTTACTGCTTTATGACCAGGGACTAGAATTGCATCTGCCCATAGTGGGATGCAACTCAAATATTTGTTGAATGAGATGATGCTTATCTGGGACTTCCTGGCATCTGTGTGTCAAGATACTGGAATTATTTATAATGACAACAAAGAATCACTTGTATTTCTCACCGTTTGAATTAACCATGCTCTAAGCATGATCTTCTCGTAACACATATAGTTTTGCTTTTCCAGTTTCCTCTCTTACAAAGGATACTGTAATGCACATCTTTGCCCATCAACTTTTAACCTAACTCTTCCTTAGGATAAACTCTTTGTTATGGAATTACTGAATCAGAAGCTCATGGGCATTTTTATGTCTTCTCAGACACATTACCAAACTGCTTCCCAGGCATGTTGTACCCGTCCGCACTCTTGTCAAACAGTAAATGTCAGAAAAAAATTTGCTTGACCTTTTTTTTTTTATCTGTAGTATGCTATTTCTACAAAATTAACCAGATTCCCTTGCTTCTCTTGGTTCTTTTGCTTTATTCTTCCCAAGGGTGTCAAATTGTGCTATCTTTATTTGCTTTTTCAAATTTGATTTTAGATTGCTAAGATAAAATAAATTATTTTAGACATGGACGGAAGTCAGAAATTATACTTTATAATTCCCTTCTACATATGAGGAAATCAAGTTCTAAGATTTTACAGTGGTTGTGAGCAAGGCTAGGAGTGAAGGACTCAGATTGCTGACCCTCAAGACAGCACCTGAAAATATTTTAAAACCATGAGATAGGAATCAGAGTACACCATGCTAACCCTTAACTATCAGTTTCTACCTGTTCCTTATTAAAATTAATGTCAAAATGTCCACAAGAGTATCTCTTGATGTCAAGAGATTAGATATATTTAGGGTGTATGCGATATAACTTTGAAGTTGAACTACCTGTTCCACTTGCTGTGTTAACTTGTCCTCAGATTTGTTGTTTATCTTAATCTCTCCTGCATAATCCGGCTCCTTCACATTGATTTTTCTCTCTAAATTTCATAAAATTACAAGGCAACCAAGAAACTAGTAGCATTTGTTGCCCAAGAAGAAGGTGTTAGGTGTCTCTAGAGCTAACATAAAGTTGTCGTTTGGAGACTTTGTGGAAATAACTATTCAAACCAGCACGCACATTTATAAAAAGGTGTACACCTTTAAAGACACCTCTCTTCACAGGTAAACACACATGAGCTCTCATTTCTCTATAGAGAAATGTACACCATGACAACTTGGAACTATATTTTGCCTTTCCTTTGAAATCCTCAAAACAGATCCTATATTTTTTTTCTCATATGTGTATTTCTTCATAAGGTTTCTTTTCCGATAAGGTATTCTTACCTTATTCATGATTTGAATTGTTATAAACAGTGGTTAACAGGCATGGCAAACAAGAACAATTAACAGCTTTGTTGATTTCCAGATCTTGATGGATGAATTGATAAATAGGATAAATAGGACACTGTGTCCCAATGAAAAGCATTAATATGTGAATATATTGTCTTAACCAGGGTACACGCTTTAAATGCAAGAAGTCTGAAATTCCAAACTTTTTATGGAGAATACACTGTTATTTACTGTTAGGTATTAATGTCTCTAGAGAAGATGTAAGAGCCCAGATAAAATAAACAAATAACTCAGATCCACAGGGGACCTCCAAAGGGAACTAGAATGAATGAATTTAATAGTTGTTCACTATAGCTTATGGGGTAGATGTGTACATGTGAATGTATTTGTTTGTTTCAAGAACGCAAATTTATTTTGAATGCAATGGCAGAAAGTTGTGGGACGCTCCTGGAAGAAACCAGGCTTTGCACAGATAATACACATGATTTGCAATTTTTTTTTTTATACTTTATGTATTTCTTGATTAGGGCCCCTTTTTATCTAGAACATAGAAAATAATTTTAGTGAATATTTTCCTCAGTTTTATCAAGTCCAAATCTTTAAAAACAGCCGTACTCCCAACATCCATCAGCAGCTATACCCTCTCAAGTCTAGAAAACAACCTCTCTTACAATACTTTTGGCCTCATCACCTCTCACTCCATTTCTGTATTCCTCCGCCCCTACCACCAAGGTGCATAGAAACTGAGAAAACTATCATCCACCAACAGCCTGTTTCGGGCCATGGCCTTTACAAGCATCATCCTGATGAATCCTCTCAACGATCTCACCAGGAAGTTATTGTCCACATATTTTTTCCAGTTTGGAAACAGGGTCTGAGAGATTTTGATTCACCCGGGCTGCTTTTCACAGTATTCTCATTATATCCCTGAGGTCAGTCCGCAAATGCAGAGCATGACGCATGCTATTTATCCTCAGAGGTTTGCGATCAGAGTGCGTGCCCAACACCACCCCTCCACGCACACCCCTCCACGCACACCCCTTTCCTTATTTCCTCTTAAGGGTCGAACCTGCCCAGGAAAGGGAGAACTTGCAATTCCTAATCACTGCTCCCGCCACTGCTGCTTTCTGTGCAAAGTTCCCAGCCTTTTCCCATCATTCTTGCTAAAGGTCAGAATGGTGCTAGAAAAGGCAGCACTGCCCCCGCTCCGAGCAAAACAGCTCTTGAGTACCTGAGCAGTAAGCCTTCTGCCTCCCATGAGGGAAGCAAAGTTTCAAGGGTCACTGAGCCCCTGGGGGGAAGCTTTAGACTTTCTCCACTTCCTTGTGTAGACAGTGTGGTTGAAGAAGGACTGTATCCTAATTCTACTAGGGCAAGTAACATCAATTATAAAGGAGAAAGAAGGAATAGATACTTGGCCATCCTTTGGCAATCCACAGACGCCTTCAATTACAATACAGAGCACATTGTCTTATGATGGCTGGGGAACATGGCAATAGAATAATAGTGAGAGGGCCCAACTCTGCCCCTTGCTAGATGTGTGACCACGAGAAGGTCACGTACTCTCTTGAAGCCCAAGTTTCTCGTCTGTAATCTGGGGATAATTTTCATCCTTCCTTCTCATTTCGGGTTGTTTCAAGACTTAGTTCAAGTAATACATAAGCAGAAGTACTTTGGTGAACTACAGCACTTTAGAGATGGGGCATCTAGAAGGTTATTAAGTTGGAAATTGACACTAAAAAAGCAACTACTGGCTTGGGTAGTTGTGGTCGAAGTAGAATGAGTATGTTGAAAAGCGATGCCCGAGATTCAATGGATACAAGGAGGGGAGAGCAGAGAAGTGACATACAATCCTGATTTCAGAGGCTAGCGGAACAGGACTCAGGAACCATGATTGGGAGATGCAACTCTCTTTCTTCCAATAGGTATAAAACAAAAGCCACAGCTCCATTTTTTGAGGGAATAAAAATACATTTTTCTATCACTGCATAAACAAACCAAAGGCTTCCCTCTGAGGATTAAGAAGTCAACCCCCCAGTGACTTTCCTAAATAAATCTCTTGTTCACATAGAAACTTTTTCAGAGATTTGTCATTGTGTATGAACTTGGACAAGTTATTTAACCTCTCTATGGAGGAAAAGTGTTTCTTACAAGGTCGTTGTAAGGATTAAATCAGATATAACTTAAAATAGTGCCTCTATAACACAGTAAATGTTATACAAGGGTAAGTTAATATTTTATAACTACCGTTTTCTTTTTCTTACCTCCTACTTACTCTCAGTTCACTCTAATTTGCTTTTAACCAATGACTCATATCCATAAACAGCTCCGTTAAGGTCGCCAAGAACCTCCATGTACCTGAATCTAAGGGACTATTTCAGTTCTCATTACTGACTTTTCCAGAACAATCTCCCCTGTTGATCAGTGCCTTTTAAAAATGTATATTCTCTTCAGTCGATATCTATGACACAACAAGTTTCTATGTTTCCTTTTTTCTCTCTTGCTATGGCTCCATTCCCTTTGCTGGCTTTCCCATCTTAGCCCAAACATTTAATGTGAAGTTACTCAAGATCTGGGCCTGGGTTTTTTCCTTTTCTCTCCCTAGGTAAGCCTTTTGGGGTCCATGGCTTCAATAACTTCTTCCCCGATCTCTTTTCTGAGATCCAAATCCACATATATAACTACCTTCCTGACATCTCTACTTAGGATGTGTTGAAGGTATATCACTTGCAACACATTCAAAACAAATTAGTTATCTTCTGCCCTGAAACCTGGGCCACCTCCATAGTCTTCTACCTCAGAGAATTATATCCATTGCATAGAATAGAGATCCAAGAATAATTCTTGAAACAGCTCTTAGCCCATTTCTAATCTATTTTCAAGTTATATTTTAAATTTGTCTATTGACCCCATTCACTTCTCTTTGTCTTCACTGTCACTACCCAAAGTCAATATGCCAGAACAAGTGTAATAATCTAGAGCTTGGCGTTTCCAGTTTTTTCAGCACCCTCTCTGGGCTTCCAGTCACAGTGCAGCCGGACATAGCTCTTCAGTTCGAGTCTGACATGTCAACTTTGTCTCCTTCTTAAAACTTTTAAAGGGTTTTCCAGTGCTGTTAGAATAGAAGCCAAAGTCATCAACACACCCTCTAAAGTATAAAGGATCTGGACTCTGTCTATTTCTCCCACTCTCTATCCCCACTGCTCTGTGTATTCCATTCAACTTCAGTGTCCCTCAGTCCTTCAAACATGTTTGTCCTTTCTCACCTGTTTATACTCGTGGCTGCCTCCATCTGGAAGGCTCCCCAAGCTCACTACTCTACCACCCTCTTTCTAAGGAGGAACGTCTATTAAACTTCCAGACTCTCCTCCTCCCATATGCCACTTCCCCGGCTTCCCAGTCTAAATCAGGTTCACCTGTTATATATTTCCACCAAAGTATGTTTCTTTATTCCAGGAGATGTGACTCAGTTTGTGATCGACTATTCATTATCTGATTAATTAATGTTCTTATTCCAAAATATAGCTTAGTCCCCATGAAAGAAAGGATTGTTTCTGGTCTTGCCCCTGTTTTTCTCTAGCATTTAAAGCAAAGGGCCTATTACATAGAAGGAACTCAACATTATTGAATAATTAGATGAATGATTTTCTTATCCTGGGTTATGTTATCAAAATATTTCATGTTTCTTCTCAAAAACCTCAAATCCTCTCCAAAGCTTGATCTTACCACATTCCGAGAAAGATTTGAAGATTAGAATTGAATTTTTGGCTAAAACAGAGCAAGAGTTCCTTTTTAATAGATGTGGTTTCCCTATAAAAGTGAGATTCATTAAAGCAGAATTTGTAAGAATTTGTATAAACATTCTCGAGTCAAGTACACAAGATTCAAATAGGAGTGCAGCTGCAATTAATTTGAAACCTAAATTGTATTTTTACATCAACAAAGTTATAGAAAAACGAGTCATTAAGTAATTGCTATTGTGACATAGATTCATGCTTTGGTTGAAATATTTTGCACAGCTGTAATCTCAAGCTACCTTGAGGTTTGTCACATTCTTTAATTTTCTGATTGATTAAATGGATTATTTGACATTTTGGCAGATCACAGGAATTGCCAAATAACAAAGACTTCTTTCATTCTTTGTTATTTGCTCTCTTTGTGCTTCATGCAAATTCTTTAGAAACAAAAGTGTGATATTTCCTTTTCTATAATTTATTTTACTGTTGTATTTTTACTGATAATAGTAGCAGTTTCTATACAAAAATTTTACATTAATAACCTAGATAGTATTCTCTCTAATTAAAATGTAATGCATAATGAGATATGAACTTCATATCACATTCTGACTTTAATATTCTTGTCATTTGTACCGAGGATTATGTACTTTTATATTCTTGTCATTGGAACAAAGAATTTAAAAAAAATAGAAACCTCATTGATGATGGAAATTTTCTTTAGTTTTGGCTGTTAATGCATCCTTTGGGAGACTAGTTATTTCCAAGTGGCTGGTTAAATGATGGTTTGGACAGCGTTCACATTGATTAGACTGGCCAGAGGAGAGCTT
Organism: Pteropus alecto; assembly: GCF_000325575.1. Classification (NCBI taxonomy): domain Eukaryota; kingdom Metazoa; phylum Chordata; class Mammalia; order Chiroptera; family Pteropodidae; genus Pteropus; species Pteropus alecto. The sequence goes on along the minus strand of NW_006437736.1, from coordinate 10,265,387 downwards.
TTTGGTTCTAAGATCATTTTCTCTAGTCTATTCAGTTAGTACCATTTATATAGATATTGTCCCTTACCCACTGGGACACTCACAGACCTTCGTTTACAACCTTGGTCCAACTTCTTACTTAGGTAAAGTTCCTTAGAGTAGCCTCTCTAACCAGACTTCCTGCCTACTCGAAGAGAGAGGATATTTGTTATGGGCTGATTGTCTAGAAAGGCTACCCAACAAACATTCATTGAGTTCCTTTTAAGTGATAGGACCTGAACTAGGCATTAGAAATAGGCACTGAAAAGACGCTGACTTCTCTTTTTTTTTCTGTTTTGTTTTAATATTTTTTAAAAATTTTTCCATTACAATTGGCACACAATATTATATTCATTTCAGGTATACAACATAGTGATTAGACATTTATATAACTTATGAAGTGACCACCGCAATAAATCTGACAGCATACATAGTTATTATAATATTATTGTCTATATTCCTTATGCTGTACTTTACATGCCCATGACTATTTTATAACTACCAATTTGTACTTCTTAATCCCTTCCTCTTTTTCACCCCCCCATTCTAACCCCCTCCCATCTGACAGCCATCAAAATGTTCTCTGTATCTAGAAGTTTGTTTCTGTTTTATTTTGTTCTTTAGCTTCTACATGTAAGTGAAATCATATGGCATTTGTCTTTCTCTGTCTGACTTACTCCACTTAGCATAATACCCTCTAGGTCCATTCACGCTGTTTTAGGTGGCAAGATTTCATTCTTTTTTATGACTGAGTAATATTTCATTGTATATATGTACCACTTCTTCTTTATTCATTCATCCGTTAACGGACACCCAAGTTGCCTCCATTTCTTGACTATTGTAAATAATGCTACAATGAACATGTGGGTTTACATGTTCTTTCAAAGTAGTGTTGGGTTTCTTCAGATAAATACCCAGAAGTGGGATAACTGGGTCCATCTTTGTTTCTTGTTATAGCCTTTGTTTTAAAGTCTATTTTGTCTCAGATAAGTATTGTTACCCCTGCTTTTTGTTTATTTCAATTTTCATGAAATATCTCTTCCATCTCTTCCAGTCTGTGTGTGTCTTTCAATTTGAAGTGAGTCTCTTGTAGGCAGCACATGTGAGGGTCTTGTTTTCTTATCCATTCAGCCTCCCTATCTTTTGATTGGAGCATGTAATCCATTTACATTGAAAGTAATTGTTGCAGATATATAGTT
>NW_006437736.1:10256309-10264148 GCF_000325575.1 Pteropus alecto | reverse complement strand
CTCCTCCTCCTCCTCCTCCTCCTCCTCCTCCTCCTTCTTCTTCTTCTTCTTCTTCTTCTTCTTCTTCTTCTTCTTCTTCTTCTTCTTCTTCTAAAAAGTCCCTCTAACATTTCTTGTTATACTGGTTTAGTGGTGATGAACTCCTTTAGCTTTTTCTTGCCTGAGAAACTCTTCATGCAACCTTTGATTCTAAATGATACCTTTGCTCTACAGAATAATTTCGATTGTAAGTCTTTGATTTCATCATTTTGACTGTTTCATACTAATCCCTTCTGATCTGTGAAGTTTCTGTTGAAAAATCAGCTGACAGTCTAATGGGAGCTTCCTAGTAGGTAACTAATTGCTTTTCTCTTGCTGCTTTTAATATTCTCTATTTGTCTTTAACTTTTGGCATTTTACTTGTGATGTGTTTTGGTTTGGATCTCTTTGGGTTCATCTTGTTTGGGACTTTTTGTGCTTCCTGGCCTTGTATGTCTATTTCCTTTACCAGGTTAAGGAAGAGTTTCATCATTATTTCTTCAAACAGGTTTTTAATTACTTGTGCTTTCTCTTCTCCTTCTCGTACCCCTATGATGCAAATGTTTGTATGCCTGATGTCCCAGAGGCCTCTTAAACTATCTTCATTTTTGTGGATTCTTTTTTCTTGTTGTTCTGCTTGGGTGTTTTTTGCTTCTTTATCTTCTAAGTTGCTGATTAGATCCTCTGCTTCATTTAATCTACTGTTGATTCCTTTTAATGTACTCTTCATCTCAGATATATTCATTTCTGACTGGTTCTTTTTTATGTTTTTCATCTCCATTTTTATGTTTTCTATCTCTTTGTTAAACTTCTCATCAAGTTCATCTACTCTTCCCCAGAGTTCATTGAGCATCCTTATAACGAGTGTTTTGAACTTTGCATCTGGTAGATTGCTTGCCTCCAATTTGTGAATTCTTTTTCTGGAGTTTTGTTCTGTTCTTTCATCTGAGACATGTTTCTTTGTCTCCCCATTTGGCTGCCTCCTTGTCTTTGTTTCTATGTGTTAGGTAGAGCTGTTTTCCGGTCTTAGTAGAGTGGCCTTATATAGTAGGTGTCTCGTGGGGACAGTAGTGCAGTCTCCCTAGTCACCTGAGCTGGGTGTTCCAGCTGTGTTTCTTGTATGGGTTGTGTGTGCCCTCCTATTGTTATTGACTCTTGGTTGCTGTTTGCACATCATCAGGAGGAAATGACCCTCAGGTTGATTGCTTGTGAGGATTGGCCGGTGAGGAGCTAACCCTGTGAAGCAGGATTTGCTTTAGTAGGGCTCTGGTGCCTTTCCGGTGTGCCCTCTGGGTGTGTTGTCCTCAGATGTGGCCCCAGATGGGGCTCTGGCTCGGTCCGAAGCTTGTGCCCTGCTTGGGGGTAGGGTTACCTAGCATGAGCCGCCAAGCAATTCACAGATGACTGCCACCCACATTCGGTTTGGAGGTGCCTTGAGAAGTCAAATTGTGAACCGAGGCCAGCTGCTGTTAGTGCTGGACTTTGGGCTGCTCAACAAAAGGTAGGAGGATACAGAGGCCAAATGCTACTTGTTTGGGTTCTTGAAACTTTGAGAGATTTTAGGGAAGTTCACAGCATGAGTCGAGACAGGCCATTTGTATGGAAAATCCACTAGAAGTGGCTTGGATGAGCCAGCGAGTTGGATGGAGTAGAGTCTCAGGGAATCACCTGGAAAGGATGACCAGTGTTAGCTAGGTTGATGGAAATTCAATATGGCAGCCCCCTGTGTTTGCAAGGTAGGTAGGGAGAAGGGCTTCTCTAGCCCTTGCCCTGAAGCCAGACAATTCAGCTACAGCCTGTGTATCCCTGGCATCTCGAGATGCTGCCCCAGTGCTGGAGCTCAGAGCAAGTGAGTCCATTTGTGAGTCCAGGTGCAGGCCCTCCAACAAGAATGCCTGAGACTCCTGCAGCTCTTTCTCACTCAGCCACAAACTCTACTGGTTTTTACTCCCTAGCACTGGAGTCTTGGGCTGGTGAGCCCAGGGTGGGGCTGGGACCCATCACTCCTTTAGGGGGACCTCCGCAGCGAGATATTCCTTCCAATTTTCAACTGCCACATGCAGGTGTGAGACCAGCTCGTTCAGCATCTCCACTCCTTTCAGTCTCAAAGTGGCTCCTCCTGTATGTCCTTAGTTGTAAGACTTCTGTTCAGCTAGACTTCAGGTGATTTTCAGTGATGGTTGTTCTGAGTTTAGTTGTAATTTTGATGTAGTCGTGAGAGAAGGCAAATACAGCATTTCCCTACTCCAATGTCTTGACCAGAAATTGACAATGACTTCCCTTTAGCACAAGATATTCAGACTCAAGTGGGAAAAATAATTATAGTGTAGTATCATAACTGCCATATTAAAGGATTTAACCATCCCTTACCCAGACTTGGCAAGGAGGAAAGACTTGTTAAGGAAGTAGCATCTCAGCTGAGATTCGAGAGATAAGAAGGAAAACCAATGAAGAAGGGTGGACAGGGCTTATAGAGTATTCAGAATAAAGCAGCAGCACATGTTAAGCTGGAAACATCATCCATCATGACAAGATTCAAGATATGCAATCAATTCAGCACGTCCCAAGCACAGGCTCTAAAAAGGGTAGCTAAAAAAGAGGATTCAAGTAAGACCTGGAGGGTTTGTCAAATAAGGAGCTATATTTTATCTTTGTATGCAATAAATAGGCACTTAAGATTCAGAGACAGGGAAGATTGTCGTCGGCTTTGCTTCTCAAGAAAATCTCTGTAGTTGTAGGGGTGGAAGGGAAAGATAAGGTGGAGGCAAGGAGACCCATTAGGAGGCTGAAGCAGTAATCCAGGAGAGACTTTATCAGGACCTGAATTGCTATGGTAGCAGTGGAGATGGGGAACACAGCGGACAGATTAGAAAGCTATTTCAGAGGCATATTAAACAGGAATCTGTAACCACCGAATGCAGGCAGGGAAGGAGAATTGGAGTTGAGGGTAATGCTTAGGCTTCCTTGGGCTCCTGTGTGGATGGTATCATATGTTACATAATATATGCTACGTACTGGCAGTGCTAATTAAAAATAGCTGGACACACTCCTGAATCCTGGAAACTTTAAGTAGAAGGGATCCATAGCATTCCTTAGCTGGAAACTTTTCACTCTGCAAGAGATTTGAGACTGTGACCTTTTTTCTCCATAGGGAGTCTTTAGTTAAATGACCTTTTATGTTATCATGCCACTCACCCCACTGTACTTGTCTCTTTTATAACACATAACAGACTATGAGCACCTTTTGAGAAGGAATTGTGTCTTATGAATCATTACTCAGACATTCATGCAATCAGCAATGCACTGAACATTCAGAGTGTCTACTATGTGTCAGGCACCAACCAATTCACTGCATGCTCAGAACCTTGCATAGTGCCTGGCACAGAGGAGGCCTTCAATGAATGTTTGATGAATTAAATTCAGCATATTCTTTAGTTGCCTACTAGTCAAAGAGTTTCACTCTAATGTAAAAAAAAATCTCAGAGTGTAAGTTCTTTGCAGACATGTTGTCTAGACTAACCTATCTACTCATGTGTTCTGAGGAGCATAACACTGGCATCACCTGGGAGCTTCTTAGAAATATAGAATCTCAGGCCCCACCCCAACCTAGTGAATCAGAATCTGTGTCATAATAAGAGCCCCAGAGATCTGTGTGCATGATGAAGTTTGAGAAGCCTGGCTCTGGAGAGTAAGTCTGAATTGCTTTAGTCCACAAAGGAGTAGTTTTCATGTGGTGACTCCTCAATATTCCCTGATTACGCCTCAGCGTGCTCCAGTCTAAGCTAAATTTTCATCTTCACTTATTGTCACTACTAAACTGCAGTCCCAGATTGATTGTTTTATCAGTCTCTTACCCTTATGGCCAGGCTGCATTGTTTTAATACCCAATATAGCGAGCAATAATGTGTGCTATTTTTTTCAAGATAGTAGTGATTAACTATTGGTGCTTTGCAATCAATTAAATCCATGTTAAAATCCTGACTTTGTCACTGATTAATGGAATGTCACGGCTGCTTTATTTCATTTTCATTTTCTGAGCACCCATTTTCTCATCAGTAAATGAGGATAATAATAGTACCCACATCATAGGATGATAGAGATGAATAAAGGAGGTATTGAGTACCTAACTCAGTAATTGACATAGAACTCACTAAGTTTATCTACAATGATTCTGGTTATGGAGATCCTTTTCAACTTTTCAGCACTTTTTTAATAACACTTATTGAAGATCTATGATGTATAGAGCTTTGAAGCACAGAGGATGCAAAGATATATATCTGAAATCTAGTGAAGGAGATAAAATAACAAGTAAATTATTGTACTAAAAGGGAACATCCACTCTCGATGTGGCTTTTATGAAGTGTGATGCCAGACCCTACCCCCAGAAACTTTGATTCAATTGGCCTGGGAATCTGATATTTCTTGAGTACACCCAGGATAGTTCTACATGCAGCAGGTTTCAGATAGACATAAGAAATCCAATGAGGAAGAAATTACTTATTGATGTGATTCCCGAAGAAGAGTCTATGTGGCAAGGGTTATCTTGAGGGAAAAATATGATAATTTTTAACTTAATTTATCATTATACTTTTTATTATAAAAAATGTAAATGGTAAAGCTATTTCAAAAAAAAAAAAAGCAAACCCACCCCAAATTCCGTAATTATTTTTGTACAGTTTTCTCCCTTCTTTTATTCCTATGCATATTTATTTGTCATACTGAAGCAGCATTATTCAATAGATATATAATGTGAGCCACAAATGCAAGCCATACATGTAATTTAATAATTCCCATGATCCACATTATAAAAATTAAAAAGATACAAGAAGTAATATTAATAATATATTTTATTTAACTTAATATTTACAAGTGTTATTCTAACATGTAATCAATGTAAAATTAATGAGATATAATACATTCTTTTTGTGTACTAAGTCTCCAAATCCAGTGTGTATTTTACATGTAATGTAAATCTTAACTTAGACTGGCCTCATTTCGAGTGCTCAGTAGCCACATGTGGCAGGTGGCTGTGATGTTGGACAGCATAGTTCTAGAAGATATGAGATATATAAAACATAGAAGGAATTCAGAAATAGGAAATATATTTGAATTGTTATTATTGTTTTTGTTTTTGTCAATTTAAAGACCTGGTACAAAACAAATCCCATAGAGTCAGACCAGTGTGGATTATGTCAAATACTGGGTTAAAATTTTTGAATTTTATTTAATGGTCATGAGAGAGCACTGGCAACTTTGAATAAGAATATTAATTTAGCTGGGAGATGTTAGATGAATTGGAAGAAAGGGCAGGTGGAGGTGAGAAGACCAATTAGAAGTCCAAGTGAGAGGTAATTATGTGGCGTGGATTCCAGCCAAGGCAGGGGAAGTGGGAAGAAAGGAACAAATGGCATAAACTTCACAAAGACATGGTGATTCATTTCATTTGGGACTGGAGTAGAGAAACAATAGTCCAAGATGACTCCTTGGCAGATGGGAAAGTCAGGGCGAAGGGTTTGTCTAGGAGGAATGGGAGTGATTCTCGTCATTTTTAGTCATGTTAAATCTTTGGTCTAAACAAGATGACTTCCTGATCCAAATATCTAGCCGGTGATAATTAGAATGTGGGCTTGGCATTTACCTAGAGTGAGAGTTGTAACCAAAGAAGGGAGTAGAGAACATAACAGAGGAGATCTGATGGGAAATGTGATATCTATCTTTAGATATCTAAAGAACTGATATTTGGGAAAATAGCCACAGTTTACCAGTGCAGCTGTGCAAAGCAAAAGTAGCATTCTTTGGAAAAGTTATAGAGAGGCAGAGTTTAGCTTCATATGTAAAAAAATGATCTAACACTTAGATAATTGTCCATAGATAGAGTGTCGGCCTCGAAAGGTAGTAAATTCCTCAGACATTTTTTAGAGCAAACATTTAGAAATAAAACAGATGTAAATACAAATTAGATGCCTTCTCTTCTAATTAGACTTTGCATCATTTCTATAAGAGCTTATTTAAACTCCAATTTTAAACCCACAACCTCCATAGACTGTTAACCTCTATTAAACTCCTCTTCTCATAAGTTTCTGTTCTATGTCACAGCCATTCATAGTTTAACCATTGGCAGACAGGTTTTATTAGCCTTGGAGTCATCCTTCCATGCTCTCCAAGTCATTCTAACAGACAATATTCTTTTGTCGTGTGGTTCCTCTGTTCTCCAGCTGGGATTGATCTTTTGGTTTCTTCTCTCTATCCTACCAATGGTAACTACTAAGAGGGCATGTGTGTTTTGTTTTCTAGGGAGAGTTTATTACTCCCTTTACTCCTCCTCCTTCTCCTTAGATAGAATCGGAATCAATAACAAGAACATTTAGTCAGTGCTAAGGTTAAGTTGTGGTATGATTTTGTCATGAAGTGCAGAAAAGTAAAATCTGAACTTGCATGAGGCTTCATGGTTTCTCTCTCTCTCTCTCTCTCTCTCTCTCTCTCTCTCTCTCTCTCAATCTTTTTCTCTCTCTCCTCTCTCCCTCTCTCCCTCCCTCTCTCCCTCTCTGTCTCTCTCTCTCTCTCCGCCCCAACCAACACCCCTTTCCCTCATTCTCCTCCTTTTCACTTGGATATTTTTTTTTTTTTTGGTTTGATATTGGAAATATTAGTACTTTTTTGGTTTAGGCCCAAACCCAGGATGCAAAAAAAAAAAAGTTTTGTGGATCCACGTGGGCCAGGCCATTAACTACAATCTCTTCCATTAGAAAGAGTACAATGTAGTAGGTAAAAGCATGGACCGTGGAGTCAGGCTGCCAGGTCCAGTCCTAGCTCTACCACTCACCAGTTAGTGGCCTGAGTCAGCTAGCTTAACCTCTGTGTTTCTCCCATTCCTAACCTGTAAAGTAAGGATGCATTATTTCTACAGTTATGTGGCTGGCACTGAGGATAAAGCAATAAAAAATAAATAATAATAAACAGATAATGTCCCTGTTCTAATAGAGCTTACATTCTAGCAAAGAGGACAGAAAACAAATTGGTAAATATATGTTTTGTTGAGTGGTAAGAGCAAAGAAGAATAACAATACAAGGTAAAGGGATAGAAAGTGATGGAAGGAGCATTAATTTATATGGAATAATCAGATAAAGCCTTTGTAAGGAGTGATGTTTCAGCAAGGACCTTGTATTATGTGGGTGAAGCACATCCGAACTGAGGGAGCAGCAAGCAGGTGGAATGCCCTGAAAAAGGAAGCTTCTTTGAGTGTTTGAAAAATATCGAGACTAACATAACTGGCGTAAGTGAGGGAGGAGAAGAATGGCAGGAGATGAAGTCAGAATGTAGAGTGAGAACAGGTCACTTAATGGTCTGTAGGCCACAGTACAGAGGTTGGATAGTCTTCTGAGTGAAATGGAAAGCTGGTGGAGAGGAGTCAGAGATGATCACAAAGTTCTTTGCCAGCAATTCAAATTCCGTATAAAGTTGTCATTTACTGAGGTGAGGGAGGATTGAGGGAGAAGCAAAATGGGAGATTAAGAGTTTATAAGCAGATACTTTAAATTTGAGATGCCTATTAAGTTTTTAATTGGAAAAGTCAAGTAGGAAGTTTAATACAGTGTATACATTTGGAGTGCAAATGCTGCAAAGAAGTTCATATGAGATGAAAACTGAGAATTGACCATTGAATTTGAAAACAAAAAGATCATTAGTGATCTGGAGGGAAATATTTCAATATTTTAATATTTCAAGAGAAGGATGAGAGCCTGACAGCAGGGAGTTAGAGAGGGAATGGGAAGATTCTGCTTCTGGCTATAACGATTGAGCTTATATCAAACAAACTTCCT
>NW_006437736.1:10244879-10256291 GCF_000325575.1 Pteropus alecto | reverse complement strand
CTGGATTTTAAAAATATATTTGACGATATCTAAGATATACTAAGACTGAAAATACTTGAGAAGCCGAGCTACAGAAAGGGTGTACATTGAGGGAAACTCGATATTATATGCTGAGTTTTTCCACTTAAGGCATTTGCCTATTCATAAGTGATACTGGGGACGGAGGCTGGGAGACCAAGCAGAAAGTGCTAGCCATGGAGTTAAGAAACTGAGCCGACTTAGGGGCAGTCTAACAGAGCTGTAGAAAGAAAATATTAGGAGGAGGAGGGATGCTGAATAACTTAGGATTTCATGTGAGAAACCTGAAAGGCTTTATCCTAAGAGTAAGAGAACCAGCAATGGACCAATCTTCCTATAAAGACTGGCTGCTACTCGCCTCTGTCACAGACTGGAGTAATCTTCCAGAAGCAAAACACATCCTCACAATGTGAGGCGATGATGAACATGTTCCATGTCCGTGCTCTCTAATGAGATAGCTGCTATGCTACACACATGTGGCGATTGAGCACCTGAAACGTGACTAGTATGACTGAAGAAATAATTTTTAATTTAATTTAATTTTAATTCATTTGCGTTTAAGTCATTACAGGTGCTTCATTGCTATCATATTGGACAGCGTAGCTCTGGAGGAAGATAACATCACGCAAAGCCTTAAATTATTCCTATAATTTTTTATATGTCATGCCTACTTTCAATCAAAAATTAACAGATATGTCAGAGTATAAGAGCAAATAACCAAAACACAAGAGAAAAAATTATTAAGAAAGAAAATCATAGATGATCCAAATGTATTAATTGAGGTTAATATGATTTTTAAAAACTTAATGAAAAAATGGGGGATTTCAGCAGAACATTGGTACTAGAAAAATAGAAATAAATGGAAATTCTAGAAAAGAAATTTTAAAAACTCAGCAAATGAGTTTAATCATAGATTAGAAACAATTGATGAGAAGATTAGTGAACTGGAACATGGGTCATTAGAAAATGTCTGAAAGTACATAGAAGAATGGAAAAATTAAAAAGCATCTATAAGACATGTGAAACACAGTGAAAAGGTCTATCATACATGCAATTAAAGTGCCAGAAGGAAAGGGGAGAGAATGGAGTATAAACAATCATTTAAGACATAAGAATTTTCAAAACTGATGAGAGGCTTCAGACCACATTCAGGAGGGGGGAGCTGTGGTGGTATACATTTCAGGGTCCTGGATTAAAACAAACCCTACGATTCCCTTTCATATATTCTATATCAGTTTCTGGCCTAAATGAATCAAAGCACTGTATCTCTTACCATACCTATAGAAGCTAGCATGAATCTATATTCAGTGCTGGATTGGTTATCAGGTTACCCCTATAAACCTAAGTAGCTGACCTTACAAGAACCACCACAGTTAGAAAAATTAAGCACAACAGAACAATGCATTGAAGAAATACAAATAAAAAATAATTATTATTTTGCATCAAATACCTGACTGTCCTCTTTACCAAAGTGGAAACTGCTCGCATAAAAAGGATGCGCTAGTTCTAAATACTTTACTTCCATTTTTTTTTTAGTACAATAGACTGTGGACCATATATACTTAAGAGAAATCTTCATCCTGGTTCTCTTTTCCATATTAATCAGAAATACTTCACTTCTTTGAACTTTTGTTTTAGGGAGGAGGTGTAGAGAATGAAAATAGTGACCATGAACCAGACACATGAAGTGAAACGCATACCTAGAAGTAAAATAATTGAACTAGTAAGAACATAAAGGTTCCATAGTCCAGACAATTCTGGAGATTTGGAAGAGAGATGAGTCTGGATAGGTGTGGTCAAAAGATTGGTAGAGGCTCTTCTGATTTCCTCCTTCAACCAGAACTATCCTGGGTGTTCAACTGTGATTTTACTTGAAGGAGTGGTTCCACTGATTACATGAAGGGGGAGAAAAATCACTTTACAAATGAAAAGACGGGCCACTGGTCTAGTCCAACCCACTCAATGAGGAAACTGCCTCAGAGAAAAGAAGAGCAAAGTTTTATATTATAATTTTGTGGAGCTTTGAAGCATTTTTTTTTTTTTTTGCTACAAAAAACCCCCAAGCTTTTTCCAGTAGGGGTGCTCATGTGTGAAACCTTACATTAGTCAGGTTGAGAAAATTACCTGGTTAATTTTACTGGCAAATAAATCAGTATTCTGAAATGATTTAGCATGGGACTAATGACACTTTATATCATTTTAAGTACAGTTAAACTTCTTAATTACAGACACTCCAGAGACTTAGAAAAATGGCTAAAATAATGGCATGTCATTAATTCTAAGGAAACGCAGCTTCCTGGGCAACACCTGCTAGGCACATGCAATTGCCAGGTTAATATGAACTATTAGAAATTAAAAGTTTCCTTGCTCTTAAGCCACATTGAACTCCTGAAATATCTGCCCAGCTGCACTGGTGTCCACAGTGATTCATTTCAATATTTTATGCTTACATTTCATAACCTTCAGAGATTGAAAAAATTCAGTGCACATTCTGAGTGTTCAACATAGAATAAGTAGAAGCTGACTCCTCAGAACTGCATATTCTAAAAATGAATCTTTTAAAAGAAGTAATATGTACTCAGTGCAAAATCGTAGAAGAGAAAATAAAATATGGCACTCCCCATGTAACTTTTACTTCCAACTACAAAAGCTGAGTAAACAGTAATTCACTTCTTTGTATTACTTCATATGTGTCTGATGTGCTAAGAAACGTATTTTCATTTATTTTCTTCAGCCTTGATCAAATTATCCTTCAGCTTTAACTATGAAAGACTTCGGATCTGGTTCTTAGAATTCGGGCAGAATTTTGCCTTCACGAGCTGCAGGTACTACATAACTGTAAGAAAGTACACAATGCAGCCACACAATGCATCCATGTTCTTTAATTATCAGGATGGTGATAATAACCATATTAACTGATTACCAACAACAGTATGCCTGGTCATGTGTTTTACATGCATTATCCCAATATCACCCATCCAACGACCCTATAAATACTGTAATTATACATTTTCATAGATTCAGAAGCTTAGGTTCAGGAAAAAAAAAGAAAAAGTAATTGCCCAATGCACAGAGTTCATAGGGTAAAGCTGAACCTGGAACTCTGCTTCTTACTCCAAAATGCATCCTGAAAGATTAAGATATTTAACTCTGCTTGCAATACTGTAGCCAGAAAACATATTACCTCACATTCGAATAAAAATGCTTTGTATTTACAAAGTCCTTTTTATCGCTTTGTCAAATTTGATTTATAAAACTTTCTAGTGAGGCAGGAAGGTGAGGAACCAAGAGGTCATGCTATACCCAATATCCAATACATTTTTTACTGCAAAACCCGTTTTTCCCACTTAATTACAATTCTTCTACATGCAGTAAAATAATAATAATAATGCTATTATAATTATATAATGTAAATATATGTTGAATGCATGTCATGTGCCAAGAGGATTTTCTCCCCTCTTCCATTATTCTGTGTTTGAAAATCTTAATGTTTCTTTAACACTTTTACATCTACAGTAACCTTGATGGGCTCACAATTGTCTCAGCTTTCCATTTGGATTTATCTTCCCATATGCGCTGTCTCAAACATCTACACACATTTATTCAGGAGCCCTTCAGTGGTCCCCAACCTTTTCTGGACCAGTGCTCCGATGAGAATCTAATGCCTGATGATCTGAGCTGGAGCTGAGGTGGTGATGCTAGTGCTGGGGAGCGGCCGCAAACACAAGTGAAGCTTTGCTTGCTTGCTGCTCATCTCCTGCTATGCATGTTTTTGGTGTTGTATCTATTTCTGGGAACTTTATTCTGTTCCACTGATCTATTTGCCTGTTCTTTCACCAGTACTGCACTGTCTTGATTACCATAGCTTTATAGTCTTAAAGTCATATATTGTCAGCCCTTCAACTTTGGTCTTCTCCTCTAATACTGTGCAGCTAGTTTAGGTCTTCCAATCTGTCTTCTTGCCTCCTCTTATTTTACTTATAATGTTGCTTCTATATAGTGTTTTATTTCAGCTATATGCTCTATAAGCAGTAGCTCATCTCATAAATTATTTCCTTCCCTGTAGTTAAAGCATTTGTGGAAAAATGCTAAAATTTCCCAGAATTCTGATGTTCACTGATCCCTAAAGCATTCTTTTTATCAGATCACTTCCCTGCTTAACCTCATGGCTCCCCATAAACTACATTATAAACTCCAAAAATATTCACTATTTTTAAACTTAAGGAAATGTTCTTCTAAAATCATGTGCCAAATTATTTTTCCAGCCTTTTATCCCTTAGTTTTAGTCATTATTTACTTCACAAATGTCAAGTTGATGCCAGGCTGTGTCCCATGTTCTTCCCACTCCCATAGTCTTTCTCATTAAGCCTTCTAACCTTCCCCGCAGAGAGCTTCAGGAGACCACTACGAATAAAAGAGTACAATCTGAGACAATAAAATAAACATGATTAAAATATTTGAAGAGATAAAAGAAAGAACAGAATCAATCATGGAAAAATAGAGCCTAATAAAAGATTTGAAAAAGAACCAAATACAGTTTCTATAATAAAAAACTAAGTGCACAAATTAAAGCATAGATTAAATGTAGCTAAAAAAAAATAAACTTGAAGATTGATATGGAGAAATCATTCAAAATGTAAAGCAGAGAGATGAAGTAGAAAAATTTCTTTGAAGTAGAAATTTTGAAAGAGCGTTTAAAGATGTCAGAGCTAAAACGAGAAACTCCAATAATACCTCTCATAAGAGTTTTAGGGAGTGAGAGAGGTGTGGGGGTAATTTCAAAAAGTAAAATAAATAATGGCTGAAACTTTTTCTTAAAGAACACATAAACCCATAGATTAAAGAAACACTGATTAGAAAGCTATTGCAAAAAAGTGAAATAAAAATAAATCTACTACATAGATCCTAGAGAAATTGCAGAACATAAAAGACAAATAGAATATATGAAACAAGACAGATATATAGATTACCTTCAAATTGACAACCTAAAATTCTATATCCTGCTAAATTCTCCTAAAAGAATAAGAATGAAGTAAATACCTGTTTAGGAAATGATGAAATTATGGTTGTCCCAGAAAAATCAAGAATCTGTAAACGTGTTCCTTATCTTTAAGGAATTTATACGCTGCTAAAGAAGATGATGCTTTCCTTTGCTCACTTCTTTTCACTAAGTTATTTTATAATAGGTTTATTATTACAATTCTTTCTTCACATAGCTGATTAATATACTTAAAAATTAACCTTGATCATACTACTTTTACTCAAAAAATTTCAAACGTTGGCTGTCTAATATTGTCTAAATTGAGAGCCAGAAAACTCTTTTTGATAAATATTTTAAATATTCTGTAAATATTTTAAGATTTGTAGACCACATACAGTCTTCTTTATTGTTTTCAAATCCCTTTTAAAACATCACAACCATTCTTAGATTGTGTGCTGTACAAAAACAGGCTCTAGGTAGATTTTCCTGGATTGTATCTGAGGACACCTGATCTAAATTTTCAGCTTGTTCTTTAATGACCTAGACTCTCTCCGTGAATTTTCTCCTCAATTCTTATTACAGAGACACTCTACTCTGATGTATTTAACAAAATAAAATATATTTACCACAAACAATAGCAGAAGGATATATATTGTCTTTCTGGACTGTCCTAAATGCTATAGGTTGACTAAATCTGGGGACAGTTTTGGCCAGTAAGATACAGAAAAAGTTTCCTTTTTAACAAAGTTATGATTTAAAAGTGAATCAGTCAAGTGGAGGCTTTATCAGTTCATATTTATCCTTGGAATTATGTTAGATAAACGACTACAAAAAATATTGGGGTCTCATCTTAAATGTGGCTAGTTCCGTTTAGCCTTTCCATTTTTATGAACACCCTGAGCAGACACTGGCCAAATTTCTGGGGTTGCAAAGATGAATATAACAGTTACTTCTTTAGAGGACCTCAGAATCTACAAAGAGAATTAAAGTGAATTAGTCAAAGATTCAAACTATTATCTATCAAGAGGACATTACTGGAAAATGCTAGAGACTAATCTTAAACATAAGTGACTTAAAAAACAAAAAAGTCACTTAAAAAACAAAGGAGATGCTTCTGCCATACAGAACAATGCCTGGTTATATCATATTTGTTTCCTTTTGGCTGTAATTACCTATACAAATATAATTATCTATACAAATATTAAAATATATTTGCTATTTCCTCAGGTTCTTATTTTTTTCAGTTACTTCCTTGTCCTCTTAATATCAACTACTAAATTCAGGGAGGGCTTAGATTAAAGACTGTTTTGAGTTATCACGCCTTCTTCACAAAGGGTGGCTGTCTGTAGTATGTGGTGTGTATGTGTGTGTGTGTTGAGTGTGGGTGTGGGTAGGGTAGGAGGAATGTGAATTGCTGTTGGCAGAGGGATGGGAAGGTCTCCTTTAACAAATAAAGAAACAGTTTTGCTTTCTTGGTCTTTTAAACAACCAAGAAATCCCTGTGAATTCTGTTCGGCTCCCAGTCATCAATTATATCACTCAATCAAAACCCCAGAGCAATCACCTTTCAGCTCCCCACATAGCTAGTTCTACACAACATAACTCCAGCCATCTCAGCACTGAAGCCACAGCATTAACAGAACGTATCAAGTTGCTTGTGATGCTTCATTCACAGTAATCAGAAAAAGAAGTCAAGCGGGCACATTTATCATGGTGACCGCGGAGTTTGTAGGTAAGATGCTCCAAAGGGAGAAGAGACCTTTGATTAAGTTAAGACAAACTATAACGGATGAGGGTTCTGCTCAAGTCCAATAAATCACCAGAGCCTTTCTGGGCTAGCAGGAATAGGAATCATTGGTAAATTAAAACTTGCCGCAGTATATATGCTGAGGCCTTTCATGTGGATTCTGCCTGGACACCTCTGCAGAAGAGAGCTGGAAAAAGAAGACTAAATAGTCTTGAGAGGATATTCTTGATTGACGACTATAAAATGTATTACTCATTGGACTTATTCAGGGCTATGCTTTAATAAACCTTGGTTCCTTTTTAACTGTGGGATGTGGCGGAAAGGTCACTGGGCTCAATTTTGGCAATCAGACTGGCAGGCTGAAATAGCAATGATGATGGGTCCACTGTGAATGGATCAGCATCTCCTCCGAGGGTCTGGGAGTCAGAAGGTGTCATCTGAAATTAGAAAGTGTGAGCCTTTTTGTTTTGGGTTTTTCTGTGTATAAGAAATTTTGTTTTGTGTTTTTTTTCCCCCCTGGGATTCTGAGACCATGAATAAAATATGAGTATGTTCTATTTCTTTTTCCTTAATGAGAGATTACCTTGGATGGTATGCCATTCCCTGCACAAAGAAAGCCACACACTGGATTTATTAACTCTTAGCAAATGTTTGCTCGATGCTGAGTAATGAGGAGGTTTGCCGGTGTGGCAAGATAAAAGGCTTCCCCACTTGGTATTTATCCTCTGGGTAATGAAAAAACAAATTGGCGATTTTGTATTTTTCCTGATGGAAATTCATAAGGTCACCAGGGAAAACAGAGAAGGTTAACTGGCATGAACACTTGCCTGTAAGCATGGTGTCAGGAAAGAAAGGTCACGAATGGATGAAATACCCCAAACTATAACCAGTGCCACTGCAAATGCGGGGCCTGGAGAAAAAGAAATTGCATTCAGTGAAAGCAGAGCCTTGGGAATTGCACTGACTGGCATGCAACCAATCCTGTGTTTTCAGCATGCACACGTTGAAAAAAACCTTTTGTAAAGCCGATAGAATATCTCCCTTTCAAAGTCCTTCACTTTTTACCCCCTTCCATTATCTCCCACTCTGTTGGTGTTTTCCCCACCCCGCTTTCTGCCTTTGTATTCTGTTCCTCCGCCCCCTTTCCTTTTTCATCTCTCACTGAAGAGAAAAGCTACTTGCTAAGGGTCAAAGGGATGCAGAAGGAGAGGCTGGAGGAACCTGATGCTGCAGCCTTCCGGTGATTGATAACCTACAGAGTTCAGAGCGTTCAGTCCTGCCTTAAGCTTCGGCTGATACCTTTTCTTAACATGGAGCAAGACAGGTCTTTTCTTTCCTTTGTTAGACGCCAACTCATGAGAAACCAGAGAAATGGGATTTCCTGCAAGTTCACAGAGTATTTCAGTCAGATGTTTCACAGCAAAATTACAACGGTTGGTCATTCACTCTGGATGAATAAAACAGTTTGGTTAAGGATTCTGTTAAGTTAGAGGGCAAAGGCCATGGTCGTTTCCTGCCAGCAATCTTATTTCTCTGCTCTGGGAAAAATTACCTCTCTCCATTCCCTTAGGAATACTTGTTCTGCTCCACAACTAGATTGGGTTAAACTTGGAAGAAAACTCTTCTGGTTGACTGATTGCTTTCCCAGACTGCAAAATAATCTCTGTGCTCCATAAGGAGGCAGGTGATGTTTGTCAACAGAATAAGAAAATAGAAAGAAGAAAGGGAGAAAGTAAGATGAAGGAAGGAGAAGAGGGGAAAACCGAATAGAGACATGGAAAGATGAAAGCAGGAAAGACCAAATCGATGAAAAGAAGGGAAACTGTCGAAGAGAGAGGAAGAGACTGAGAGAAAAAAATAATTGGAAAGTTAAGTACATACAAATGAGAGAGGACAAGGGTGTCAGAAAATAAATTCATTTGAAAGATAGTGTTGGAGTTCATGTATTCCCCTAGTAGTACTGTCCTTCACAAGTGGAAAGCTAAAAGTTTCTGCCTGGAAAAAGATAATATTTTCATTTTGAATATGAATACCCGGGAAGACCAGAAGGTGCTCAGAGGAAAAGATGTGTGTGCATGTTAGCTTTCACCTTTGAAGCTTTGAAGAAATCTGTGTGGTCATGGAACCTTCAAGTTGGAGCATTGACATCTATCTAATCAACTTACTCATTTTGTGGATGGGAAAATCAAGGTCCAGATTATTGGAGGGGCTTATCCAAAATTGAGACGCTTTGTTACAGTGATGCAGTTGGGAGTTGAACCAAAATTTTCTGCCTCTTTGTCATGTGATTTTACAGCTGCTGCTAAGCTGACCATTTATTTCTCATTGCAAGCATCTGGTTCCCAATAGAGCGCTGGTCTCTGCCAGCTGCTCAGCCCTCACAGCTCCAACTCAAGAAACAATAGGGGGCTACAAAAGGTTTGCAAGCAGGCGGTGACGTAACAAAACTAGGTTGGCAGAGGATCATTCTAAAAGCTGAGCGTGGTAAGCAGGGGGAGGATACAGAAATCACAATACCATAAAGCCTTGATAAGATACCTGTGTGACCTAGAACAAATCTGTTAATCCCCGAACCCAGTTTTCTCCCATAGAAAATGATGGCGTTGGATGGTGCCATCACCTCGAACGTTTTATGATTCTGAGCCACCCCTTTCTGCAGTTGTAGCAGTTAACATTACTTAATTGCAGCAGCTGACAAGCTATGACATGCCTGTCATTTATTTCCCTTAATGTTGATTTCATAGGCCCTGAGGTGAATTAGCCACCCTGCAAACAAATTCCCCCAAAATGGCAACTTTAGCCATGAGATCCAAATGGGTAAAAGACAGGAGTGCGCAAATGTTTATTTAACTCTGCTCTCTTTGATTAATGAATATTATCCAAGGTAACAGTCATAAAATACCAAGAATTCACACAGTGAAAGACTACATCAGTTTCCCCAATTCCAATCAGCTATTAGGATAGAGTCCCAGGGGTTCTGGCTAGAATAGTTCAGTATCTAATTGAAGGCAAAGAAATATCAGTCAGCTAATTCTGTCATTGAGACCATTGTCATCTCAAAGAAAGCCTAACTCCTTAATGTTTCAAACCAGTTACTCTCTTAGTTTTAAAAGGTGTCATTTCAAAGAAAATGCTGTCTCTTGGCCGAATTTGCCCTTTAGAATCATGATAATCGCCCATTATATGGAGAAAAGGGTCAATAATTAGAATCTAGAAAAATAGTTAGCTCTTGTCATCTATGAAGATAGAAGTGTCCTTTGAAAGAGAAAAACGTTATGGGGAGACTATCGTTCTAATACTTTCAGGGATGGTATGTGGGTTGTTAGTAGAGCATCCGCTAAGGTCTTAAATGCTAGATTAACAAATAGCTTTGGGATATTTATTACCAATGTTTGATGATGTTCTGCTGCTTATCCTTGTACAGCTTGTATGTTTTTTCTCTTTTGTTCAGTTTTGAGATCGCTCTATCTTTGGTGTTAGGAAATTTTAGAAATTATACAATGTTTCTGGTTGTAGATTTTTTTGGCACTTGAAAAACTATTTTAAAATTTCATCTCTTTTTAATGCTGGACATTTTTGTTCATATTTCTTCATTTGGTTTTATTTGAAAAATTTTAAATATATAATCTACTTAGAGAAAAATCAAAAAGTCATAAGAGTACACTTAATATTTTCTCATAAGCTGAAAAAATCCTTGTAACTAGCACTAAAAACAAGAAGTGGAATGATTACAGCCCCCGGAAGCCTTCCGCCTGTTCTCATTTAATCACTCTGCCAATGTAACTACTATTCTGATGCCAAACAGGAAAATTTGCTTTGTCTGTTTTGTCTTTCTATAAATGGAATCAATATCTTATTTCTTTACTAATTTCTATATGCATTTTTCATCTTTTCTCTGGAACTCCTGGTAGTCAAATGTTGGACCTTCTGAATCGATATTTTGTATCTATTATCTGTTCTCTTGCACTTTCCATCTTTTTGCTCTATGCACTGGGCCATATCCTCAACTTATCTTCTAATATTTTATATTTTGGCCTTTTTTTAATGTTACCTTTTCATATCACGTAGGCTATTAATGTAAATCTGGGTTGCTGTCACAATAGACCCCCAAATATAGTGACTTAAATAATTCAGAGCTTCATTTCATTCTCATGTAACTGACATGAGAATGGATAGGGTGACTATGTTGCCTAAAGCCATTTAGGAAGCCAAGTTCCTTTCATCTTGTCACCGTACAATCATTTAGATTGCTGTTTTCATCTACATAGTCAAAGCTGGGTCACAGCCACATCCACATGGGAAGGGAAAAAGAAAATACAGGATATAGTTGTATACATTACTTCCTCTTGAATTATGTGAACTAGAACTTAGTCGCATGTCATAACTCGCTGCAAAGGAAGATGGAAATACATCACCTAGGTGAGTGCCATCAGGAAGAAGAGTAGAGTGGATTCAGGGAGGAAAGCAGAGTTCTATATTTGTATTATTTATAAAACATCTTCTCGCCTCTCTGAAAATAATTAGAATCACCTTAACTTTTTTCTTTCTTCCTTCCTCCCTCCCTTCTTTACTTCCCTCCCCCCAGTCTCTCTCTCTCTTCCTTTCTTTCCCTCTTATTTTCTTTCTTTCTTTCTTTCTTTCTTTCTTTCTTTCTTTCTTTCTTTCT
>NW_006437736.1:10182223-10243708 GCF_000325575.1 Pteropus alecto | reverse complement strand
CCTTCCTTCCTTCCTTCCTTCCTTCCTTCCTTCCTTCCTTCCTTCCTTCTTTCCTGATTTCATCTGTTCTATAGAGCTGTTTTTACTGGCATCATATTTCTTAGAGAATATTATCCTCTCACTTCAGGTTAGGGAAAATCAATTAACAAAAACCCACTCAGATATAACACATAATAGAATTGATACACAAAGACATTAAAACAGTTATTTTAACAGTATTCTATTTCTTCAAGACTATGGGAATGATTTAATATGTTACATAGAAATATGGAAGATATCTTTTTAAAGGTCCAAGTCAACATTCTAGAAATGCAAACTACATTATCTGAGATGAAAAATACATTGGATATAATTAATGACATATTGTGCATTGCAGAAGAAAAGATTAGAAAATTTGAAAACAGAAATAGAAACCATCTCAAATTAAACACAAAGAAAAAAGATTAAAAATGAAAAAGTGGACAGACTCCTTTCTTATTATTTAAATCTCAATTAATTGACTGATTAACAAAAATAATAGCATGGAATCATGGGACTTTGCACATATGCAGAAGTAAAATGTATGATAGCAATAACTTAAAGACTAGCAGAGGGGAAATGGAAGTATACTATTGTAAAGCCCCCATTGCAGTGTATATGAAGTAGTATAATATCATTTAAAAGTAGACTGTGAAGCAGCAGGTGACCTTAATAGCCCTTCTAAATTCAAAGCAATTGAATTTGAAGGAAAAAAAATTATCACAAAGAAAACTCCAGGCCTAGAAGGTTTTGCTAGTGAGTCTACCAAACATTAAAGGGACAAATGATATCAATATTACCTCAACTCTTCCAGAAAGTTGAAGAGAACAGTATTTCCAAATCCATTTGATGAGATTATAAATACCAAAACAAACAACAAAAAAAGAAAAACAAGGACCAACATTGCAGATGAAAATAGATACAAAAATTCTTAACAAAGTTTAACACATTGGATCCAACCAGTGGGCTTCATTCCAGAAATCAAGATTAGTTTTACATTAAACAATTAATTTAAAAAATTAATTAATATAATTCATGTTATTAATTTATTAAACTATATAATTTATTAATTTACTAATTCCCAAAAAATAAAGTCATGTGGCATATCCATTCCTAATAAAAGTGTCAGCAAACTAGGACTAGAAGGGAAATTCAATCTGATAAAGGGCATCGAATGAAAATACATAGCCAGCACCAAACTTTAAGGTAAAAGACTAAATGCTTTCTCCCTAAGATCAAAAAGAAGACAAGGATGTCAGCTTTCATCACTTCTTTCATCGAAGTAATTTTTTTTTAGTTTGGAATAATGAAGTAAAATTCCCTTTATTCTCAGGCAACATGACCATCTTATGCAATCTAATTATCCTATGGAATCTAAAAAAGGCTACTTACACTATAAGTGAGGTTAGCAAGGTGTAGTAAATAAGATCAATATGCCAAATCGATTGTATTTCTCTATAAAATTAACAATCAGAAATTAAAAATTTTTAGATACATCATAGTCTATGACATAAAAATCTAAAATACTTAGGGATAATTCTAAAATACATGCACAAGAACTAACAATAAAAACTAGACATATTGCTAAGAGTAAGTAAAGAAGACCTATATAAATTGAAAATATACTTTATTCCTGAGTTGGAAGACTTAAAATGTTCTGTAGATTTAACACATTCTAATAAAAATTCAAGCAAGCCATTTTAAAAATAAAAATTGGTAAGTTAATTCTAAAATTTATATAAAAATGCAAAAGGTCTAAAAGAGGCTAAAACAAATTTGAAAAAGTAGAATAAAATTCTGGAGAACTTCCTGATTTCAAATTTATTATAAAGCTACAGAAACCAAGACAATGTAGTATTGGCATAAATGCAGTTAGATATGTCAATAGAACAGATTAGAGAATCAGAAAAAAGAACTAAATATATGGTCAATTGGTTTTTTAAACAAAGGAGCTAATGATAACTCAGTGGAGAAAGAATAGTCTTTTTAACAAATGGTCCTGGAAAATTGGATATACTTATGTAAAAATTGAACTTCAACCCATTCCTCACATCAAATGCAAAAATTAACTCAAAATGGATTATAGACCTAAATTGAAAACCTAAAACTAAAAAACTCCTACATGAAAATATAAGAGCAAATCTTTGCGACCTTGTGTTAGGCAAAGATTTTTAAGATATAATACCAAAAGCAAGATCTAAAAAAAGAAAAATTCACAAGATATCATCAAAATTAAGAACTTTTTATAAGACATTCATAAGAAAATGAAAAGACAAGCCACCGACTGAGAAATAATATTTGCAAGTCACATACATGTTAGAAGGCTTGTATCTAGAATATATAAAGAATACTCAAAACTCAATAATAAGAAACTAAACAACCCTATTTAAAAATGGGCCCAAAATTTGAACAGACCTTCTTCACCTGGGAAGATATATGGATGACAAATAAGCAGATGAAAATATGTTCAAAATAAATAGTCATTATGGAGATGAAATGAAAACCACAGTGTGATACCACTGCACACCTATTAGAATTGCTAAAATTAAAAAAAAAACTAACCCTACCAAGTGTTGGCAAGGATGTAGACCAACTGGAATTCTTAGATACTGTGCATGGGAATCTAAAATGGTATAACGACTTTGGAAATCAGTTTTTCAGTTTCTTAAAAAGGTAAACATACCTTCTTAAAAGTTTAAACCTACCGTATAACCCAGCTATTCAACTCCTATGTTCTCAGCCAACAGAAATATTTGTCCATACAAAAATTTATGTTTAAGTAGTTATAGTAGGATTTTTTGGTAACAGTAGATTTGTAAATAACCCAGAAGCCCATTCTTAGGTAAATGGATAAATAAATTGTGGTATATACAAACCACGGAATAATAATAAGATACAAACTATTGATGCATATAACAAATTGAGTGATTCTCAAAGTAATCGTGCTGAACTAAAGAAGCCAGACCAAAAATAAGCCCATACTATATGATTCCACTCATATTCTACAATTCCAGAAATTGCAAACCAATCTATACTGACAGGTAGCAAATCAATGTATGTCTGGAAATTGGGTGTGGGGCAGGGATGAAAAGAAAGGATTACACAGGAGCACAGGTAAACATTGGGGGTGATCGAGTATCTTCATAGTCTCGATTGCTATTGTGGTTTATGGACATACACACATGTTAAAATATTAAAATTGTATATCTGAATTTTTTAAAATTCTCACTCTCTTTCCATCAGATTTTTGACATCCTTTTGTCTTCTTTTAATGACTAGAAAACTATTACTTTCAGGAAACTGATTTTGCTGCCTGGGTTCTGAGGGTATATATTTTGGCTCTGGCCTTTCTCTCTAATGTATATCTTTTTTTTGTTTCACAATATACCCCGGATATACTCTATGATTTTTTTCTTTGAGGTCATATTCTTTTCTTTTCTGGTTTGAATATGAGTTTTTTCACTTTTTTTGTTCTGTTGTTGATTTTAATGATGTTCAAGAGAGAAAGTACATACACCACATACAACTATTGCCTTTAAAATTTTTTTCTGAAAGGTATATTTGTAAGACTTACTTACACCTTGAGAAATGAAGTGATTCATACTGGACTCACTACGTTAGAATTATCACACACACACACACACACACACACACACACACGCACACGCACACAATAACCTAGATTTGTCCAATGGCATAACTGAAATATAGTAGAACTATATTTCATATTTCATGCTGAGGCAAGGTATGTTCTTTTCACAAGAATTTAAAATGAAAGAAAAAAAAACAATTAGCATCCTA
Source organism: Pteropus alecto (assembly GCF_000325575.1). Taxonomy (NCBI): domain Eukaryota; kingdom Metazoa; phylum Chordata; class Mammalia; order Chiroptera; family Pteropodidae; genus Pteropus; species Pteropus alecto. The sequence goes on along the minus strand of NW_006437736.1, from coordinate 10,239,889 downwards.
ATATTTTGAAATCTGGATTTTTTTTCCTGCTCAGAAGACAAAAGTTCAAGAGAAAAACTTGAACTGCTTAGTTAACCATAATTTTAGCAAAGTTTGCAGTTGGCCACAAATGATGTGAATCAGCAATGTTGTGCTATTGTGAAGAAGCAACCATTTCTCTGGATTGTGTTAAATAAGTCTGAGGCAGAAGAAATCAGAATTGATTCTTCTTCTAGCATTCTTTTCAGACCTTTACTTTAAAAAGTGTCTAGTTTTGTTCATAAATATTTATTATACATCTTCTATCTTAGGCTCTGTGCTTGACAGATGATATAATGGGGAAAATTCTAACCCCTCATCCCCAGCCTTTGAAATGCTAAGTTCTCCCTCTGTTACCTGTACTCTGTGAGTCCCAGTTACTAGAAACACCTTCCTCAAAAGGTACCTATTTCTGCGCTTCAAGGGATGCTGTCCAAATCAGCAGCTGGGGTTGCTCAGATACCCCCAAGGAGTTCTGGGACTTAGTCTTATGAGGTCATCTTAGGCCCCAGAGCTGGCACCCAATTCTAGGAGGAAGGCCTGGCAAGAAAATCTCTCCTGCTGACCCGTGTGATATTTCTTTTCAGGACCACATGAGATTCCAGGATGATGCTGACTCATATTGTTTATATAGACAGAAATCTTTGGGAATTTGCTTGAGACGCTGCCTACCTTCAAAGTAAAACTGGGGTGAGGAACCCACTTTCTGTTAGTGAAAAAGAACATTCAGATGCCAAGTGCAAGAGAGCACAAAGGAGCAAATGTAAGTTATTTAGATGCTGGAAAATGAGGTGCCTCATATCCCACAGAAAGAAGATTGGACTTTACATTAAGGTCAGAGGGAGTCGCTGAAAGGATTTAAATGGGGAACTTACCTGATCAGATTAGTGTCACCCTACTTCAAAAAATACTAACAAAAACAATGCCTAGGAAAGTAGAGCAAAGGGAAACAAAATGACTAGAGGGAAGAGGTCAGTCATTAGGAAAGATTAGGAATGTAACTTAAGTTTTGTTTTTCCTTAAACGATGATTTTGGGGAGGAGGAAATGGTGTTTCTCTATGGCTTTCTGAGAAGAGATAAACTTAATTTCTATCAGGAGAAAATCTGAACTGTAAGAAGACATAAGAATAAGCCACCCAATGTGTGGCTAGCCTCTGTCCCTGGAAACCGACAAGAAAACATATGCCTCCAGTGGCTTCCCTCTACTCTTTGCCCCGATGATGATGACAAAATAGAGAACTTTGGGAATTAGTGAGGGGACTTCCAGTTTCAAGTGATAGGGATTCATCTCTAGTTAAATAAGAGGGAGAAATTTATTGGTTTACATAATTAAAAAGTCAAGAAATTGATCTAGCTTTAGGCATGGCTAGATCCACAGGTTCAAACTATGTCATCTAGAATTAGTTTTTCTCCACTTATATACTACTTCATTTGCAACCTCAATGACATGATAATGCCCTTCTCTCAATAGTATTAGTAAAATTCTAAAATTGACTCTGATTGTCTTGTTTCGAGCCAAGATTTATACATGAACCAATTATTGAGACTAAATACAACAGTCTAACTACTTTTGAGTTAAATGCTCAGCCTTGGAGCTAGGGGTATTGGGTCAGTGTCACCTAAATTAAGGGCCTGAGTATGATGAGGTGCTGGTTCTAGGTGATTCCCAAAAGTATGTTGTAGTGTTTTTAGAACAGAAAAAGGAAGATATGCTGGGCAGGCAAAACAAACAAACAAGCAAAGAAACAAGAAAACAAAACAACCAACCCTCCCCACACACAGATGTCCACTCTACATTTTAAAGTCTTTTTCAAGTCTTATTTACCAAGTTTGATGTCTTAAGCTGATGCCCAGCCAAAAGCATTCCTGAATTTACCACATTTCACTCTGTGATCATTTATGCTTTTGATATCATCTTCCAAAAAGTTGTTTTGTTTCCATCCCACACACTTTACAATAAAAGCCAAAGCATAAAGAAACTAAGTTCTTGGCTGTAGGTCACCCAATAAAATGTGTTCCCATATATGCTCTGGAATGGCAATACCTCTTGGCAAGAAAATAATGGAATTAGCTGCCTTCATCATAAGGGAGAGGAGCCATGTGTAGCTTATGTCTGAAATAAAAAACCCAGTGTACAACTTTGAAACAACAGATTGTCCCCAGCAGTGGTGAGCCATGGGCAGTGACAAATGAAGCCTTCTCAGGCTGTCCCTTGTAACTTAGTTGTGTTCTGAACTGAGCAGAGCCACAGCTGAGAGTCATTGAGGCACTGTGCCCAGTTAATTCTTAGTGCTCATGCCAAGACTGGCAACAAAGGGTCCCATTGTCATGGCACAGTGGGGCTATGGGTACTAGTGCACTCAGAACTGGATGGAGACCACCAACTCATTGACTAAATGCTGTCTCCCACTCCTTCCCCCAAATGGAAATCAATGTTTAGCACTTAGCATTCATGAGCAGTCTGACAATACCATTCTCAATGTGCACATGCTTGTGAGGAAAAAGAAATAGATACGCTAAAAGCAGACATCGCTTCCAAACCTCAAAGGGGTTCTCACATCATTGAGAAAAATTGATTTGGTAAAATTAGGGCTGGTCCTGACTGCCCTTTTAATTGTTTGCTGTTTGATGATGATGTGTCTGCTTTTCCTCATGTACAACAAAAGTAAAAGAAGAAATAGAAAGAAAGGGGATGGGAATCAAGAGCCTCCGAAATTTCCTTTAAAATTTTTAGTCTCTGCACTACCAGGCTGGCTGTTTCTTTTTATTCCTTGCAAAATGATCTCATTTTCAGTGTTGGTGGTTATTCTCCTGAACCATTTCAGACAGCTTTCTGTTATTACTTTAATTCTCAGTAAGCTGTTGGCAATTGCTATCAAATTGCTTCATGGATCAATTCTTCTCTTATAGCCCATTACATTTTGCATTTTTTGTCCTGAGTAAGAAGTTACAAACACATTTGGTTACATTTGGTCAGTGGGCCATAATCTCTTTACTCCTCTTTAGAACTTACTGCAATAGATTCACATTAGGATTTCTGAATGCCCCATATTTATGGGGCTTTTTCATATGCAGCACCATCCTGCTATTATGGAAAGTTCTGTTGAGATTCAATGTTATTTGCTTGAGTATGTAATCAGGAAGTGGTGTAAGTATACAGGATGTAGTTATACTGGTTAAATCCCAATAGTTTTATTGTAGATTGCAAAAAAATGGACACAAATTAGCCCTTTCCCCTTAATCCAGGGCACTTCACAATGTGACTCTGCAGCTCCTTTTGCCAAGGAATGGGTCTCTTTAATCACCACTTAAATGTGAGCTGGCTCTGTGACTTGCTTTGATCAACAGCATGTGGCAGAAGTCATAATATGCCAGTCCCAAGCCTGGGCTTCAAGAGGCTATTTGTACACTTCCACTCTCGCTCCCGGAAGCCTGCTTTCCCCAGATGAGCAAGCCCAGACTGGCTTGTTGGAAGATGAGAAGCCACGTAAAGGAGGGCCTTGGTGCCCTAGCCTACAATAAACCAGACCCCATCTGACCTGGCAGCTGACTCCAGACACAGCTAAGCCCAGCCTAAGTTACTGAATATAGATCTAAATAAGTGATTATTGTTTTAAGCTATTGTATTTTGAAGGTAGTTTATTATGCTATAAAGACTGATAAAATTCTCATCTTATTGGTTCTGGTGGTCCCTGGCATCCTTACCCTGTAAATACTACCCCCAGCTTCTATTGCAAACTAAAAAATCTTTGCCTCGTTAGAAAATTAATGAAAATAAGGATCTATTACCATATTTATGCTTATGATGGTGTCATTTTTCTGTTAAAAGACTATGAATGGCTCATTATTGCCTGCCAAATATTGCTCAAGCTTACCAACCCAACATTTTGGGTTTTAGCTTACCCCTTCAGCCCCATATCTGTTTTCTTACATTCATTTTTCTCTCGACTATCTGATTACTCTATTTCCCCCCTAAAATTACAATGCTTTCCCATCTCCTTGCCTTTCCTCATACTGTTTCCACTACCTGGAATGCTCTTCCCTCATTTCTACATGGTAAAATCCTACCTAACTGTCAAGGTCCACTTCAAATGTTATCTCTTTCATGATGCTTTTTCAAAACATCCTGAGTGGATGGGATGGTTCCCTCTTCCCTTAAAATGCTAAAAGGCCTTGGCTTCTAGTCTTTAAGAGTCACCGAAGGGTTTTTAGATTCTTATTGCTTTGTCCCCTGAGAGGTTCTGGTACAGGACCTCACCTCTATCATTGCCATCAAAGAACCTACTGAGTGCTCATCGTAGGCCAAACCCTCACATATTAGCTCATTTAATTCTCTTAATTACCTTATCTGGTAAACGTTATTATTTTCAGTTCATAGGTAATAAAAATGAAGCTCAAAAACCTAAGTCACTCTTGGGTGGCAGGTATAATGTTAAACCTGGGCTTTAACTTTGTGTCTTAGGTGTCCCTCACAGCCCCCTGAGCAGGGACACAGACCAGTTGCCAAATCAATGTCTTGTAGAGAGCATGATTGAGCTCGACCACACATAACAGCCAACAGGTTATCAAATGAAGGGGAGATAACTGCTGAGGAGACTCAGTGGGGTAGCTGGTCGGTAATACTGAGCCACATCAAGACTTATTTCTTTAACTTCCTTTGGCTAATCTAGAATGTTCTAAAATATTTTATGAGCTATTATTGCCAGTGGCTCATCACTATAGACAGTTAATAAGTTTCCTATTGTTTGCTGCTAATTGGGAACTAATTACTCTCCCCCACATACACTTCTTGTCATAATAAATTTGTGTTTGTGTGGTCTAGCTTGTCTGTAAGATTGACTATGTGACACCCAAGAGATTGGCCTTAGTGATCAGATTTCAGCATGGCAGCTGCCTTTCAGCTCAGGTCCTGTGGAGCATGTCAGCAGCTGAGATTCAAAGTGAGACGAGGAAAGCATGGCTTTGTTGTTCTCAGGAGGTACAGGCAAGCCTCTCTCCTTTTACCAGAAAGCCATGGATTATTCTCTCACATACAACAGGAAAGTGAAAAATTTTCCTACAGTTGTGATTTCCTTCTTAAAGTAAATTAAAAAAAAAAAGAAGAACTCAAAGACATCATGTTTTGGTGTCATTGAAAAGTGTTCTTGTAGACAGAAACATTCAGATTCTAGTTTTGAATGGCAGAAATGATGAGGCCACTTCACGGTCCTACAGCCTGCGGATTCTATAGTCTTGGGCGCAGTGACCCTGTTGTTTATCTTCAGTTTTGTCAGAAGTGTGTCTGCTTGACAGACAGAGCTCACACTTAGGATCTCACAGTGGCAAAGATTTGCCCTTTAATGTGGGTTCTATGGGATACAGGCTTCTCGACTTACCCAGGGTTCCCACCCCAAAAGTTTCCTGGGTCTCCATCTCAAATGGTCCCCCCTGGCCAGAACCTTGGGTATGGCTGCATCAGAATACAGTGCTTGTGCCTTGAAGACCACAGCCAAATTTGATTTCACTTGAAGAAATAGCTTCCCACTGCAGAAAGCTCTAGGATACATGTCAATTTTGTTACCACTGAAAGCACAATACCATATTTGGGCAATGGTTATCTATGCCAAGTTCCTTTCTGGCTCCTTGAAAGTCTCTGACCCCAGTGGAGTTGCAGTAGGCTGATGCCAAATACATTCACAGTCCAATTTGATACTGCAAATATCTGTAGGCACTATGAAGGCATGACAGTGAACTAGGCCCAGAGGGGAATTACACTTGATCTCTATTCTCCAAAATCTCTCCAAGGATATGACATAAATACATGACATAGAGAGAAAAAACGAACAGAGCTTGTAGTACAAACTTCCTCTCATTGTGTTTCCCATGCTTATACTCCATCGGGTTTCATTTGCTTCCAATTTTGTGACGTCACTTTCTCATTTTTGAAAAATAGCAGAGACAACAGCTAAGCCATGTTTCTTTAACGTCTTCTTACCAATTACTCTGCTTCACTTGGAACTAATAACCTGCCATTTGAAAAAAACAAAAATAAAACTGTTACTAGAGGTTAATGATTGGATTCTTGCAGTGCCTTGCACATAATCAGTGCACAGGAAATACTGAATAATTATTTAATATATCAAGGAAGGGTAGCCAAGTTGTTAAGTGCCTGTTCTTTAGTATCAGGATGCCTGAGTTTGAGACATGACCTTGGCACTTACTTGCAGTGACAGTATAGGCAGATGTCTTTACCTCTCAGTGTTTTCATCTGTCGAATTAGGATAAACATACTAATATTAATAATAATGCTAATAATAATACCTAAAATGAGGGTTGTTATGAAGTTTAAGCAGTAAGCTCAGTATGTAGGACATAGTAAGCACTTAATAAATATTATTGTTACCATTATAATTGTTATTCCCAAGCATTATACAAAGTGATTTATCTGAATTTTTTTTCATTGAATGTTTACAACATATACTTTGAAATAGGTGTTAATATATACTTTTTTATTTCTCAATAGAAAATCAAGACCCAGAGAGGTAATGAACATGTCCAAGGCCATAGAAGGGGCAGACTCAAAAACCTATCCCCTCAATCCCCAGCAACCACAGAGGATGAAGATGTGGGAAAGAAAAGACTCTCTATGAACTTAAAAAAATTTTCCAAACAGTCTGTAAAGTTTGTTGCAGGCTTATTATCCCAGAACTGGCAAAGGTTATTCTAGCCAACTCCGGTAGCCAATAAGTTTGGCTTCCCTTGAAGAGTGATTATTTAGAGCTAACTTTTCTCTGAAACCTCCTTATGGAATGCTAAAGTTATTTCCCATCAAATAAAATACAAGGGCTCCCACTTCTTTTGTCACTGGAACACCCCCTGCCCCCACTCCCCATCCATTTTTTCAGGCCACTCATCATACCGAGAACCTACAGCCAGGTTATAACTTAGGGTCTCTTTAGCAGTCTCAGGGGGCTCATCCAAGTTTAGATCTTGGGCTCCATCAGGTCTCCCAGTGGGCACTGAAACCCTAAAATACAAACTCTCTTTCATCAGCCCCCTACGAACCACATTCCAGACACAGACATGCATGAGCATACCACAGCGTCTCTAGCGCCCAGGAGCATCTTTGCCAGGGTGGACTGGGCTGGGGCTCTTAAGCAATTATATTTCCTACAGCACTCGAATCTGGAATTTGGTCACTCCTGGCCCCTATGACTGTGGGTTTTTCTGCAATAGCTTCTAATAAAGAAGATTCCAAAGAGGCCCAGCCCCAGGTGGATCTCCCAGTGATGATTGGTGGCAGTTCCCAACAGCGAGGTCTTTCAAGAGCTACACCATGTTCACGGACCTACTGTGCATGGGATGTCTCAGGCATGATATCATGCCTGCCCTTCGGGAGCTCCCATTTAGTGTGGGACTCGTGGCAGCAGCCGCCTTCAGTGTCAGTAGCTGCTGCTTTCCTGTACCATTCTCATGTACCATTCTCACAGCAGCTGTGCTAACCTCCAAACCTCTTAGGTTCTCTGGGCTCTTAGAGCCCACCCTGAGCATCATCCCAGAAGACAGCATCCAGCTGGGGCTCTTCATCGCCCTCTACTGGCAGCTGTGTGAAACACTATCTTAAAGAACCCATCTCAGCCTTCATAACTGCTTACGTAATTACTGTTAATAATAACTATTACAAGTAATATAATATTTAAAATAAACATAGTTATAATTTTACACGCTTTCTACATGCAGGCCCTATGTTAATCTATTTTATATTCATCACAATTTTATGAGGTAAATACCCTAATACTCATTTAAGACATGAAGAAATTGAGGACCAGAGAAGCTAAATGACTCCCTCAAGGTTACTGGTTGGTAGGTGACAGAGTAGGCATTTGAACTTAAATTTGTCTGACTTAAAAGCTCTTGCTTTTATCCTCAAACCACCATTTGTTAAGTGGTAAGTACCATTCTGTTCTGAGAGCCTTGTACACATCGCCTCAGGTAAAGTGTGGACAGAGGGTGCTATGCCAACCACCCACCCTTTTGAGATGGTGCATGTATCCACCTAGCTGAGTATGAGATCTCAGAATTTTGGAGAGGCATCCTTACCTGCTAGGAGTGCCTGTCAGGACACTGGCAACAGCTTAAATTCTACATCACATCTCTAGCCCCTTCTTGCTAGCACCCCTCCCGACACCTATACAGAGCAAATCCTGGTAAAACCTATTTTCCCCTAAGATATGCAAACCGAAACTCCCAATTTTTGCCGACCTAAGTTCCATGAAAACTGTGGCAATGAATTCTTCTTACATCAAATAAATCTATTTGTAGGTCTCCCAGAAAGCCAGCTGAAGTCAAATCTAATAACTAGTATAAAACTCCAACTTTGATTATCCATGAATAGAGTATCCATGGCAAATGTTTAATCCCACATGAGGTAACATATACCAAAGGGCTCTGAAAAAAATAAAATACACTACAAATGTCAAGTATGATTACCCTTGTCAATGCCCTCCCAGCCGGTATGTGCTGAGGAAATATAAAGAATTTTAGGACTAGTCTGAGCCAAGCATAACTGAGACTGTAGACCGTGTGATGGTGAGTCCCAGTAATAATGAAAGGGTAAGAGTCCTCACACAACAGTCAGGAAACCTGGGTCTGAGCCCTGACTCTGCCATTAACAAGCTGGAGAAAGTTTGTCAAACAACTGGCCTTTTCTGAGCTTCAATTTAATTCAGTAATAATAACAACATATATAAAATATGATTGTAATTATTCTCAATTGATTTATACTCACTCCAAGCCATGTGCATTTCTAAGAGCTTTATGCACAATAGCTTTTTTGATTCTCACAACAGTCCTCTGCTGTTAACACCCCAGTTTTACGGATGCATAAACAGAGGCTCAGAGATGTTAAATAACTTATCCCTGTCTTTATAACAAGGGAGTAATGAAGCCAATATTTGGGTCTGAGCCAAATTCTATTTTGCTATTTATTGCAAACTCAAGTGGAAATGACTTGGGGGTTATTTGTGCCCTGTTTTTATTTTAGTTGCAAGAGAACTAGCTATGGTTGAATTTAAAATTCCCAAAGGAGGAGGAAGAGTCTTGTTAGAACCCCAGAGAGAACAAAATGACTCCTAATAAGTGAGGCAGGCACGTGATTGATTATGACATTTTCCTAACACATGAGCTATGCTTGCTTTCTCTTTAGAAAATGATTTTCAGACTGTGAGCATTGCTACCAGAGAGGCTACCATGGGAGAAAATGGAATATTGTACTTAACTTCTTTGTTACAGCTAGTGATTGAGCCTTTTCTCTTGCATCTTCTAGACTGAATTCTTTATGGAAAGTACTGGAACTCATCTACATCCTGAGTTCTTATCACAGTGCTTGTCACAAAATACATCAGTGTTCAATGGCAGAATGAAAGGACATGTATTTGCAGGATAAATGAAAGTATAAATGAATGAATATCTAGCTCTTTGCCAGGTTAATTCTTTGTGTGTGTGTGTGTGTGTGTGTGTGTTTTTTCCTAGTAGAGCTAAAAGACTAAACTTGTCCTTTGTCACTTGGAATCTAAGAAAACGAGTTTAGCAACTCAGGTATTGAGTTAACCTTGATATTCATATTTTTCAGCTGTTGTAGGTTTCTGTCTTACTTCTTATAAAAGAGTAGTGGACATTTGATGTTCATGATTTCCCAGAATCCACATTACCTTCTTTCAGAAACCTTGGCTCCCTACTCTCAGTTCATGATTCTGATTGGCACAAGTTCCTTTCTTCTCTCCGGCTAGAGGACTGAACTGGGGTCCAGGTGTGAACAATCAGTATACTCCATCCTTTGGGCAGAGTACTTGCTTAGTTCACAAAAGAACACATCATTCGCACTGCCCCCAGTGAATTGTAGGACTTTTGTTGACCTAATAAGGAAAAAGAAGCCCCTTTCTATTAGAAACACTAAGCTGTTTCAATGTAAGCCTATAGCTTCTGGTGGTCATCTTGCTAATGCAGAAAACAGCCTGCCTGACAATGAAGCCAAGTTAGGAAGAGTTGTGTCAAGAAATGAAGAGAGACAAGTATTCTTGACACAATTCACATACTCGTAAAGAATCCATCTATGCTTGGAGACATGTCTGTTATTGGACCTTCAGTTATGTAATCCAATAAACCCAGCCCCCTTCCGTGTGTGTGTGTGTGTGTGTGTGTGTGTGTGTGCGCGCGCACGTGATCTGATTACCATCCTGGACTGCCGTATAACTCATCTCCATGTTTTTTGAGAACTGTGCTTTAAGGACCTAACCTAACTTGCCCCCTACAGGACACAGACAGCGGTTTTGACCAGTGTCTGCCCCATAATGGTGTTTTATATAGTCTCCAAGTCTTTTTTTTCCAAGTGTGGGACTGACCCATTATTAAGTGTCCTAAAGTGGCTGATTTGACACATGTTAGTGGAGAAAACTGGTGCTTTCCAGTTAAAGATACAGTAGAATGGACTCAGGTAAAGCTGAGTTTATAGCACAGAAGCTATATAACCTTAGGCAAATTGCTTTATCTCCATGAAACTTAGGTCTCTTGACTATAAAATGAGGATAAAAATGTCCACATTGCAAGGAATTAGATAAGATTTGTAAAGTGCACAGAACTTGGCAATAAATAGCAAATGCACCATAAATGGTAGCAGTTACATTATTTTTTTATAAGTCTTAAAGGCAATCTACCAAAAAAAAAAAAAAAGCCCCTGGTTTCCCTGAAAACTGTGCATTGACTGTCGTATGAAAAATGGATATCAGGTACACTTGTAAAAAAAATATTATTGTAAAGGAGACCCTTACAACAGACCATATGATTACTAAGAACTTAGAAACTGCAGGCGATTGAGCATATATTGTGTAATGTGGACTTCAGAAAGAGATCAAAACATCTTGAGGGTTTTCTTTTAATTGAGAGCACTTGGGCAGAACAATAAAAATCTTAAAATGTATAAGTCACCAAATATTTTTACATGAATCCAAAGAAATATGGGAAAGTCATTTTAGATTTCATTAAAAAGGACTAGAGAAATGTGGGGAGGACCTTTTGATATGAAACCAGATAAATCAAATATCACAAGTAAACAAATATGTGGAGGGCTTTATTACAAGAAGTCATTTATACGTATGTGATATTGCACTATGAAATTTTTAAAAGGCAGGCACATAATATAGTAGGAGACAAAAATAGTCTCTGTGCAATTTTTTTTTTGAATGGAAAAGTAAAGATAAAATGGGGTCAAAAAGAAAAATAATCGGGTTAAAAAAGAAATGTTAAGAAAAGTATAACAAAACGATATGCTGAGAATGCAATATTTCTAAAGTCTTCAAGGGTCTTACAGAATGAATAAAGTATGGTTGGCAGAGGCAGTAAAATATAATGAAAGGGAGCAGAATATACCACCCCCAAATATGCCACTTTGGCATTTTGATTACTTTGAATTAAAGTTACTTAAGAAAAAGCCAATGTAAGAAGGACACTCGAAGCCTCCATTGTCCCCTTGAAAGCAGGAAATAAATCGCCCGTGTGAAAGGTACCCTATATTTACCAAGAGGGTAGAAGGTATCCTTATCACCAGAGACAGGGAATTTAGGGCCCGCAGGGCTATATAAACAAAACTTGTTACTTCTGTACTAATTTACTACTCCAAGCCCCAACTTCTTTGTATTGTCAATTCTTCACAAATTTATTTTTTGTGTTGTTTTGTCTAAAAGATATAACAACTGTCTGCTTGTTTACTTCTTTGAGTCTCATATTTCTATGGGCTCCTATACTTACGAAATTTTGTTTTTTTGGTTTTTTTTTTTCCTGTTAATGTGTTTTATGTCAATTTAACTATGAGATCAGCCAAAGAACTTAGAAAGGAAGAAGGGAAAAGTTTTCTTCCCCTGCAATAATTAAGAACTAAAGTTCAAGTTGCCTTACTGGGACTCTCAGACTTGCTTGGGAAGGAACTCTCTGACCCAGAGAAGGGGTTAGGTGGAATGAAAAAAGAAATTCATGTTTGAAAGAGAACAAAGACCAAGTAAATAATAACATTAAGCCCATAGGGTAAAGTTTGGAGTAGTCAGTAGAGTGAAGATGGAGAGAATGGGGAAGAGAATAATAAGATGGGAAAGATCTTTGGGTTAGCCTAGCATTTCCCAAAGATTCTATTCAGAAGGGCACAAGACTAATAGCGTATTTGTGGGTGTTCTGCAGGAAGAAAGGTCTATGATCAGATAAGTTAATGTAGGCTATGTAGGTTTCTCCAAACAGGGCTTTTTCAGAGCCTTTTTCTGTGTTGCAGAGCGAATATCTAAAAGAAGAGTAGAAGAATAAAGAACATAGCCTTTTACCAAAATAATTTTCAAGGGAATGGTGTGGGGGTGGAGGGTGGAAGGAGAGAAACTCATAACTTTTTTATTTTAATCAGAGTTTCTCTTATTCTAGGAAGACTCAGGAATCAAACACTGCTGAGATAAAATTTCACCCTGCTTACTTTTTGGCCCTTGGGAAAATGTTCCACCATTGAACATAGCATTATCATGGGACCATAGAAGAGACCCTTCATCCTTCTGGCACTCCCATACCCAGGTTTCAGTAATACCATGGCCATGGGGACAAGATTTGAAAGTGGCCCCAAATGTCTCACATACCTCCAGCATCCCACTTTGGCATGTGAAACCTCGTCATTTCCGTGTACCAACATATTTCTAATTTTATTTGTACCCTTCTACATCCCATAAGTTACCACAATAAGCCTGAATGAATTAATAAATTTAACTCATGTGTCTAAATTCAGACCTCCTGGCCTAATACCACTTACAAAAAAAAATTTTTTTGCTAATTTCTCACAGTTGGATTTTCCATGTAGTTTATTGTCTTGGGTGGGGCAGGGTGGGAGAGAATGATAGGTGGGCACCCTCATTGAAGCCCCACTGATTAAGAGATGCGGTCTTTGCAATCAAAACTAGTCTCCTTTTTCAAATGAGGCTGAATTCTATCTCCATTGCTTTTGGCCCTTTCCATCGTCCCTCTAAATGTCACATCTGCCTGCATCATTCAATCTGTTTTGCATAGGTCAAAATGTTTCCCCAGCTCAGCTGAGGAGGGATAAAGTCTTGGACACTGAGGATTCATCATCTTTATAGTGGTTGAATGTGCTCAGTGTTAGAAAAAAAAGCCTTAAAGAATTGCCTTAAGAGAACAGTATGTGAAATCCAATAACCCCAGGAATTTAGTCCTAAGAAATATTTTGAATGCCATCCTGGGACTCATTTAGTGGCATCAGAGAAGGGTGACTACTAACTGGTTGGTGAAAACCACTTACTAATGGTTGTGTGGCTGCTATGTGATTATTATTTTCTTTTTACTCTTAGGCATAAATGTCCACCAGGTACGCGCATATCCAACGCCACTGGATACTGATGGCAGATTAATCTAGATTATTGAATGGAAGGTTGAGCCACCAGATGAATAGAATTGTCTCTCAGTATCCATGGAAGATTGGCTCCAGGACCCCTGAGGATACCAAAATCCACAGATGCTCAAGTCCCTTATGCGAAATGCTATAATATTTGCATATAATCTGCATTTGCATATAGACTACAGCAGGGTCTGCCTACACATTAGTTCATTCGTGTGGACTCAGTGTAGTGCTCAGGGGTGACAAATTCAAGTTTTGCTTTTGGGAACTTTCTGGGATTATTTTTTTCAAATATATTTTCAATCTGCAGTTGGTTGAATCCATGGATGTGAAACCGTGGATATGGAGGGCTGGCTATATTGCTTAATTCATGCAATGCTCCATGTCTAGTGTGTGTTTCAGGAAAAGAGATATCTTGAATCCTTTTCTACCCCCCACTAAAACTTGTAATTGGTATATTGTGCTTAAACCATAGTCTAAATTTTGTTTGCTCAGTGAACTCTCCCAGGATGTCTATTTTGAACAGAAATAGCAAGAATAGAAGGCGAATGTTTTGCCTAGAGAATTAATCTAAGAGCCCAAACAGAATGCTTTCCAGAGACAAGAAAATTGACAGAAAATGATGGGTGAGCCACAGCTTGCTGTCAGAATAATCATCCTTAGTTGTGGGAAGGGAGGTGGAAGGTGAGAATGATAACCATTAAATGAAACAGGTATTACAAAGAATGCGTTTCTGGGAGCACATTTTGATGGGGATGCCTCATCAACGGCCAGATCTCTCGGCAGCTTTGCAAGGATCGTTCTACAAATGGCCATTACGGTCTGGATTTCATCGTTTCACATTTGCACCTTGCAGCTTTTAAGGGCCATTAGAACCTAAATACTGCCCCATCAAACCTTGACCTAAAAGGGGTTGTTACCAACAGCCAGATAGGCTGTGGGAATCTCGGCCTGCCACAGTTCTTAAATAGGTAAATACTTTTGCTTATGCGAGAAAATGATGATCTGGAAATGCCGATGCTCTAAAATGGTGTCTTTGAGCAGTTGAAAATTTAACATCGACTCCCCTAACTGTCTTATGATAGCATCATTGTCCCATGGGTTACGCTCGAATATTAGAGTCCTTGTCTTTTGAAAAGTTTGCATAATGCAAGACATTAAAATTAAGGCTGATGTTTACTGCTCAGTTCTTACAGAGATATTCCTAGATTCACAGTGAGATATTATTTCCCTTGAAAATGCTTTCTGTCCCTGCCAGTTACTGAATGCAATCAGATAGCTTTGCGTGGGCTAGCATACCAATTAGAGGCCTTGTCTGAGTTACATGTGATGTCTTCCCTCTGAAACTCAATGGCACATCTGCACATAAACAGATACAAAGAGGAGAAAGCCCAATTCCCATAAAAAACTGTAGACTATTTCTGTTCTTTAAATTACATGTGTGTATATACTCAAGGTAAAAGACAAAATAGCCATAAAGCCTGGCGAATAAAAGAAGATTAATGAGGGAAAAAATCTGACAAAAATATTTAATTAGAATGCAATGTCCTGGCCCTATTATCTTGTATTATTATACATCTTGTCATTAACCAAATCTGTAGCTAAACTGTGGGCATTTGTCTTCATTATGTAGTAAAACGGTATAATGAGCAGATTCCAAACAACGAATACTGCTCTGAAATTATCACAAACCTAGAGAACAGTAAACGTTTCTATTTCGATTCAATACAGTCTGTTAGTTAGAGCTCAGCCTCGCTTTGAGAGATGAAGCAAGAGAAATGCTTCTGTGTTTAAAATTGTGGGTAGATACATAAAACCAAGGTGTCTTATAGTTGACATTCAACAAACTTGGCACCCAGAGGCCCAGAGGCCCGTCTCTGCTGTAAACTTAGCGTGAGACCTTATAGGAATATAGTTTCCTCATCTGTCAGACATGATAAATCTATATCATCGCAAAGGGCCCTCCTGGTGCTAATATTCTGTGTTCAAGAAAATGATAAGAATTGTTAATTCTTGTTCGGGGTCTAGTTTAACTGATTTTCAGGAAGCCATTCTTCATTCATTCATTTGTTCATTCACTAAACCTTTATCGAATGTCAGTAGAATGCCAACTGACACTTCAAGTATGAATGATCCAGAGATAAAATTTCTGCCTGTAAGCTAGTTCTGTGGTTTCCAGTTCTAAACGCACATTAGATCAACTGGGGAAATATTTTAAAATCCTGATGCCTGGGCCCTGGCCCCAGGGATTCTAATTAAGTTGGTTTGCCATAGGGCTTCATTCTAAAGTGCAGCCTGACTTGAGAAACTCCTTGTCTAGAGGAAGAGGCAGAAATTACAATACATTATACAGTAGTATTAGGCATGGTATCTCTTAAAGAAACACTTTCCACTCATGGAAAGAATTGAGTACAGAGTTTTCCTGCAGGAAGTAACATCTGCGATCAATTTTAGAGGATGAGCAAGAGTTAAGCTGGCTGAGAGGGAAAGTAAATGCATTCCTGGAACAGAGAACTACACACGCTAGTGTAGAGACATGAGATAGCACGGAGATGCCCAGAGTCTCGAAAAGTTCAGTATCACCAGAGCACAGGGGAAAAGGCTCAGCGGATGAAGTTTAGGAATAATGCACTTTGATAGAGACTACTGATCGTTCCCCAATACCCCTTAGCTTTAGGGAGGGCGCATGGCTACCCAATTGGCAACCACATTCCCCAGCTCTCTAGCAACTAGATATGACCATATAACTAAATTTTGTGCAATAGAGATGTGAAGAGAAATGATGTGAACAATTTCTAGGTCTCATCCTCAGGAAAAAAAATCTGCTTGTCTCTACTTCCTCTTTCTCCCTTCCCATGAGCTGATACAAAAATAATACATCAGCCATGTTGGTCAACAGCATTCCA
Source organism: Pteropus alecto (assembly GCF_000325575.1). Lineage (NCBI taxonomy): Eukaryota > Metazoa > Chordata > Mammalia > Chiroptera > Pteropodidae > Pteropus > Pteropus alecto. Next base: position 10,223,553 of record NW_006437736.1, on the reverse strand, counting down.
GGGAATGAGAGATCAACAAAAACAGAAGAAATCCCTATTTTGAGTGATACCTGGATCACCTACTAGCTTGGACTTATACCCCAAGAGAGAAGTAAAACTTTTATTTTGCTTGAGTGACTGATAATCTTCGTTATAGCAGTATAAACTCTTCTCTAATGAATATACCTCTAAAAGTTTACTTTCTTGTGAAGAAAAAAAATCATTACTTTAGGAGGGTATCTTTTATAAATATCTGCTTTTGTAAAGTTCTGTTATAGAAAGTGTAACATGGGATTTTTATAAAATTTTAGTAAAGAAAAATATCCTCTGAATGATAATTTTTTACAAACCACCCCTTTGCTCTCAATACAGTTTCATCGTATCTAACATTTGCTGATGTTTCTATGCACCTCAAGATTATAGGTAATTCTTTTTTAAAAATATATTTTTTATATTTTTTATTTTTTTAAAGTTTATTGGGGTAACATTGGTTAATACAATTATATAATTTTCAGGTGTACATTCTAATTTGATATTTATATATTCTATTGTGTGATTATCAATTATTCTTTATTCAACAACCAAGTCTGTCTTTAGCTGATTAAGGCCCAGCTATAATTTCAAAGATCTGTATTGTTGGAATGGGGCTGGAGCTGGCCTTTTGTTTAATATGCCGGAATATGATTTTAGTGTGCAATTCCCAGCCTTCAGGGGAATACAAGCTTTCAGACACTTTATTGGGTTTTGATTGAGAATATTTGCAGGAGCAATTTCCAAGGGAACATTTAGGTGATATGCCTCCGGAGGCTGTGGAGCTAGCTGCAATCCCAGGTCCCAAGGGGAAGGAAATCACCGATGGAAACATGACTATTACTGAAGAAATAGATCTTCCTGACAGGACATAAATCAGAAACTCTGACCAGACATGGCAATGAAAATACCGTTGGTTGTTCGATGAGACCAGAGGTGTTAACATTGTCAGGACAGGATAGCAAAGAAAACAGGTTTGAGTGCCCGAGACCTCCCTGCTACTCTGTTCTGTGTCCTTCATAGACCTGTTTAGAAACACTGGGCAGTTGATGAAGTTGGTCAAGTGCATCCTGGGGCCTGTCTTCTCATGCTGGTTTTCAGTTTCATTTCTCCAGGGCCGAGTGCCCTCATTCAGTTTAGCCTCTTGGACTCTATCTGGGCTGAGGACCCTGTCCCTACCATCTCTAAGTCTCCCTCTCTTTCAATCTCTTTGCCTACTGCCCTGGTTCATATTCCCTGTAAGCTTTCATCTGAGCCATAGCAGCAATTAGCTCCTAACTGGTCTTCCATCGTACTTTGGTTCTCTTCACTCTAATGTCATATTATAGCCAGAGACCCTTCAAGAGCACAAATCTGATCATGCTACTCCCTTGCTCCAGCCCTCTCATGTCTTCCTTTTGCCTGCTGGGTCCTCATGGGACCAGGTCTGACAACTTCCTATAGTTCCCCTGGTCTTACTCCTCATTCTTCTTCTCCCTGGCCTTTAAGATTGGATGACACCATTTTTAGTGCAGTGCGAGGAGGAAGACACTTCAGCTACTCAGGGCACCTCTGAGCCAGAGTTCTCACTCTGCTTCTATTTGTCCAGGTTCTGGTGCCTGCTCAGTCTTCCCTTTAGGTGTGTTGTCCTCAGAAGTGGCCCCGGGTATTGCTCTGGCTCAGACCAAAGCTGGCCACTAGGTGTGCAGGCCGGGCCCTCTTGGAGGGGCCACGCTGCAGGCCAAAGTTCAGCCACTGCCTATGCCCTACCTGGGGCCACCTGGCCTGAGACACCAAGCAATCTGCAGGTGGCCACCACTTCTGCTGGGCTTGGATGTGCCTCAAGAGGCCAAGCCGCGATCCGAGGCTGGCTGCTGATAGCTCTGGGCTTGAGGCTGCTCAGTAAGAGGTATGGGGCACACCAAAGCCAGGTGCTGCTTGTTCAGGTTTTGTGAACCTTTGAGATAATTTAGGAAAATCTGCAGCATGAGCCAAGACAGGCCGTTTGTATGGAAAATCCACTGGAAGCAGCTTGAGTGGGCTCACAGGTTGGGTAGGTGGGATTTCTGGGAATTTCCGGGGGCGGAGTGAGTGTTAATCAGGTTGATGGATATTAAGATATGGCGGCCACCTGCCTCTGCATGCAGGGAGCAGGGAAGGCTTAACAAAGGAGCAATGGATTCTGCCAGTACTTCTGTCTGGGAGACAGCTGCCTCTCCAGCCCTCGTCCTGAAGCCAGACAACTCAGTTCCTCCCCTGTATGTCCCTGGAGACTTTTGAGCTGCTGACTCAGCGCTGGAGCTCAGAGTGAGTCCATCAGTGAGTAAATAGATACATAAGCTCTTTAAGAGGAACTCCAGCCACCCTTTGTCTTAGCCATAATTTCTGCTGGTCTTCACAGCCAGATGTTGTGGGGATTTCTCTTTACAGCACTGGGACCCTAATCTGGGGAGCCTGGTGTGGAGCTGTGACCCCTCGCTTCTCTGGGGTGACCTCTACAGCCAAGAAATCCCTCTCAATTTTTAACTGCCACACATGGGTGTGGGACCAGCCTGTTCCGTGTCTCTGACCCTGCTACCAGTTTCAAGGTGGCCTCTTTGGTGTGTCTTCAATAGTAGGACTTCTGTTCAGCCCAACTTCAGGCGATTCTCAATGATATTTGTTCTGTAATTTAGTTGTAATTTTGATGTGGTTGTGAGAGGAGGCGAGCACAGTCTGCTGTCTTGACTGGAACCACACCTGATTCTTAAGAACCAAACATTACTTAATATACCCTGGGCCCAGGCAGCTGTGGGCTATAGCCAGAGTTGGTTGGGTTTTGATGGCCTATGGAGCAATGACTGCAGTGATAACTAACATTTGTAATAGTCTATGTGAAAACCCTCTAAGGTGTTAGGATTCTTGGCGACTAGTCCTCTTTCTTCGAATCTCTTGAGAAATGAGAAAGCAAGTACAGAAGTCATATGGTTGATTCATTCACCTATTTCCTCTACTAGACTGAGAGTTTTGTGATCTTGGGGCTTAGCCTAGGGCCTGGTACATAATAGATATTCAGGAGATAGTATAGCATGGTGATTAAGAGCATGGCAAGTTCTGCACAAGTTGTTTAAGTCTTACATCTCATTTTCTTCATCTGTTATGATAATATCTACCTCTGTGTTTACTGTAAGGATAAAAATGAGATACATAAAACACTTAGGAAGGTTTCCAGAATCCAGTAAGCACTTTGTAATGATAGCTATAATCATAATTGATAAATTACCTAGGCTTACACTCTCAGGCATAGAAGACTGGCCTGTCACAATGGATGGAGGGAGCTCAGTCATTTTTGTCCTCCTTTCATTCCTCCCTACTTCCCCTCACCACCAATTCCCCATGACCACATACATATAGAGCACTATCGTCTGGATCCCTCTTGCCCAAAAGCTCTGCTAGGGTATAGAATTTGCTAAGGTCTCTGACAGGCCTTCCCAGATGTCATCTGTCCAATTCTTAGTTAGCAACTTTGTCTCTCTTTCTGTTCTCACATCAAGGAATTAAAGCATCCCAAGGGGCAAAACTCATATCTGAGCACAAAACACTTCACTGTAGAAGCAATACCAAACTGTCTGGCCCCAAACAATGTCCCTTTCCCCAGGATTAATGTTCTCTTTTCATAACTGCTGATTAAATTAAGACTACACTTTGAGAAAGCGAGAGTATGGCAGATAGGAAACTCCAGAGTATAGAGAATTCCTCCCGTTCCCCCACCCACTCCATAGCCAACCACACAAAGCTTGAAGCTAAAATAAAATTAAAGAGAAAGAGAAAGAAAAGGACCAAACTGATTAGGTGCTGGTATGCAGTTTAGAAAATTAGTTTAACTGAAGCTAAAAAAAAAAATAATTGTTAAGTGCTATGGTGGTTCCTGTGATTAGATTTAAAAATTCATCTCCTTAGATAGAATCCACTTTATCACTTTGCTATCCCCTGTCCTGTTTCCACATCGTCCTGACACTGAGACAATAGTCTCTGAATCTGTCTCCTACCTCCATGGCCAGAGTCACTGTGATGCTCAGCTAGTGATAGTCATGAGTCCAGGGTCACCAGGAAGAATCTTAACCAAAACCATGGGCTTCGTGTCAGTTAAATCTGGTTTCCATTACAGATCCATCCGTTTTTAGTTAGGTGGCTTAGGGAAAGTTTTTAAATTTCTCCAAGCATGTTTTCCAGCTTGTAAAATATGTATAATAACCTCTATCTTATGATATAGTTACGAGAGTTGCACAAGGTGTAAATTGCTCAGCACATAGTAGGTATTCCATAATTGATAGTTCCGTTCTCCTTGACACCTGAAGATGTTACTTTTGTTTTAGTTTTGATTTCCTTGAAAATCCAAACCTCCATCCATGAAAAGGATAACTCTTTAAACTATTACCAATTATTTGCTCCTGAATGGGTTTCAGATTATTTTTTTCTGAATAAGGCTTTTATAGAGGAGATGGAGGGCAGATAGAATGTGATAGGTACAGAGTAAGTATAGAATCCTTGGGAGAAGATGACTCTGGAGTGTGGAAGAATTACAGAATCATGAGACCAGGAGCCTCAAGACAATCATACCTCTTTTAAAAACTTATCAGTGTGTGGTACCTCCTCCTTCTCCTCTCTCCTTCTCTCCTTCCCTCCTTCTCTTTTCTTCCTTTTTTCTCCCTCCCTTTACCTTCCCTCTCTCCCTTCCTTTCCTCTTTCCTTCCTTCCTCTTTCTTTTTAAATTTCAATGTTGCAAATCATGTGGTTGATTGTACAAGGAAATGAGTGAGAAGTCCAAAAGAGTGATCTTTGCCCTAAACACAGAATTGAAAGTATTTGGGGGTTATTGGGTATAGTAGCTATGGGCAGAGCCATGGTTTGAAGCCTTGGCTCTTTTTCTACTTCCTGTCTCTTTGGGCAACATTTACATGCTAAAGGGAGAAACTTATACAACTACCACACACACCGACACCCACATGCCCATGTACGTGGGTGTGTGTGTGTGTGTGTGTGTGGGTGTGCACGCAACATGATGAATGTCCATTAATTGAGCTCTTCATACCAGGTACTTGTGCACATTATAATTTAATTCTAGAAACTCAAGTACAAATTAGGTTTATTTCAATTAAAATTTTCAGAAGTCCAATTCAAACAACTCAATACAAAAAAGAGAATTTATTGACTTACAGAATCAAAATGTCCAGAGCTATAGCAAGATCCAAGGACTTAAATCTGTCTTTCTCTAGTTCGCTTCCCTTATTGTCTGTTAGGTTCATGCTTGGGCAGGCTTTCTCCAAGGCATCCAGCAGCTTCAGGTCTAATTCCTGTTGGCTTACTCCAACACTCAGTTATAATTTTTCCAATAATTCCCCTGACATATCTTAGTAGAAGTTTCATTGTTGCAGCCTGCGTCGCATGTATGACCTTGAAACAGCTCCTGTGGCCAAAAATTACAGAAAGTTCTATAAGTTCAGGTGCAGACATGGACTTGAAGTAGAAAGCATGGTCCGCCAAAGATAACTCAAGTTCTGTTCTCTAAAGAACAGAAATGGATGCTCAGGCTGGTGAAAACAAGAGATGTTCACTGCAGCACTCTAGGAGGAAGGAATTATTGTTTTTTTTTTTTTTTACAGATGAAGAAATTGAGGGTTAAAGAGAGTAAATGACCTGCTCAAGGTCACATAGCTGGCAAATGACAGAGCCAGGACTCGAGCTGACTTATGCCAATTTCAGGGCTTCTAGTCATCAAGGGCTATGCTGCATAAACTAGAGTTTGACACTGAATGAAGCAGTTAAGTATTAGACAGTCTCTAAATTGAGAAAACTCATTTTTGTTTGTTTTTTAAAGACAATATAAAATGAGTGTTTCATCTCTCTTCACTGTTTGATCCATCTCTCTCTCATTTCTTTCTTCTGGACAGATAATGGCTCTTCCCATCTATACTTCTTGCTAGGCAGAGCCTCTATGCAAATAAGTTCTTATTAGTAAACTTAGGGACATATTTACCTGCTTCCAGCTTTCAGAAAAAAGAAAGCAAGAAATTTTTCTCAGCAGTGTCAGCCTTGTCAAACTGAAATGTGTGGAAATCTGTGTGGCAGCCAGGGGTCCATGGCGAGGATAGATTTTATTTATTTATTTCTACATTTGTGTTAAGGTCAGTGTATTCATTTCACAGTAGGGAAGGATGAATTCTGACATTTTTATAAGGGTGATTGATTGGTTTGTGTCCATTTGTGAGACTCAACATGGCAAGAGACCATGGCTAATGGAAGAGGAGGTGGGGGAAAAAAAGAAACCCAAACAACTATTTTTGTCAGAAGTCTGCCTATCACCATTTTGGAAGCTGCCCAGAAATGTTGGGCATGGACACAGATCTGAGAAGACAATAGAAAAGTCTTTTACACACATTAATTAAAGTACAAAGGATTTCATTTGAAAACTGCATCCCAGCTGCTTTAAGAAAGAGATATCTATCTCCTATGAGTCTCCTATCCCTTACTGATAAGACTTTTGTGTTAGTCCCAAGGAAGCATTACAGAAGAATAAAATTGTCACAAAAGGGTGAAGTGCTAGACCTTCTGCCTGTAACCCTCTTGCCCACACTCATGGTCTCCATTTAAGTTCAATTTAAATGGGGGATGGGGGGCAGGGGATGAAGGAATCTTCCTGAGTCCCCAGATTAACTCTTCACGACCTTACCTTTGGCCTCCACATAATGATAATCGGAGCACTTATAACTTCTCACTCGGTGGTTGTCTTCCTAGCTAGACTCCAAGTCTGGTGAGGCTAAGGGGCATGTGTATCTGCTCATCATTGTATTTCATGTGCCGAACTTAAAGCATAATATTTATAGTACACTGTTTTGTACTGGTCTCAGTCTATCAATAACCAGTGTTGTAGCTGGATGATTGCAAGATGCCCTTCAGTAGTGATCATCAGGAAACTTTAAAATGATACAGGTTTATTACTTACAAGACCTAGAAATTATATATCACATTTTGGGGCACACAGTGAGGCCATGGATATATGTAGAGAGAGCTCACAAACCTGGGCCTGGGGTTCTGCTTTTATTGGAATTTAAAGGTAAGAGGGAATTTAAAGCATGGGAAGAAAAAACAAGTGGCCCATGTAGTCAGTAATTGAAATCAGCCAAGATCTCTGAAACAAAGAGCCTCCATGGGGGGAGGCTATCTGGCATTTATCTAGTCTTCTGGCTGGCAAGTGAATGAATCAATGAATGGCTTTTACACCATTTGGTTTCTGCCTTTTGAGCTGCAGCATAGAGCCGTAACTTCATTTTGACGAGATAAGCTCTGGTCGATATTACTCAGGCACACTCTGGCACCATGGATGAAGAAAGGAATGCTTATTAAATAGACCTAGTTTTGGGGAGCCCATCGAACCATGATATGAATGCTGCTTATGTGGTTAGGTCATAGCTAAAGAATAAGCAGAAGTAATGAAGTTAGCATAGGGCATTATACCACCACTCTAAACACTGATCCCTTCTCACTATGGATGAGAGCAAACTTCATCTAAAGTATTATGCTTATAGATTATTGTTGGGATCATGAACATTTAACTGGAAAGTGTTTCTCTATAAAAACAGCATACCGTTCATTGGTGACTTCACTAACTGTTTTACCACCCAGACGCCTCCGTGTTGACTCCAGAATTGCTTATTCCTGTGAACCAGCGTGCATTAGGCTTTGCTTCAGAGCATTCGAAGTTGGAATACCTCTGTGTGAATGTCAACACTAAACGTCATCCCCAAAGCCATTCTAATAATGGTGATGGTCCCAGGTTTGAACATTCCATGATTTTACTTACATTTCCATGGGGTCAGGAGGTGGAAATCGCTCGGTTCCATTGGCTCCTGAATAGTTAATAAGTGACATTGTCCAGGGATTCACTGGGGTCAATTATGCTTAGAAGAGTAGCCTCAAATGTTGCATTTTTCTGTTTGGGGATTTATCTTGCATGTGATTATAAAGGAGTGAAATTATTAATTTAAGGATGTTTCCTGACTATCCTCTTACCACTCTCTTCCCCTAAAGAAATTCTGATTTTATGGGTCAGTATTTTTCCTTTTTCTGTGTATTGTTTTCCTAAGCATAGTGGAAATAGGTCTGTGGTCACAAGTCCTGCATCTGGGCCATTGCCTATAGAGGGAAATGATCACTAATTAGCACCTTTGTGCTAGCCTGTAGATGAGCTGCTGGTTTTGTTGTTGTTGTTGTTTGTTGTTTGTTTTTACTGCTTTCATCCCTTTGGCAAACGTTCCTGGAAGGCTAGACATAAGTGATAATCGAGTCTCAATTTCTGTTGGAAAATGCAGTCCCAGAACATTTGAAAGCTCAAAAACTCTCTTTGCTATGTGGTGCATTGTCAGATACAGTAATATGCTTTTGAAACCTGCTCTTTTATACAGCTTATTGTCTATTTAAAGAGTCATCCCAAAGTAAGGCATTGCCTATGCCATTTCTCACTTTTACACTATCAGCAGGGACAACTCATTCTAATCACCTGGTGTGGATAGAATACATTATCTTTATCCTTTGAGTTTCGAAGTACTTTGGTGATAAGAACTACACAAATACATAGGTGGATAGATGCAAACCGTCAATCTCTCAAGAGGAATATAAATATAAATTCCTAAAAGAATATGATACAGCTCTTTCAAGTGCTGTGCTTTCTTAGAGCTGTGGCTTTGATGAAAGGCAGCACCCACCGAAATCAGAAAGATGAACACGGGAACAATCAATATAAGAACTGCCAACATTTTGCATTTGATATAATCTTCTCAATATGCAAGTCAAACTACGTTCTGACTCCTAGCAAAAATGTCAAGTGTATCAGGCCGAAAGTTCATGTACCCATCCTAAGGGTCCATTTGACGCCCTGTGGAGGAGAAAAAAAAAGTACACCTTAATTCATAAACGACCAGAACGTTAGCTGAGCATTCTCTGAAGAGTGGATCAGTCTTGGTTACTTCTCCATCATTTTTAATTCCAGCTTGCTGGTCAATTTTAATTTCGTGGTGGTGCTCTCTCACAGCCCTATTCCCTCACTTTATCTGATTACATACTGGTGTCTGATGCTTCACTATAGAGCCCCGGATCTTGACAGCATTTCCCATCACAGTGTGAGAATTTTCTATTTTCCCAGACCCTTGAGATCGGCTCTGTCTTTTGTGAGAAGGAGGCTTTTAAAAGACAGCTCGAGTGGGTAAGAGCGGGCCGGACTCGCTGAGGACGAGTCTGCGCATCAGCTGCCAACCGCGGCATTAACTCAGCTGCGGAATAGCTTGTTTTGAGGAGTTTGGCTTAAGCCTATGGAAATAAAAAGATTTTTCAATGTTACGTGTCCCCGAGATGGGCCAGAGTTATCATTCAGAGAGCACAGGAGGTCCCAGCAAAAGAAAAACCGGCAAAATTTATTTTAATTGAGCAGCGGAGGCCCACCGCACAGCGGTTCTAGAAAGGTCAGACAAATGCATCCCTTTCCTGGCTCTCTGCTATTTTATTGTTTTATTTATGTATTCCATAACACCATCAACAGCAACTTGAACTCTTTTCTTCTTGACATGTCTATGCCAGGGGTAGGCTTCTGAGCAAGAGTTTCTGTATATCAGCCAACAAGATTGTTTTCCAGGTTAAGTAAGGAGAATGTTGTCATGTGTGTAATACAAGAGAAAACCATTATGCAAAATCAATATCTCCTTAAACACAAATTACTCTAATTAGGTTGAGACAATGAAGAGACTGATCTATGAAGAAGCAAACTGGCTTGTTGCGATAATTATTTGTTCTCTCAAAATAACCTTTCATTAGGTGAGTCAAGACAGTTTGGAAGCTCTTTCTTAGACCTTGGAGCTGACTTCCCTTTACTCTTTGGCTTCTTTGGGCTGCAGTAGAATAACTGATGTATCATAAGAAGACTATTAGAGGTGGTCTAGGAATTGGAAGCTGAATCATTATGAGCTCAGATTGGCCCTTAAAGTCAGCTATGAGATAACATGGAAGATTGAGGATTAAAGATGTTTATTGTGTGGTTCTGTGAGAAGCAATGCATGGAAGGAATGTTAGTATTATTTTTGGCTTAGGTTGCAGTAAAATTAATCTCTATTTCATTGTGCTAAAGACAAGAAGCAAACACAGATGCTTCTATCAGACGCATTACTTTCTTCACAAGAACGCTTTGGAATAAAATCTTTATTTTGGTGGAGACATATTTCCACATACAGAGATTTTTGAGTTTGATATGAATAAGAAGCAATCCAATATGTGCAAATAAAAATGTGAAAACATATGCATAATAAAAGATCATTACTATCTACTCTTGCTCATGAAGAAAAACCTAATGAAAATGCTAGTAATGTGAAAGTCCGTTTTTTAGTCGTGTTTGTAACTCTGTTCTCCAATGGGAGCAATGAATGTGCTTTTAGCTGGAGGCTAAAACACTTAAAGTTCTCCCAAATCTAAAGGAAAATAACTCATGACAGCTCTTTGGCATGATGGTTTGGCTGATGGAATGAAATGTTCGCCTGACTGTAGCCAGTGGAATCAGAAGAGGCTCCAGCATGAATGTTAAAGAGTGCCAGGTATTTGATCTTGATATCAAATAGCATAAGAACAGCAAGAAAGGGATAGGAGACTAGAAGAAGGCTAAGTGCTGTAGGCACATATTTATACTTGGATGCGCATATGGTAGGCAGCTTCTGAAATGGCCTCTAATTATCTCCGCCTCCTGGTTTTCATGCCCTTGTGTAATCTCCTTCTCTTGAGTACAGTGACTCAACTCTAATGAATAGAATATGGCAGAAAGGATGGGATGTGACTTCCAAGATTGGTTTACAAAGAGATGGGGACTTTTGTCCCACTTGCACTCTCTCTCTGGTACTGCTGGCTTGTTTGCTCTGATGCAGCCAGCTACGATGTTGGGAGATTCTCTTTGGAGAGGCTCAAGTGTCAAGGAACTGAAGTTGGCCTCTAGCCAACAACCAGGTAGGAACTGAAGCCCTCAGCCTATCAACCAGCGAGGAACTGAATTCTGCCAACAACCATGTGAGTGAGCTTGGAAGCAGCTCTTTCCTCATTAGAGCTTTGAGATGACTACAACTCAGGCTGACACTTTGATTACCTCCTGTGAGAATCTGAGCCAGAAGACCCAGCTAAGCTGCACCTGGATTCCTGACTCACAGACACTGTGAGATGATACATGTTCTAAGCCACTAAGTTTGGGGATAAGTTTTTATACTGTTATTGATAATAAATGTAGTGGAGAACTAAAATTTCTATCAAATCAGTCTTCATTTCCAGAATGGCTCAAGTCTCACTATTCCTCTTTTCAAAGGATAAGAACAACAATCTCATCTATGACTGAGGACCTCTTTTTTCTTTTTCTAGGCACTTCACTGCACTAGGGTCTGGTTCTGATCATTGTGGTGCTGGATTTGATTCTTGAATCCTCTTGAACTTTTTGATGACAGATAGGGTCAAGGGTCATATGGATCACAGTGATGGAGAACAGTTACTAAATATGTTAAAGCATCTCAGTCTTGAAGTTCTCAAGAATTTGATTGCAGTTTCATAGTGGTAAGGCCATAAGGCTGGATCTATGGAGTTCAACTCAGCAAGAGTAATTCAACAATTGGACACTTCCTGCATTATTTCCTTGACAAGCTGTGTATCTTGCCCACCAAATGGAAGGTTCCGTGTCAGTTCTCTGAGGAATACCAAAATAAATGGAACAGTTTCTGCCCTCTAAGAATGCCCAACATAATCATGGAGACAGCCACATCCATAAATAACTCTAATATAAAGGTGGAGCAAACATGTGAGTGAAGTACTCCCTGGCTACTTCTAGGTAAATGACTATGAGAAAGAAAAGTTTGGGGAAGTTGTTTTCTGTGAGATTCTGGTACCTAGAACATGGAACAACCAGGAGAGGTGTTTTTCACTGATGGGATTCAACTATTCTGAGGGAAGTTGAATGGGAGAGGGCTCAAATTTGAGATACTGTTATATTGCTGCCATGGGATGATTTGGGCCATGCTGTCCAATGATGTGATACAATGTGTCCCATGTGGTGATCATGGCGTAACCTCCAGAAAACCTGGTTAAATTCCAAAGCTGGTGGGTGGTGGGTATAGCTTGAGATGGGAAATAGAATAGGAGTTAAATATTGCCCAGGATGTAGTATAATCTTAGAACTAACTTAATTACTCTCCTATTCCTTCCACTTTTAGCAACTGTGATAACAACAAGTAAAATACTCTTGGTTCTGGTTCCTAGAGCACGAACATGAAAAAACAGGGTTAAATATCATGAGAGCCCAGCTTCCCTGATATTACATTGGTTTTCTTCTCCAAGAAGGAAGTCAGGCCTCTCATGGACAATGGGCTTTGGCTATGAATCCCCCACAGGTAAACAGAAGAAAAAGATAGAGAATAGAAGTGCAAGGGTTAGATTTCTTCTTCTCTCCAAAGCCATGTGTCCGCTCCTTCTTTAATCCCTCTTAAGAGGAGAAACTACTGATCCTCTTGGCAGGATCACGGGATGTTGACTAGATCCCACTGACTAGATGGCAGGTTTGTTTTGTGTTAAATTGTTGCACATACACCTCAGAGCCATTTTTTCTTTCTCATTTCTCTATGTGGCTGGGGTTAGGTAGGAGAAATTTTTAACAAAACCTGCCACAGGGAATTCCCACTGTCTTGCTGGTATTCCTTTTACTCAAGATCTCCTTGGGAATTCTAGCAAAACTTAATTGACAGAGGCCTTCCTTGGGCCCAGGGAGGCCTAAGTCACAAACTCCAACTACATATTACCATAGTTCTGAATTGGGGGCATAAAGGCTTTGGCCCAATATATGATTGACACTTTCTTTCCTATTTGGTTATTGGTCCCCGTGTATGTTGTATGTGTACTTCTTCAAAATTTCAAATCTGGCATCATGAAGATATACAGTGCTGTGGTGCTTTGGGGGACAAAGGAATTAATTTTGATGAGAAAATCTGGGAAAGCTTCATGGAAATATGTGATTCTTAAAGAAAGGGTGAGCATTTGGTTAAGTGAACATAAAGAGTGAGGGCATTCCAATCTGTTTTAAGTTTAGACAGATAGCTCTGGTGGCCCTGTGGAGAATGTATTAAAGCTGGAGGCAGCTAGAGGCACTAGGAGGCAGTTGTCAGTTCTGAGATGAACCCCATAAGATATAAAGAATAATGCTATACAAAGTGTGTGGTATCATTGGAAGTGTCATGAAATGAGTCTCTTTTTGATAGAAGAGACATCTTAGAAACGTCTCCATCAAACTTGTGATTTTAAGATAGATCTTAAGCTAGAAGAACATGAACTGTGTTTAAAGCACTGTATAAGGCAAAGTGTGATAAAAAGGAAACGAATGCTTGGAAATCTCCTTTAAGGAGACATATATAACCTATTCATACAGAAAATACCAAGATGTTCAAAATGATTGAAAAACACTTCTGAAATAGTTTATCTTATACATGCAGATAGATGTGGGTCTTCCACTGCCAATTTTGGATTGTGAAGAACAGCACTGGATGGTGATTGTGAAGCAGAGGAGCTGAGGATAAATGTACCGATGTGCTTGAACATGTTCAAAGGCATAGATGAGTATGTTACATTGATGAGGGTTATTATTTTCATTCCTGGGCATTGTACTTGCCTATTAAGATACAAAGCTGAATACTAAAGGGTTCCTAACCATAAGAATCTTACATCCTGTGTATGTCATGTGGGAGAAGAAAGTTCTGAACAACTTTTAGGGGATGAGGCATATCAGTTGGGAGAAAGAAATGGGTCCCCCATCCCTCCAAGGAGAGGATTGTTAAGTAAAAAGTATGTGTAAGTGACTTAGTACATTCCCTTGGCAGGCTATGAAGTTTGGAAAAGAGTAGAGGCCAGATGTTAGCAGCTTTGATGGCCAGACTGAAGATGTTGGTAGAAGTCTTGGTGATAGGTCACACATAGAACAGCACAAGGTTGCTTTCTAATGAAATCTGAAAGATGCTAAGAAGACTTTCACTGAAACGAAGAACATCCTCTTCGAAATGACCATTGCTTTGCTTAGGCAATAAACATTCTTAAAGCACAACTACTTTAGAAAAGCTAACATATTAATCTGGTTTTCAGTCATCCACAGTTATACTGGTATTTGGTACAATGTAATGCTTTTCTTCTGAAATAATTTCTTCAAGGTCAGGAGTTTTCAGAAACCAGGAGAGAACTGAAAGAAAAAAAAAAACCAAAACGTAGATTTTGCCCAAGAGGGGTATTCTGAGTTAGTAAGATATAAGATGTCTCTTCTATCAAAAAGTGACTCATTCCACGTCACTTCCAATGATACCACACCACCTCAGGAAGGCCTATTCCATAAAGAAAGAACAGATTGCTGGCACTGGGCAAAAGTAGATTGGAAAGTTAAAGAAAATGGAAGTGGGAGATAAACGAAAGTTTGCAGAAAAATCTCTACTGGAAGAACTTAGAATAAGCAGCACTAGCCAAGGTGCCTCTCCACTTAGAATCATAGTCTTGAAAGAAAAGTCAACATGGATGCTACTAATTGGCCTGTGCTACCTGGCAATCAGTGATAGTCAATTAATTGGTTGTCATCTCAGGATAGGGCAGGCCAGAAGAGCTATGGATGGGATTTGGCCTGGCCGGAAGGTCAGGACTGAGAGAGTATTAATATAAACAAAACACCACATTTGGAGCTACTGTTAGTATAATACAGTGTTCATCAAAATTTTTCTTTAAAGGTCCACATATTAAATATTTTAGGTTGTGTGGGCCATATGGTCTGTGTTTCAAATAATAAACTCTGTTGTTGTAGTGTAAAAGCAGCCACAGAACAGACAAAAATGAATCCGCATGTTTGTATTCCAATAAGACTTAATTTACAAAAATAGTCTATAGTCCAGATTTGGCCTAGAGGCCATAGTTTACCTGACCCAGGTATAATACATAAAAATAAAAATAAATAAAAAAATAAAAAAGAACAAAGGCCAGGTTCAGCTAATCCCAGAAACAAGGATTTACAGGTAAGGTGAATCATCCAGAATCAGGATCAATGTATCAGGATTGGGCAGGATGGCCCAGACAGCTACTGTGTTTGACCTCTGTTAAAACTCCTTGTTCAGAGGTCAGATAGGTCAAGAAGAGATGGTGAAGATGGAGAGCAGGAGAAATCTCAACATGAACACATAAGAAGCTAGTAAGGAGAAGAAAGGACTTATTTGGTTCAAAGGGAAAACAAAATATAATCAAGTAAACTCTATGAAGATAATGTTAAGTACCCTTATCTATGGACAGGTAGGGGCTGACAGGTAGGGGCTGACAGGGGCTGGCTGGACACTGCTTCACAAGCAAAATGGTGCTTGTGTTAGAGCATCCTGCCCATTCTAACAGGCAGTGATTTGTCATATGTCTCCACCTCCCTCACCAGAAGTATTTTTATTGATATTCCACATGGTTAATTTGTTTCTAAATTTCTTCATAGAATTCAAAAGAGCAGTTTGATTTGAGACATTTCATTTCTTCTCAGAGAATGAGAGTGTAGTTCATCCTTTATGCCTTTCTGCTTTGCATGGCAAATAAAACATAAGTTGTCATTCTTTCTCTGGAACCACATATCATCATGAAACTGTTTATTCTTATTGTTTAAATTAATTTTGATTCTAGATGTTTCTTCTATCTCAAGTAAAAAATACACATTCAAGAAATTAAATGGTTATTCTTCCCATTGAAATAATTTTCTTTTAGGCAGAACATTGTTTTGTCAAAAATTGGGATGTCTCAATACTCTTTTTTTTTTCCAAGTAATGCTAGATGAAATATTGTTAGATAATTGTCCAAAATCAAAGTTCTAGTTTTAATTTTACCACTTATTAACCTATGTAATCTTGAGGAAATTGCATAATTTCATTTTGTTGCTTCTTTTATTTATTCTCAAGGGGAGAAAAAAGATATCTTAATTCTTAATCTGGCTCTCTAGTAAGATTTTGTCAGAATTTGATGAGTAAATATATGCAAAAGTATGCTGTAAATTGTAAAATTCTGTAAGAACAGTAGATATTCTGATTTATCAGGCATTTATTCTTGTTTTATACTAATAATTATGAAATGAATGAGAGACACAAAAATGAATAAGACTAGTCTGCTCTCCAAAAGCTAACCGTATCAAATAGTTAAATGTAATAGCTAACATTTTTATGGTATTCATCATGTTCTAAACATTCTATATATGTTTAATTTAACCTTTACAATATAAATAAGTACAATTATTGTTCCCATTTAAAATGAGAATATTAACACAAAGAGAGGTTAGGTAATTTGCCCAATGTCACGACACCTTATAAGTGGCTGAACCAAGATTCCAACCTAGGATGTTTGATTTCACCATCCTTGTGCTTTATCATTATACTATATTGAATATTAAGATTACAAATATTTAACTGGAAGTGATTAAAAAGTCATTACTGTTTTTAGAAAGCAAATAATTAGGAAAAAAATAAAAATAGAGATGGCCAGAAGAAATAAATATTTCATGTAACACAAGTTTGCTAGGTGCTCTATTAAAAAAAGGATTATGTGGTCAGATGTTTGGGAAACATCTTGACTCTTTTTAGTCTTAATGTATGTTAGCCTGGTAAAGTCCAATTTAAAAGTCTTGCAGAAAAGATATTTATCTCCTTTTGTTTGGTCCAGTGTCTCCCAGAAGTATTTGTCCTCAAGATCCCTTTTCACCAACATAATTAACTGTGTTTTGCTGAATATACTCTCCCTGAAATACTGTTGTAGAACTTATTTTTTAAGAAACTTGGCATGGAGCAGAAAGACAGTGATTTGAAACAGCTCAATGAGAATGAGAAAGGGTTCTGACTAGGGGCAAAGTGAGAAATTGCTGAAAAGCTTGTGAATGCAGCTGGTCTTGAAAATCACCCATTGGTGATCATGCCAGTTGGCATGGTTATGGGGTTATCTGTAGCTATGCTCGGCAGTTATAGAGTAATGGCAGAAAAAGTGAACGTTTGTGCTGATCTAGAATTGAAAACTGGCAAGGCAGATGAAGTAGGAGATAAAAAGGGGGAAAATGAATTTACTGTTAGTATTTGAATATTGATTATGTTTCACATTGTACAATGTAATAAATCCACAGCCATCAGAATTTATTAATTTATTTCAAAGTAGAAATAATAAACACACTGCATGTTAACAAAAATATTTTCATGAAAAAATGTATATTTTCCAAAGTAAAATGATGATTATTGAGAAGAGTATCATTGTTTTGTATATTTTGCAATTCTCTTTAATGTTTGGCTTAATAGGAGATAGTCAGAATCTCATATCTGTTTCTGCAGCCACTCTGTCATGATCTTTTTATTTTAATTTAATTTTACTATTAGTTTCAAGTATACAGTACATTGGTTAGATATTTATATAGTTTATGAAACGATCCCCTTGAATGCTCTTTCTCTCCTCTGGCTCTACACCTAGCCATTACATTAATGCTGACTACAGTCCCTATGCCGTGCTCCCCATCCCTGTGACCATCTATCAACTACTAATTTGTACTTCTTTAACCCTTCGCTCCTTTCTCCCAGCCCCCTACACCTCCTCCCCTCTGGCCATAACCAGATTGTCCTCTATATTTGAGTCTGTTTTTGATTACTTTGTTCTTTCTGTTCCTTAGATTCCTCATATAAGTGAAATCATATGGTATTTATCTTTCTCTGTCTGACTTATTTCACTCAGTATAATAACCTCTGATTAAAGAAAATCCTGCCTCATGTAGACACATATTGAGAAATGGTGAAGCCTTTAATTGCTTTTTCAGATAATTATGGACATTCTTCTTTACTACAATACCAAAACTCAAAAAGTTGTAGTTTTTAATGGTTAGTTGCAATGTAGAACCTGAAGCTATATTAATGAACCCTTGGTATTCTGTTTTATTAAAGTTCATTGACCCATTTCATACTTTAAATGGATCTTTTGTCCATGTAAGACTGTAACGTCATGCATTGACCATTTGGAAAATATTTGTTCATTGAGCTATGCAGATCTTCCAAATATTGATAACATTTCATTAATGAATATCACATTAATATCACCATCATCTTCTCAGAAAAGTCTTTATGTTTTGAGAAACTGTCAAGCTCATGGTAGCCAACACAAGTTTTCCAAAATTCTAATGTTTGCTTGAAAACTCAAATTTTACCATTGACAATAAATACTCTCAATGTTTTCCATGACATGACAGGTTCACTTAGGGTGACCAAACACCTGCTTTGCCCAAGATTGAGGGGCTCCTGGGAAAGTGCTAGAGTTTTAGCACTAAAACCAGAAAAGTTCCTGGTTGAGTCATCCTGGATGAATCACCCTAGGTTCACTTATTTTTGAGAAAATATCCATCAAATATTCAAGACAGAGTAATTCTAGCTTGTATGTCAGTCATTCTTTCCAGTAAAAAAAAAATGGTGTTCTAAAACAAAAGTAACTAGTTTAGCTAGCGACTCAGATAACCACATGTGTGCTTTTCCCCAGATAATCATTATTCTTTGCTGTGCAGCAGATATGCTTTGTGAGTAATTTTTACTTTGTCACACGGAATATTAAAAAGACATGTATGTATTCAAGGTCAATGTTTAATAAAGACGGCAATTTCTACTGCTTCATTAAAAACATTCTTAAATGAAGCTAGTTTTTTTTTTTTTTAATGTAAGCGTGTGGCTGTGAAGATGATCATAACTACCAATAGTTTGGTGCCATTGCCTGTGATTCACACTTAGAAGTCAGCAGTTTGACATATCATGGCTTTTGCACCACATGGATAAAGTCAACAGAGAAAAAATAAAAAGGTAAATAGTGTCTTACAATATTATGAAAATAATTTTGGTTTCACGAACTACCTATCTCCAAAGGTCTACAAACTATACTTCGAGAAACCCTGTGCCAGGGCATAAATCTTGCTGGAGGCTCTGTTTAAGAATTGGTTCAAGCATCTGCCCCCTTGTGAACCTAGAATAATAATTCTCTTTCCTCCTGTCTAAGGATCTTCCCAGGGTTTGAGAAATTTTCTTTTAAAATTCTCAAAGCATGCAAGTTTCTAATACAATGTTCTTTTTGATATTGGAATGCTGACCCTCTGCCCACACTTCTGAATAAAGTTACTTTCAGTGATTCAAAAGTTCTTTATCTTCATTCTTTCAAGAGATTCCACCTAGTATGTGTCCAAGATGATTCTCTGGTGCCATCCATCTAAAGAAGAGTGAACACACAACAGAAATTTGGTTTCCATTGAGTCACAATCCTGCTATGTATTTGAATATATTTTAATTTCTTAGTAGTCATATTCAAGGCAGAAGATTAGCACTGAACAAGAGAATAATAGGACCATTTTCAAATTAGCAGAAGTACAGATTTTTATTATTTCACTACAAATATTAGTAGTTTTTATTTTTGGTTATAATATATACTTAAGATTTGAGATTGATATTTTCAGTAAAAAACCTCAGCTGGATTATAAAAATAAAAATGACATCTTATAACCTTGAGGCCTCTGCATAAAAACAAGGCTTTGTAATAGAAAGTAGATTCTGTGCCACTTTTCTTCAAGTCTTAGAGCTAGCTGTCCAGCGTTCTCATTATCTGTCAGAACATCTGCCATAGCTGCCATAGGCTGATGACGAATGAAATAAGTGTAGTACAGTGGTGACATTTTGCTACATTTAGGGTTTGAAATAGTTGTTATTGTTTTTTTTTTTTTAATGAAAAAAAAAACCCGGACAGATGAAAAGAAGTCTGAGACAAGATTGACAGGTAGATGTATTCCCTAGAGACATGCATTGCTATTCTTTGGAGTCAGAAACATAAGCCAAAATTAATTTATCTGCATTGATCTACTTTCATTTTATGTGGCATTTTACATTTTATTAAACATTTAACATGCACTATGTTATTTCTCTTTACAGCATTCATAAAGTAAGTGTATTTTTTCTTTCCATTTGACAAGCAGACTCCAAGACTGAATGATTTGCCTAACATTACATCACAATAAGTCTCCTACTCTCACATGGTGGACCCCGAGTACAATGTCCATCCAGTGGGCAGCAGTGGCTGTACAGAAACCTTGATGATGGAGAGGAAAATGTGAGGGTGGAAAGTTAAATACGAAAAACTGAAATTACTTGTTTATCTCTGCTAGCTCCTGTGCCAGATAGACTGTCAGCAATGCAACACCATTCCGAACCTCTGTGCTTCTGCCCTAGAACACATTTCTCAAAATCCTTTGCCACAGCATTTTCAGATTAGGTGGAAAGTAGAAGAGAAGCAGACATGAATTTATTGGTCCTTTAGCAAGAATGTGCCGAGATGTAGCTTTAGTGGGTCTGAGGTCTTGCAGCTGCCTCTACGTGGTTTTCAGTGTTGCACCTAACTCAGGGTTGTAAACATTAGTGATCACATCAGGTGGTTTCCTGTACTTCCTGCAACATCCTGCTTCTCTGAAAGCTAATGGTGAGTCTGAGAACAAGCAGAGACTTTACTTGACCTTTGAAGCTCCAGCGCTTACCAGAGTGTTCTAAACATCTATAGTCCCTAAATTCCTTCCTGCTTTAAATACTTTGAGTGTTTTTTTATTTTCCGAAAAATACCAACTGATAAATTCCTCAATCGCACAAAAATGACAGTAAGATAAGGAAAAAAGCATAAACTTTAAAGGACAATAAGAATGTTAAAAAGACAGTGGAGATATTAACTTTTTTGGAAGATAGAATTCAGATGAGTAAGTGGTAAGTGACATCAGAGACTAGAAAACAAACTCAACTTTATGTAGTGGTGAAATGTTGACAAGAAGTAAGCTAATTAATACTGTACCATAGATTCCTGGAAACTTTCAGGAATAGAAGGCACCAGATAATTTTGAAGTCGGTAGCACAGGATGAGTTAGAAATAGGTGGATTGATTGAAAGTCTGTATAAATATAGTTTAAGGGCTGGAAAACTTTTTCTGTAAAGGGCCACATGGATACTGTAGGCTTTTTCCCTCACATGGGCACTGTCACAATTAGTTAACTCTGCAGTTGTTCAAAAGTAGCTATGGATAATACTTAAATGAATGAGTATGACTGTGTTTCAATAAAACTTTATTTACAATAACAAATGGCAGATCATATTTGGCCCACAGACCATAGTTTGCAAACCCCTATTTGGACTATCAGAATCTTTCATCAGCTTACATAGCTCTCCCCATCCAGGACAAGATAAGAAGTTTACTCTTAGGAAAGGTTAGTTAAGAGATTCTACAGCTGGGGACAATTAGAATGGCTGAGGAGCAGATACGAAGTAAAGAATCATATAGAAAATAGAAGGATTATATGCCAGCCTACAAAGTGAGCCATAGGACCCATAGAGACCTTACCTGGCCAGTCTCTTAAAGAGCATGCTTTTTTTTTTTTTTAATGGAGGAAAGTAACAAAAGAAACACTAAAGGAAAATTGAAAGTGATTCTCAAAATGTACTGAGAATCAGGTATAGAGTGTTATTTCTCTTTATAGGTAGCATAGTAATTATTTGAACTTTAAAAACATTGCATACATTATTTAGATAAAATTAAAATTAAATTAATAAAAAATAAAAGCAGAGCAATTCAAGGTAATGCATGCATGTTTCACGACCCCATGGAGTTAGCAGGACAGGCATTACTATCCTGATTTTCCAAGTAAAGAAGCTGAAAGGTTAAATTCTGATGCTGAATACATAGAGGGGAAACTTATTGTATTGAAGAGGAAATATACTGGATTTAGCTGGTAAAAGTAGAGGAATTATCATTAAATTAATGGAAATTATTGGTAGAAACTCAAATATAGAAAGCACTACAGAGTCTTTAAACTCTTATGACCCCCCAACTGTGTTCCAAAAATGATGTTGGGTTCCAAAAATGATGTTGGACACCAACAGTCCCAACTGAGTTGAAAATCTTAGCTAAGACTGAGCAGTGCCAACGTTACTCCTTGTTGCTGAAGCTATGTGCACCCTTCTCATCTTAATGAGATAATGAAATAAATGCAAATGGAGTAAATAATTATTAGGTACAGAGTAGCGCATGATCTAATTAATTCCACCTTGGAGGAAATATTGGAATGGAATTTGCAGGATTGGAGGGTATGTGCACTAGACAAAGGATGAGGTCATGAAGAGATGGGTTGGCTTATAAATAAATGTGAGCTGGAGACTCTCTTGGTTCACACTGACTTGTTTCATCTCTTTCTGATATCATTGCAGTAGGTGTATGTTGGCGATTCTTCAATCCTTTATCACTTCCCTTTAAAACCATTATTTTAGGCAGGTAACTTCAAGACAGGTAGATGACAGAGCTCATATTTCATCCACACCCTGGAAATTTACTGGGGTTACCAGGAATTATCACAACTGCCTTTCTTAATACCTCTCCTCATTTCTTGCCAATACCAAGAAGGATAAAACCTATTCAAATGGGTATGAATAGGAGGAAGGAGGAGCCAACAAGAAAATAGTTTTCTGCAACCAATTCTTGGCTATCACATCTGCCTCTCATCAGACGGCATCTACAACTTTCTTAGACCCTCAGCTTCCTCTTCTGTTAACAAATGGTTGGGGGATTATGGTGGTGAACTTTATGTGTCAACTTGACTGGACTGTGAAGTGCTCAGGTATTAGGTTAAATATTAATCTGGATATGCCTGTGAGGGTGTTTCTGGATGAGATTAAAATTCGAATTGATAGATCGAGTAAAGCAGATAGCCTTCCCTAATGTGGACGGGCCTCATCTAATCTGCTGAAGGCCTGAATAGAACAGAAAGGCTGAGTAAAGAAGAATTTGCTTCATTTCTGCCTGATTGTCTTCAAGCTGGGCATTGGTCTTCTCTTCCCTTCAGGTTTGAACTTGTACTAAAACTTCTATGATTCATTGGCTCTTCATGTCTCCAGCTTGCTGACTGTAGATTTTGGAACTTTTTAGCCTCTATAATCATGTGTGCCAATTCCGTATGTATCTCCTATCGGTTCTGTTTATCTGGAAAACCTTGACCAATATCAGGATAATAATACCTCCTTTATTTGGATTTCTGAGAAATGTTTTCTTTAGCATAGTGCCAGAGGTTTTATTTAGCACAGTACCTGACCAAATATAAGTATATGCGCATATAAAAAAGGTCTTTTCATTATAACCATCTGCTTGGAAAAAACATGAAGAAAAAAATCTAGGAGTATAAATGTTTGTTTATTATTCTTTGGGAAAAAGCAGCAGAAAGTAGTAGATTAGGATGTGAACACTGAGGTTAGAAATAAATCCTACTCCCCACACAGTAGCTGTGAGATTGTGGACAAATTACCTAACTTTATATCATCTCAGTTTTCTCTTATATAGAATGGCATCAATAACACTTTTTTTCCCCATAAGTCAGTTTTGAGGGTAAAATGTGATAACATAGACAATCTCCTACTCAGTAAACGGTGGCTATTATTGTTAGATTTCAAATGTTTACCAAAGACCACTTAAATGGTTAGCGAAGATGGAGCCCCAATCCAAGCCACCTCTGACTGTTCACTCCAGTACCTTTCCCTTTATCAACTCTCCTGTAGTGAGAAAGCCATTCCCTGGTTTTGCTGGGTGGGACACGATTTCTCTGGTGTTGCTTGAAAGTGAATGCACACTTTTCTACATGACCTTCCTTAACTGTACACTTTTAATGAGAGAAGAGAACCTTCATTTTGGCAGGAACGGTTTCTTTCCACTGCTAACCACTGAAGTAGGGCTGTCCCCTAAAAAGAGCCTGTGATCTTATGTCTTGGGCTTTTTAAAATTAAAGCCGAATGACCAATGACCAAGCCCACCAGGAGTGAGAGTTGGGTCCGCGTCAGGGTATGGGGAAGTCCATATGGAATCATATGCCAGTGGCTGCACAAACTATTGAATACCAGGCATCCAAGGTCGTTATTCATAGTTGCTCAAAATGATGTTTTGGACTTGGTATTATATGTATCAGGCATACCCCTACAAAAATGCCTTCATCCATCTGAGACAGAAGCGGGGCCCTCCCTTTTCAAGTGAGAAGTGCCTTCCAAGGATATCTAACCCGAGAACCCGAACTTCTGCAGGTTAGCAACAAACAAAGATAATTTGTTTCTGGATAAAACCCAGAATCTGTCATCTTGTTCAGAGTATTGCACGTTTCTTGGAATGTAGGACACAGCTTATCAGTTCTGTGCAATTTTTTGAGAGTGTGGATTTGATATCCTGATACAATGAAGGGTAGCTCAGGTCACTATTTCACTTTCGATTGTAAAAGAGTCCCTTGATACCTTGCCTATGGGTAGGTGAGCGCTTCAAAAACCTTGGAAGCATTTTAAGTGATTTTTATCTTTTCTTGTTTTTGTTTTTATTTATAAAAACAAATTTATCTTTTTGTATTTTAATACAAGAAACTATTTAGATCGGTGGTTGGGGGAGGCGGGCTCACAGTCTCCTTGAACCCTATCTTCACACAGATATATACATACACATAGACGCAAATTCAGAGACACTCACAGACGCACACATTTTTGTATTGGATTTTAAGGAATCCATGTTCTAAGAATCATTGATATGGATAAGGAATAAAAACAGACTAAGGAGTAATGTGTTTAGGGAAGTATAAGGAGGTGTTAGGAAGGAAAATTCTCCCCACCTGCATTTTCCTTGGTTCTTTAGGCTGGTCTAGTTAAATTGACATAAGACAGATTAATAGGAGGGGGGAAAAAACAATTAAATTTGTACATACAGAAGTGTCGCAGGAATGAGACCTAAAGAAATGACCAAAGCAGGCAGCTTTTATACTTTTTAGACAAAGAAACCATATATTTCTGAGGAATCAACAGTACAAAGGAATTCAGCCTCGAGTGCTTCATTAGTGAAGAATCTAAGCAGAGTTTGGGCTCAGGGTAGCAAATTGGTAAAAAAGTAACAAGGTTTGTTCATACAGGCTTCTTGGTCCTGAATTCTCTATCTCTGATGATAAAAATCTCTCTCTACCTCTGGGTACAGGAAGGATACATTTCACATGGGAGATTAATTTCTTGCTTTCAATGGGAACAGACAGAGGAGGGTTAGAGTGTTCTTACACTGACTGTTTCTCAATTAACTTTAGTTCAAAATAATCCATACGCCACGTTGGTGTATTTTGGGGTGGCCTGCCCTGAGCCCCAACAGAATTCCTAGGAAGACGACCAAACCTTGGTATGCACTTTCATGACCCGGCTTCTTGAAGAGTCCATCAAAAGTTCTAGTTGTAGTTTCTAGAGGGAGAGAAGGAAGGAAGGAAATTGGATGGAAAGAAGATAAGAGGGAGAGAGAGAGAAAGAGTATGAGGGGGAAGAAAGCAGGTAGGCAAAGACGATCAGAGAAGTTTGACACGTATGCTTGTTATCTCTACAGCAAGCACAGTGCTAGAAACAGGCCATGCAGAAAAACATAAATGTTGTTTTTGTCTGGAAGGGGTTCACAGAAAATAAAGGGAGCAAACATATAATTATTTAGCTCTATAGAGGGATGTACAATGTGCTCGGAGAGGAGAGCGGGGGACCTTCAGGAAAGACTTCAAAGCAGAGGAGATATTTGAGCTGAGTCTGAAGTATAACAATGATTTCAGCAGGCCACGAGGGTTTAAATATTTTTAGACCTCTTGAATGCCTGTGGATTTATGCCGGCAGCATGACTAATGTCATTGTTTGGAACTCCTATTTCAACTGGCATCGCTCAACAAGTACATAATAGGCATCTGCTCTGAGGCAAGGACTGAGGGAGAAAAAGAAGCATCATACATGACCTGCATTCTGCAGGAACTTAGAATGCAGGGGGCAAGACAAGTTAACCACACTGGTGAACATAGACCAAAAGAGAGGCCAAGGTAGGAGGGAAGTAGGAGGCCAGGCAGGCAGGAGTAGGAGGCCTCTTCTGGGTTCAAAAGCATCAAGCACAGGAACTGTTGAACCCAGACATGAGGGTATACCTGGCTCAACGTCCCACCACCTGGGTATTTTTCTACTAGTGAAAACCTTCATTAACTTAAGTTCTACAGATTTCCTTCTTTACTGCTTCCGTTTTTTCAGTGCTATCATTTTGTGAAATTTTTTTTAAAATTGGTTATTTTTGTTTGTTTTGTTTTCTCTTAATCCCTGGAAAATGCAAGTATGTTCCTCTGAGACAAGAAAGATCCTTGGAGCACAGGCTGCCTCTAGTTAAATTAGCAGAGAAAATGGCAAATATTTTAAAAATGCAATTGTGGTAGTTTTACAAATTTAAAAAATATATTTCAGCTGTGAAGGGGGAAAATGTTTTTTCCTGCTACCCTTCTAAGTTCTCAGCTGGGCCTCTGTAACAAAAGACAGATTAATAAGAGAAAAGCATACAAATTTGTTTACTATAAGTTTTACGTGACAAGGAGCCTTCATAAGGAAATGAAGACCCTACCTGTGGAGCTGTTAATACTGAGTACTTTTATGTCAGGTTGATAAAGAGTGGAAGGTCATAGAAAAATGTGGGAAGACAAAAAGATACGAGCTAAGGATAGTACACTGGGGAAACTTAGTGTACTAAGTGGGTTCATTCTGATTGGATTTCTCTCTGAGTCCCTCTTCTGAGACAAAAATGCTCCTTTCCTGGAGCAGGTGGGGAGGGGGATGGAGGGGGATGGGAGAGTAAGGGATGAGGGTCCATGTCGTCTCACCTGAGGGCTTATGACCTGCCCCAAGGGAAAGTCAGAGAGTCTTTCTGGGTCCTCCTCTTTCTCAAATTTCTTCAGTTTAAAATAGTCAATATTCCAAAGGCCTCGTATTTTGGGATAGTATGCTCTGAACCCCGTCAGCTGCTCTCCCCATCTTTTAATATATTTTACTATACTTCACATGGTTCTCTATTCTCCTCATTCCATGGCTCAACTTCCTTATAAAATATGGAAATAAATCTTTATGTCATTAAGAGTGCTACTAAAGAAGATAAAATAAGAAATACTTGCCACACTCAGGCACTATTCAAGCTTCTTCCATGAATGTATTCACTGATCTGTCATTCCACACATATTTAATAAGAACCTATGTTAAGGAGCCACAGTTCTAGGACCTGAGGATGGAGCACAGTGGGGACAATTAAATCTCACATCCCAGCTGGGCGACATGCACTAAAAAAAGATAAATAAAATATATAATATGTCAACTGGATAAAGATAAATAATGAAGAAAAATAAAGCAAAGAAGGGGCTGAGGGAATGTAGAAGTGGAAGAGGATGGCAATTTTTAGTAAAGTTGTCAAGAAAGGCCTCAATGACCAAGAGGCATTTGAGCAAGAGGCAGGATCCTGAGAACAGACTGCCATGAGTCCACAAAGCCCACGTCTGCCTCAAGAGAGGCATTTCTTTAGGAAGGTCTTTTTTTTTTTTGGTGCAAAATATATAACAAAATTTATCATTGAGCTAATTTAAATGTTCAATTTGGTGGCATTAATTATATTTACAATATTCTGCAACAACTATCTATTCCCAAACCTTTTTTATTATCCCAGAAAGAAACTCTGTAACCATTAAACGATTCAAAACAATAACTCCCCATCCTTTCCCTTCCCATCCCCAGCCCCTGATTACTTCTGTCTATGAATTTGTCTATTTCTAGATCTTTCATATAAACATTTATATAAAAATTTTATATGAAATGGTTATATATATGATATGATCACATATCATACAATATTTTTTCTTCTTTCACTTAGCAACATGTTTCCAGGGTTCAGCCATGTTGTAGCATGTGTCAGAGTTTCCTCGCTCTTTATAGCCTGAATAATATTCCATTGTATGTATATGTCACATTTTGTTACCCATTAACCAGTTGATGGACAGTTAGATTGTCTCCATGTTGATGCTATGTAAATAATGTTGCAATGAACACTGGTGTACAAGTATCTGCGTAAGTCACTGTTTTCAATTCTTTTGAGTTTATACCCAGGAGTGGAATTGCTGAATCATATGGCATTTCTATGTTTAGTTTTTTGAGGAACCACTAAACTATTTTCCACAGCAGCTGTACCTTGCACATTCCCACCAGCAATGTACAAGTGTTCCAATTTTTCCACATCCTTGTCAACACGTGTTTAGTTTAGTTTAGTGTTCTTTTTAAATTTTTTTTAATTATAGACCTCCTAGTAGGTATGAAGTTGAATCTCATTGTGGTATTGATCTGCATTTCCCTAATGACTGATAATGCTGAGTATCTTTTTACATGCTTATTGCCCAGTCGTTTATCTTCTTTGGAGAAATGTCTATTTAAGCCCTTTGCTCATTTTTTAATTATGTCGCTTGTCTTCTTGTTGTTGAGTTTTAGGAGTCCTTTATATGTTCTGGATATTAAATCTTTATTAAATATATAATTCGCAAATATTTCCTCTTTGGGGAGCTCTTTTTAATAAAAATCATATTACAAAAGGTTAAGGAGTGAGGCAAAATGAAGTGAAGGAAGCAGAGAGCAAACTATTCTTTGAGAAATTAGATGGTAAAGAAAAAGAAATAAGTAGGAAAGATTTAGTTGATAAAGCTGGAGATAGTTAAACATAGAAGGGAGAAAGGAGGGATGAGGACAATGAAAAGTGATGATTTCACAGAGGGAGTAATTACGAGGGTGAGTGGGTACAAGGGTATAGGAAGGTACATGCGGAAATATGAGTCTTGGAAAAGAGTGCCAGTAGCAAGTGCCCCCTTTTTCCTGATGTGGGGCTCCATGTCATTTCTGCTGTCTTTATAAATGTGGGAAGTCAATTTAAAATAAATCAAGTTAATGTCATCTAGAATTTATAATTTCTCCTCCATAAATTCAATATGCTTAATGAATAGTTATTTATCTTTAAAACAACCTCAAAGGAAAGTATAAAGCGTATGCCTGTACATTATAAGCATAAAGTCCAATGTCTTCTAAAATCTCTTAGATTCTCTGGGCCTTCAAATTTCTAGGCCAAAAGGTTTTGCAAAGAACTGTCTGTCATTGCTCAGCGTTAATGGCGATGATGAAGGAGAGTTTATTTTGATAAACCTATTCCTATAACTGTGTGTTTGTTCTTGCTGTAATCAAGTTATATGCTGAATATCTTTATTTTAAGACCCAGAGTAAAAAGACCTTGACCAGCCTAGTATCGCCTCTGTCCTGCTCCCTCTTAGAGTCAAGGTCTTCATACTATATTAAACGACCTGAGAAGTCCTGCAGAAACCAATGTAACTTGGTTAACCCAGGTGTTTAAAAACTCATTTAAACACAAAATACTTTGTTTCATGTTTGCACCCATTAACCTCCTAAGGACTGCAATTCTGACAATACATATCGTAAAATGCTGACTTGAATGGGCCATTCCTTCTACAGAATATTCCATTTCTCATTCGTTTTATCTTACAAATCTCAGAAGAAAACCTGTTTCAGCACTGCCAATGTTTTTCTTGTTCCTTCTATAGTTCTATTTTCCAGCAAGCGTTTAGGGTGGCATTTCCAGGAATGGCATGCTTCAGAATTGAGTTTTATACAGAAAACCGAAATTTAATGAAATATATATATACCCATAGATACACACACATATGCACATATAAACACATATTACTTTTGTTATTATTGGCTCAATTTCTTTCTACTGTTCCAATCCCTGACACCTCTATGGAAGTTTCATGGGCATCATTCCATTGCATGTGGTTTTTAAGTAGAGATAACTCAGTGGGGGTGTGGAATTCTGCCCCAGGGATGTGGAGAAGGCTGCAAATTGAGCTTCATATGAACACACAGCCTAACTGCAAGGTGGTATGGCAGCAGGCTTCTAGCCTGTCCATATGTACTTATAGAGAAAAGGGCAGTTTGTTTATAATGAGCTGGTTCGACAAGTCTATATATTCTTTCCTGATGCCGTGATCATGAGCCCCTACTGTAATTATAATGAAGTAATTTCATAAACATTATTACCATGTATTAAACATATGTGATAGCGTCACATAGACACCATAAGAACAACAGAATGTTAACAAGCACAAATGTTTTTGTGTTTCACAAAGCTTAGCACAAAACGTCTTTAAGCATGCTTTTCCTTTCAAGGGATGCCAGCAAGTCTGGAACATAAGATTCACGTCAGATAAACAACCAAACAAGGAACAATACACCAGGAAAAAGAAACTCTACAAAATATGAACCTGAATTCTAATTTTGAAGGGAACATATTGAGTTTCTTTTCCTCAGCCTAGAGTCAGAATGACAATATTATTTAGATGTGAAAATTGAAATTTGGTGTAAGAAAGAAGTACACTTGATGGAAAAAGAAGTTCTAGTTGAGATATTTAGAGGACAGAGTAGAATCAGGTCAATATGAAATGATAAGCATTAGAAAACATGACATGTGTCCCATTGCTGCCACGATATTGATCTCTCTACAGATCAAGGTCAATGAAAATAAAAGAGGAGTGTAATCTCATTAAGGAAGCAAGCTATAGAAAACAGACATGTGCATCGGCGGTAAAACATATAGAACTGATGGGAAATCAAATTATCAGAGCTTGAGAAGCCTGTTTTGAGAAATACATTTTGACTCATTTTACTGGGTAGTGAGAAAAAACATGGACTGGATATTAAGAAACCTGAGTTATAAACTCAGGGTAGGTTAAGTCCTATAACAACTCCAAATATGAGTGGGTTAGCATAATAAAAGTTTATTTCTCATATATATCACAGACCAGTGGCTCTGCATCACCAAAATACTCAGGGACAGACATGAGGTCCTTCTGTTGGCTCTGAATTCCTACGGCCTCACAATCTTACTCTCCACATCTGACCAGGAGAAAGAAAAGAAAGGGAGAACGTGAAGGATTGCACAAGAAGTTTTATGGACCTGCAACCAGGAAGTTGCACATATTACTTTCGCCCACACTCCATAGGCCAGAACTCAATCATATGGACCCACCTATTTGCAAGGGAGGCAGGGAAATGTAGTCTTTCTAGGTGCTGAGGAGGAAAATTAAATGGATTTATTTTTGCCTCATAAACCTACAAGGGCGATTTTTTTTAAATAACTTTCTAATCAGTGGTCAGATCTCAAATCAAACAGAATTGGTTTCATAGCCAGGTTTCCCCACTTACTAGCTATATGGCCTTGGCAATCTAAATAAACTTTTTGAGTCTCATTCTTTGTTGCTTTTAAATTGGATAATAATAATAATTATTATTATTATGCATATATATACACACACACACACATACACATCATAGAGTACCTATGAGGATCTATGAGGACTAACATAAATTATATTAAAAAATTTAGCCTAGTTTCTGGCATAGAATAAGCCCTCATTAAAGGTTAACTATATTGTAAGATTTAGTTTGTGTCCAAAAGTTTAAGATTTTATCTTTCTTAAATTAGTTATTAGCAAGTCAGCCTATAGCCGTTGTCATCAGAGAAGGAAAAGAGTTGCAAACATTTGACTGGGTTCCAGGGTTGGCAAACAATGGACATCTGTGTCACCACTCTTCTCCCTCAGGAACATGGTAGCCATTGCGAATTGATAGCCACACTTACACCTTTAAACTTGACATGAGTTGGCATGAATGATGCAAACTATCTGCCACCATGAATTTAACTTCTATCCCAATAAGAAGTGAGATCAAAAGTTCTGGGACCAGTTGCACAGCACAGGTAATAGGTTAGATACAAGAAAGATCTCAATTTCCAAAGTGAATTTAGCACTAACCAGAGAGGAAAAGAATGTGAAGTAATATCTAGTATAAAGTCCTACAAGGTAAGCCTTTAAAGAGAAAAGAGAGTGAGGATAACTAAAGCTGATAAATGGTTTTAATGGCCGATTGAATCCCCAAATCAGAAGCTAAATTAAACAAAATCAGGACTGATGAAAAGTTATTTGATTTGAGCAGTAAGAGGTTTTCAAGTAGATCTCTGAATGCTCTGTGTATTGCGACTCGCTCAGGAATCCAGGTGGGAGAGGTGTTGCAATTGTACGTGTTTGCAGAAAAGGCAGATTGAGTTCCATTCTCTAGGAACATAGCCAAAAATACAAGTAAAGAAACTGGCTTCTGCTTAGGCAGAAGTTGATGATCGAGGAAAAAATTTTTAATAATAGGAATCACAAAAATATGCTTAAAATTCTATGGAAAGAACCCCAGAGACCAAAAGCCTCTTTCATAATAGCAGCAGAAAGAAACGGAAAAACCCCAAAGAGAAAACCTTCAGGGGCACAGCCGAGTGACAAGAAGTCAGAGAAAATTAGTAAGAGGCCAGACACAGTCCTCACAAACCAGACTCCAAAGTGCAGGAGGAAAAATTGCAAACTTTTTGAAAGTTGGGAATGGTGCAGAGAACCTGTGAAAATTAGGGCAAATGAATCTTAACTGAACTTTGCCAAGTGAGGAACATAAATTCCATTTTAGATTAGGATAGGCCTGCAACAAAAGAGTCTGTGAGTCATGGAGAGAAGCTGCCCATATATAGTGGCTTTACCAGGCCATCCTCTTTAATTTCGAGTTCCTCTTTTAACCCTAAAATATCCTTTTGGCTCTGAAAAATCCCTCATGACTATCTTTCTTTCATGCAACTCAAATGGAAGAGAATCACACAGTGCTAGTGGCCAGACAGCCAGGGTTCAAGTCTTAACTCTAGTGCTTATTTACTCCTTAGAACCATTATTTCCTAACTTTCTATGTGGGAATTATAATACATCTTTTTAAAGGCTATCCCAAGAAAAAAAAAGAAGACATATATCGTATCTATCACTGTGCCTCAGACTAAGATTCCTAATAACGACTAGCTATTGTTATTAAAAAGCAGAAGAATTGTACTCTAAAGTTCTCTGTAGATTGGTGTCCTAAATTTTTAATTAGATTGCTGTAAACAGCATTGAAAAAATAAATTGGAAAATCTGTTTCTGGCCATGAGAGGGCAATGGGATCCAGACTTATTCTCCCACCATAAAAAACTAGAAAAGTGAATAAAACATGTAAACAACTGCTTTCCAATCTGGACCACAGGCTGCACAGGACTGTGATCCTTGATAAAGAAAAACAAAACAAAATGGAGGTGAGACATCACTATAGAAGCTGCAGATATTAAAAGAATAAAAGAATACTCAGAGAATATTTTAAATTAATTTACGCCAATAAAGTTGACCACCTAGATAAAATGGATACATTCTCTGAAAGACACAAATTATAAAACAGACAAGAAGAAATGGAAAACTTCAATAATCCTATATCAATTTTAAACATTGAATTCACCTTTAAAACTTTTCTCCAAACAAAGCCTCAGGCCCAGATGCCTTCACTGATAAAATCTACTGAACATTTAAGGAAAACAACCCCAATCCTAGGTCATTACAAGAAAGAAAAACTACAGAATAATATTCTTCATGAGCATAGATGAAAATATTCCTCAGCAAAGTATTAAAGTCAAACCCTGTAATATAAAACTAATAACACAATGATCAA
The DNA here is from genome assembly GCF_000325575.1 of Pteropus alecto. Lineage (NCBI taxonomy): Eukaryota > Metazoa > Chordata > Mammalia > Chiroptera > Pteropodidae > Pteropus > Pteropus alecto. Next base: position 10,190,011 of record NW_006437736.1, on the reverse strand, counting down.
GTTGAAATGCAGGTTTGGCTCCTATTCTTTTTTTATTAGTATTTTTTAGTTTTGTTTTTCTTAAATACAGTTGACATTCAACAATATATTAGTTTCAGGTGGACAGCACAGTGGTTAGACATATAACTTATGAAGTGATCCCCCTGATAAGCCTAGTACCCACCTGGCACCATATAATTATTATAATATTATTGACTGTTTTCCCCATGCTGTACTTTACATCACTGTGACTATTTTGTACCTACCAATTTGTACTCCTCAATCCCTTCACATTTTTCACTCATTCCCCCAACCCCCTCCCATCTGGCAACCATAGTTTATTCTTTGTATCTATGAGATTTTTTCTGATTTCGTTGTTCGTTTATTTTGAATTCATTTCTTGACTATAGTCCAATCAGAACTGAATTAATTTATCAGTTCTAATAGATTTTTGGTGGAATCTTTAGGATTCTCTGTATATAGGATCATATCATCTGCAAACATGGCAGTTTTACTTTTTCCTTTGTGACTTTGATGCCTTTTATTTCTTTTTCTTATCTGATTGCTGTGGCTAGAACTGCCATTTAGCACCTTTTCTTATAAAGACATTAATTATATTGAAATAAGGCTACCCTAACTTAACTTAATTACCTTAATTTCTCTTTAAACTTCATTACCTCTATAAAGACCCTATCTTCAAATATTATTACATTCTGAGGTACTGGAGGTTAGGACTTCAATATATGCATTTTGAGAGAGACACAAGTCAGGCCATAAAATGTTCATTGGTTTGTTCCACATTACAACTAATCCAAAGCCTACCGAGCCTGAAAGACCAGATCAGACATTACCGCCGTCTTACAGTTTTTCCATATGGGCAAACCAGATAGGCTCACTGACTATTTTGAGACTATGTAACATTTGGTTTGTGCATCTGTCAGTATATGAATCATAGTTATTATGCATTAGAAATACCCATGAGCTTTTCTTCTCTCTTCTCCAATATTGTAAATTTCTGCAGCCAGTGAATATGTTATTTTCATTATTGTGACTCCCTTGACTACTAGCATTGTTCTGCACAAATAAATATTTGTGGTTGAATGTGGCGTTTCTTTGGTCAGCCGTCAAGATAGGATTTCAGAGCTGAGCAAGTCCTTCTCTTCCCCTCACTTCTTGATCTACTTCATTAGATGACTTACAGCATTGATTCTAAATCAAGTGCAACATCTTGATAAATGTAGTGATATTTTGCAGGTTTTTGTTTCATTTTGTTTTGTTTTTAGAGTAGACACTAATTCTGAGAAAATAAGGAATATTGAGATTTGGAGCAGGGAAAAGGGTGAAAAAGGAATATAAATATTTGTTGAAGAATTATTATAGAATAAGACTTAGAAACTTTTTGTTTATTTGATCCTCATGACAGTGCTATGGCAATAGGCTGCATTTTCCGCATTTTACAAAAGAGAAAGCTGAGACTCGGAGAAATTAAGTGACAGGTAGTTAGTAGTAGTTCTTGGTAGTTAGTGACACAATTAGAATTCTAATGCAGGCCTAGAAGGTCTCCAGTAGTTGACTCCAACCTCTTTCCACCAAGTACCACTCAACTGTAGCTTGGATTGATCTGATAATAACATAGTATAAGGTGTTTATTAGATGGAAGGCACTATTCCTAGTACCTAAGATACAGTAATTCTTTTCACAACTCGATGAGATAGGCCCTATATTATTATCACCATTTTACATATGAGGAAACTGAGGCAAAAAAATTATTAGGTAATTTGCCCAAGATTAAAGTACTAATAAGTAGAAGGTCCAGAATTTGAGCCAAGCTGACTGAATCCAGAGTCGTAGCCCTAAACTCAACTGTACTACATCATTTCACAAGTTGCCAACTGCACATGTATCCCAGCTACCCCGAAATTCGCATCCCCATGTGGAATCCCTGCTCATCAGCAGTCTGATTAACAGCCACTCCAGAGACCGGCCAGACCTAGACCCACAAGTCAGTTAAACCTTTTCCAGTTCATATTTCTTTCTCAAACTTTTTATAGCTTGGGTAACTACCAGAATAATAGGTACTAGACTCTCACTTTGCACCCTTTGGGGAACATATTTCCCAGTCCACATGCCAGCACACATGCCATCTCGGCCCAAGCTGGGATGAGAATTGGGTTTAATTTTATTATTTTTTTTTAAATGAAAAGTGATTTTCACACATCTAGCTGATCTCCATGGGTCGCTGTTTGGTTTTGTTTTTATTTTTACTCTTTAAAATAGGAAAAATATAAATTGGCAAGTTGTCCAAAAGTATATCAGTTATTTACACTGCATTTGTGCAGATGCTTTTTCCAGCTGCTGCAAAAAGGCAAGAAGACATTTTTACCAAAAGCTTTACCTGTGGTGACTCCTTTCTATTTGTTAGCTTTGAAGAAGAAAATGGAATTTTACCAGGAAGCAATATGAAATGTGTCCTGAGTACCATGTCTCTTTTTCTGGTTTATATGGCCGGGGGGCGGAGGGGAAGGTGATTTTTCAAATATTCTCTTTATTCACTTTTCCCCTATGGAGATGATATAATTCATCTAATTGGTAAATTTGGAAAGAAAAGTTGAATCAAATTCTGTTCCTCTTTTGTATTGCTTTAAATTGCCTTCATGGGTAAGAGGGGGAACTAACCTCAAGTTTGTATGGATGGTTCATACTTCAAAAGACACTTCCCCCACAGGACTTTAAGCTGACTTCAGATTTAATAATTAGAAGTAAAACATTCTTGGGAGAAAGTTCTCTCGGACCTAAGCAATTCCATGGCAGGAATCAGTGGTAGTGGACACAGCAACAAAATCCAAAATGTTTGCTCACAAGATTTTGTGGAGGCCAAAATACTGAACAGATTTCCCAGTGACTGGAGCTACCTCCATTTAAATTTCTAAACCTTGCAAGAAGGTAGAAAGATCTCAAGATATGGAAAGCAACGCTTTATCTCCCACACAAGGTAAATGCACGGTGTCAAAATTAAGCTCTTGTGGGACTATTTCTGTCAATCATGTTTAAGTTTATGGATTGTGACTTTGGGACAACTGACATCTACTAGTTAACATCCTAGTAAGGCTAAAACTTCTCAAATATCATTAAGTTTCTGGTACTATCTTTGAAAATACTAATTGACGTAATGCAGAAAGCCTGCTATATAGTTAGGTTTTCTTTTTTGTTCAAGTTTGAAACACTTTGAGAAAATAAAAGATATAGAGAATAAAAATACTGATAGGCTAAGTTGGAATTACTAGCCAAATGAATTTAAATGACTACTGAATTTCAGAATTAGACAGACCTGCCTACTGGGCCACACCAGCTCTAGGGCCAGTAGGCCTTTCTGTCCTCTGTCCTGCAGAAGCAGCAGAGAAGCCAAGTTAAGGGTATGTTCCTTGTGAGTAGCTTCCCTCCAAAAAAAGAACACGAGGTAGGATGAGCAAGCTCAGCTGTTATTCTTCCCCAGTGACAAGATAGAGAAGCCAGAGAAAAATTCCCCTCCTCGTCAGAACCCAGAATAGGAAGATGGCGTTTTCATCTTGCAAAGACCAAAATAATCATATTTTCTTATTTCCCATTTCAGATCAATCTATAAAGCATTTTATTGTGAGTTATGCCAAGGAGCGTGGATCTTACACTTTAGTGTTTGCAACTCCTCTAGATGTGCAGTGTAGGGTTTTAGCACCAGAACTGTCATAAGATATGGTCTTGCTTTTTCATGGCTCGTCTAGAACAATATGTATGTGACTTTCTATTGTTAACATTTCAGTGTGGACCATTGCAGATTGTCATGTCAGAAAAAGTAGAAATTATTTCTCATATTCTTTGGTCAGGCAACCACAGTTTTTAAAATAGTCTTCAAATTCAGGGATATGAGCAAGGATACGAGCATCATGTTTGTCCTTTGCTGCCTGGGAGGGAGATTTCCAAACCATCTTGTTCCCCCTCTTACTCATCTAATTTACCAGGTTTTCCCATATATATTCATTTCTTTCTCAATAATCACACATTATTCTACCTCCCCACAAGATCCCTTCCATGACAAGTATATTTATTCTATTAATTTCTTTTTTTTACTATGTTTCCATTGGTAAGCTGATAAGATAAAGTAAACTATAAAATTGTCAAAATGCAATGGATGTAGTGGGCTTAATCTCACTGGAGTGTGTCTGCAGAGCTCTTGTTCCCCTCGAATGGAGTGATGGGTCAGTGACAGATATGACCATTAGTTGACGTTCATCTGGACACCTCAACCATCACACATGACACCTGCCTTGGTATTTGCTAAGCCTATTTGCCAACATTGAAAAGGTTAACCAATTTGATTGCTTAAATTTTATTCCTAAATTGGTTCTTTCAGGTATGCCACATCAATGGAGCTTGAAAGTCTGAATTTCAAAAAACATGCCAATTTTCCTACAGTGATGAAAGACATCGAAAGGATTTCTTTTTTAAAAAACTTTTCTTTACAAGACATTAACTCTCAGTACATGTTTATCTTTAATTTTAACCTGAAACTAAGTTTGAGAAATTCCAGTCCACATGGATTTTGTTTTTACAAAACTCATCAAAAAGGCTTATAGAAGACTATGCTGGGGAAAAAAAAAAAACAATGATGAAATTGCTGCTTCAACTCTGAGAAAGTCTGGAGAGTTTTATTTATTATGACCCCATTTATTGACAAATGTCCAGTTGGTTGAAATCCAATTAAAATAGATGCAGAAATTGTGACACATTCCAAACCGAGAGAGAGAGAGAGAGAGAGAGAGAGAGAGAGAGAAAGAGAGAGAGAGGAGAAAGAAAGAGAGAGAGAGAGAAAGAGAGAGAGAGAGAAGGGAAGGAAGAAAAAGAAGGGAAGAGAAGAGAAGGGAAGGGAAGAAGGGGTGAGAGATCTGCAGAAGCTGCGTGGACTTTCTGAACAGCATCCACAACAAACTACAGTTAACCCTTGGACAACTTGAACAATGCTGATTAGAGGCTCAAACTGCTCATAGTAGAAAATCCACATATAACTAAGTAGACCTTTGCATCCCCAGAGTCCCAACCATCAGTTGACCCTTAAACTACGTGGATTTGAATGCATGTCAACAGAAAAATTATCTCTGTATAAGCGGACCCCACACATTTCAAATTCCTGTTGTTCGAGGCTCAACTGTATTGGAATAAAAGCGGGGAAGATCACTGGACTGGAGTTCTTTAATAAATGCCTAAAGGAAATCTCTCAATCGGGTGGACTCTCAGACAGAATTCACTCTAGACAACGTCACCAACCACCTCAGTGCTTCCTCTTCATCTCCCCACATTCGCTCCTGAACCCATACTTCTGCCCTGCTTCACTGTGGAAGAAAATGAGCCCCATAGACAAGAACGAATACAAATCATGCCTTCCAGCCTCCACCTTCCTTTCTGCTGCTCTCCAGGCTGTCATTTTTCTTTCAGTGACCCCCTAACACATTTCACAGTTCCCTTACACCAGGCCTGGAGGTCAGACTGGGGAGGAAGAACTCAGTTTTCAATGAGACCTTGGGCTTATCTCATTTCACGTTGCTGCTGCCTTCCTAGGAACCACACTGCTGGCAGTGTACTTCGCCTGCAGGAATCAGCCTGGTGCAGTGGCATCAGCTGGGGCTTTAGCCTCAGAGAGGGCTGAGCTCAAATTTTAGGTCTTGATTTCATTAGCTGTATGGCCCATACTGCAGTCAAGAATTTTCTTTCTAATATGTGATTCTGACCAGGAGCCTAACCTCCTTAGAACTCTTCAGTGGCTCACTCTTTTTACATAAAGGCCATACCTTGTCTTCTGGCCTAAAGGCTCTGCAGATTCTAAACCCCAAATTCCCCTTGAGCTTCTCCCAACACCACTCTCTCCTTCACACTCAAAATCCCAGCCCTCTTACATTTCTTCCAGTATTGTGAGATCTTTGCTTGACTCTAGAGATCAACCCACTTTTCCTATAAAGGGCTGAATGTTAAATTTTTTTTTTCAGGCTTTGTGGGCTAAATGGTCTTGGTCACAACTACTCAGCTTTGCCATTGTGATGCCAAAGCAGCCATAGGTGATAGATAAATGGGCATGGCTATGTGCCAATAAAACTAACATGGGAGGTTGGAGACAATTGATAAGGATGCAGATTTGACACATGGGCTAGAGTTAGCTGACCCTTACTCTATACCTTCATCCATTCTATTCATTCCTTCTGCCTGGGACACTTTTCACCTGCTCTTCACATGATCGATTCATTTTTATCTGGGTTTTCATCTTTCTTACCTTGGCTTAGGTGCCACTTCCTCTGGGGATCTTATGACCAGCTCTGGATCATGTGCCCTCTCCCCATGAGTTTCCAGCACACCCTGCACTGTCCCCACCAGTGGCTCACCACTCTGTGTTATAATTGCCTATTTACATACTGAAAGAATCACTGAGCAGGAATCAAGTTTGCCTTCTTTATTTTATACCCAATACCTGCACCTAGTAGATACTCAACAAATAGTGGCTCTCATTCTTATTATCATTAAATGGGCCACTTTGGCTAAGCCTGAAAACCTAGCAACTCTTCTATCAGAAAAATCAAACTGACAAACTCACAATGGCAAAGTTTTCCCAAATGAGGGTTGCCTCGGGGTCTGCACGGAAATGATTTTAGAAAGTGGAGACAATGGCCTGAGCCCAAAGTGGTTCTTGACCTTCATGTACATTACAATCACCTGGGAGAGCTTTAAACTTACTCTTGCTTAGATCCTACCTGTAGAGGTTCCTATTTAATTGTTCTAGGGTGCAGCCCAGGATGAGACTATTTACAATCTCCCCAGGTTTATTAGTTCTCTGGGACTGCCACAACAAATTACCACAAATGGAGTGGCTTAGAGCAACAGTAATGTATTCTCTCAAGAGTTCTGGAGGTCAGAAGTTTGAAGTTAAATTGTGGGAGACTCTCAGGAAGAATCTTTTCTTACCTCTTCTAGCTTCTGGAGGGTGTCAACGTTCCTTGGCATCTTGGCTTGTGGCCATATCACTCCAGTCTCTGCCTCCGTCTTCATATTACCTTCTCCTCTGTAGTCTGTTCTCCTCTGTGTGGCTCCTACAAGGACACTTGTCATCAGATTTAGGGCCCAGTTGCATAACTCAGCATGATCTCATCTCTAGACCTTAATTTCATCTGCAAATTCTTTTGTCCAAATAAGTTCACATTCACAGGTCCTAGGAATTAGGGTATAGACTTATCTTTTGGGGAACCAACATTCAACTCCAAACACCAGGTAATTCCGATTTCCAGCCACTCTCTCAGTAATTTGCAAACATCTGTAGGTGGGCTCACACATCTGTGCCCAGGCTTGGGTGGGAATTGGCCAGTTCATTAGACAGGTGAGAATGATGATTTGGGAGCATTCCCTACCCTGATGAAAGAAGAATAAGGGTTAAGGATGGATGGTGAAGAAATGTCAGGCGAGTGAAACAGAGGGGATGCAAAAGATGGATTCAGTGACCACCTTCCCTCTGTTCCTGTTCTTCACTGCTTTTTTGGTCAAAGCATTCTTAGACTGAATATCTATAGTCCTATCATCTTATACTGTTTCAAAGACAGCCATGCCCTTCATTTGGGTCAGACTTTTAAACATAACTGTAAAAAGGTTTTTGGTATATTTTGGGGGGATAACTGAGATGTTCATAATTATGATAAAGGAAAGGCTACTCTTTCAGACCAGCTAAGCATAGAAAGTCAGATGTGTTTCTATATTTCCTTGAAACCAGAGCTGCCTCATGCTGAGTTTGATCTCTTTAAA
>NW_006437736.1:10175221-10182203 GCF_000325575.1 Pteropus alecto | reverse complement strand
AGGGAAAGAAATGAAATGTGTAATTCTCATGAAATTAGGGCTCCTTCCTGCTTCTCTGTTGGCTGTTTACTTTTCAAAAGTCATTTTACTTTAGCTCTTATCAGAAATAAGTTTGAAATCTAACAGTGTTGATTATATTCTGGCAAGAGACCCATAGGTTGGGGACAGATGTCTGGTTACCTTTTGATTTTTTCCTCTCTCCCTTCTTTTGGGAACCAAACATCATTAGGAGTTCCAATAATTACAGTACAAACAGTACTTTCGTGGTTGTCTTTCAGCAAGCTCCTTGATGGGAAATGTTTCGTCCTTATTTATAATAACATAATAATGTGATTTTGAAAGAGGCAGCATGATTGTGGGTTTTGTTTTGGCTGAAAAAAAATAGATGCTGCTTTTTTTCTTTTTTAAGTGGAGGAATGAAAGGCTGTTGGATGCTGTTTAGATAAGAAGTAGTAGGGAGAGTATACTCATTAATGCATTCTGCAGTCTGTCTGGCATATGGGCTAATACTCCCTGACTGCTGGCACCAACTCGCCTCTGCTATTTTGTTAGAGAAAAAAGAAAAAGAAAATACCCATTCTGCCCATTTTAACTTTATTGTCTCATTCTTATTCTAATCCCCAAATAAAAAGGGCAAAGTCCTTTCTGCTGATTCAAGATTTTTTGCAGTTCAGAGAAAAATCCCATTTTTTTCTTTTCCATTTTAGATGAGGTGATGAGCAATCCTGGTAGACTAATTTAGGTAACTTTTCAGGTGTTCTTACTGAAACAAGAATTGCCAAAGAAATGCGAAAAATGCTAGCACTTATCGGAAATGCAAATGTGGCATTTGTTCAGCTTAATGTGAATAGCCTCGCCCAGGCGACAACAGAAGAGACGATTAGAATGCAGTCATGGTTCCAAATATTCACCCTGTCTTCCAACTAATATGACGTTCTTTCAAAAGGAAAAGAAAAGAAAGAAAAAGAAAAAGAGGAAATATATGTGGTTTTGCTTCAGTTACCAACACAAAAATGCCAATTGGGTATGGGTTTTATTTTAACTCAAAAATATGTTATTGCGCAAGAATCATCAGAACAAAGTAGCAATAAAGGAATTTTATGTCTGTGCTGCCTTCATTATGGTTGAGTTTTAAGAGCAATGGAACACAGGTCACCTAGTGCTAGGAGTGACTGCGGATGTTAATCTCCACTGAAGACTGTGGTGGAATGGCCGTGTTTATTGCCCATCATTTTTCAGTGATTTTTATGCCATCAATTGGAAGAATAAAACAACTCTGTAGCAGGCATGCATGTAAATAAATTAAGCATTAAGACCCGGCAAGTTGTAATCATCTCTCTTTGAGAATGTACTAAATAGTTGCAATCAGTGAAATGGACAAGAAATTGCATTAAATTGCCGTTCCAGTTACGTAGCATACCAGCTAAAACAAGGCTTGGGTGTCAGGGGATGTCTGAAGAGAGAGAAGAATGCAATTGTCTTCTGGGTGTGTTTTAGACTACAAAACCGCACTGGGCAAATAATGTATGGGTCACTTAACCTTCCTAAGTGAAAGTATCTATTATTGATGGACAAATAACAATGAATGAACTCTTTAGCCGTATATTACCATTTGCCTCATTTAAGCATTCAAGTCTCCTAGGCCTGAGAACCACGGCAAATATAAAACCAATTGTCCTCTTGTATCATAATGCCTCTTTCCACAATGACTACTTTAATTATTCAGAGGATCCTTTTAAAAATTAAGATTGATTGGGAATAAGAGGAGAGAGTTTGATGAAGAGATGCGAATCTTTTCCCATCTTTTTTTCAGAAGGAAAATGGGAACTGTGTAGCATAGGGAAGCATTTTCTTCACTTTTACTGAATTAATGGTTGGACTTCAACAGTGCAGATTTTTTAACATCTCCAAAGTAAAAAAATGTTGCCTTCCCAACTTTTCCTGATTTTCAATTGACTAGGGAAGGGTACCTTTGGCTTCCCTGGATATGTGCTTTAATCAAGAGATATCTTAAGCCTATTATCTGGATTTCTGATGCATGTGAGCCAGTTTATTTGGGGAGAAATCTTAACGCAGAGGGAAATGTTATAGATTTCAATCGTCACTAGACTCTGGTTCAAATCCTGGTTCTGCCACTTACAAACTATTTGTCTTTAGGCTAATTTTTCAAACCTGTCTGAGCCTTTTTTCCTCATAGATAAAGTTGACATATTATGCTCACATTATACTAACCTCCTGGTACAATGTCTTGCATAATATTTGTATAATTAATAGACGCTTTAAGCTGTTAGTCTTACAATTCAGAAAACCGTCAATCAAAATGCCACTCTTGTAAAAGTTCAGTTGACATATAGCTAATGTTTACTGAGTTTTTACTATATGCCAGGTACTCTGATAGATGATTTCATGTATGTCATCTCATTTATTTCTTACAACACTCAAGGTATTTTGCATAATTCCCATTTTGCAGTGGGGCAGAACTTGCTTAGAGACTACTTATCTATTAGCTGTTAGGGCTGGAATTTGGATACAGGTCTTCTCACTTCAGGCTAGGGACCTCTCTCCCTCCAGTGTTCCCTCAACTACATGTGTCAGTAAAGTTAGGAGGTCTAAACGTAAGATATGAAAAATGAAGCCTGATTTGTGGCTAGTAATGATTATGATTTACTCAATAATTTATTGTATTTAGTCAGGAAACATAGAATTCTTTAGACACAAATAACGGAAATCCAAATTGTACTAGAGAATTATACAGAATCTAAAAGGAGATTTTTATACAAAAAGGAATCTTGTACAGAATCCTAAAAAGAGATTGACCCAAATAATGAAAAAATTCGGGAGAAACTGGTTTTAGACAGAGGTGAATTCAAGGACTCAAACAAGTTCAATGGTTCTTGGCTGTGCTTCCTCCCTCTTGACCGCTGGCTCCCTGTCAGCAGATTCTCCCTCTTCTCCAATTGGTGGCAATATTGCTGCCAGCATTTCCTTACTAATAGCTTCACGGTGGAAATAAAGACCCTCTCTTTCCAACAGAAAAAGTTTTCAGAATGAAGCCTCATTCAGTAATTTGGGTCCCAAGCCCATCCTGAACCAATCACTCTAATGAGAATAGCTAGCCAGAACTGGGGCACATACATACCCCTGGAACTAGAGGTAGACTTCAGTCAGCCCAAATAGCATAAACAGAGATGCAGGCAAGAACTCTCAAGGAAAGTGTCTAGAATTAATGTGAGTGAAACAAGTGATAATTGCTCTTCTAGAAAGAAAGCTGAATAGCTAGCCAGAACTGGGGCAGCTAGGTATCAAGTCTCTCTTCTACAAGCTAGGTAACCTTGAACAAATTGTGTGTCTTTTAAGAATTAGGGCCCTGGTGCCAGACAGACTGAATGAATTCCAGTTCTCCCTTTCTTTAACTGTGTGACTTTGAGCAGGTATCTCTCTTTAGATACCTGTTTCCTCATCTATCAAATGACAGAACTCATAGTGTTTGGGGGGCAAGACTAAATAGATTAAACCATATCCACGTATATATACATAGTGCTAGAAAAATGCTTGGCATGTAGTAAGTGTTCATTAAATGTTAGCTGCTGGCTAATGTTTTTAAATCATGATGACTCACTTTCCTTGAGTTTAACACAGAACTTTGCATTCTTTGACTAATACACAGAATGACAATGAGAACATACACATAATGGCACACTGAAAAATGGAAGGCATTCTCAGCTGTTTTGTGGTGACGGCATTGTCATTGCACTTACAGGAATCCAGTGCCCCTACCTCATGGTGCCCCCATTCAAGTAAAATTTTTCTGACCATACCTTCGAAGTAATATTTCTGGAATCATTCAATCTTGCCATTGTCCAGTGAGCTGCCCCAGCACAACTTTGCCAGTGAGTGCGTAGCTTTTACTCTGAGTGAGAAAAGAGGAGCCATTACAGCTCATACCTCTCTTCTGCTCAGACCTTCAGGTGGCTTCCTATCTTACTCAGAATAAAGTACGAAGGTCTTCACTGTAGCCTAAGGACCCTTCATAATCTGGCCTCTGAACTTCTTTCTTTCTTATCTCATTGCCTTTCATTCCACCCTTTTTTCACTGGCTTCATCTACACTGGTGTCCTTGCTTTTTCTAAACTGTGAACACGCTCAGTATATTACAGCCTCAGGGCCTTTGCTTACTTTTAACTATTCCTGACTCACCTTCTCATTTCAGTCAAGTATCTGGGCAAATGTCACTTTGTCTGTGAAGTCTTTTCTAATCCACCTGACACAAAATAACTCCTCTTGATGCTTTCAATCTATTTTATTTTGGCATAGTTTTGTTTGTTTGTTTGTTTGTTTGTTTGTTTGTTTTTTAATAAGCTCTCATATTCACTTGCTAGTTTATGTATTTATTCATTCACTTATTTATACCATTTCCCCTAATAGAATAAAAGCTCCTTAAATGAAGGATTGTTATTCTTGTTTCTGGTTGTATCTCAATGCCTAGAAAAATTTGACCATAGTACTAGAGATACGATAAATAGTTGTAGGACAAATGAATAAATGAGGGATATAAAAATTCCTGGTGCAAAGCTTGGAATATAACCAGTATTCAGTAAATGTTTATTTAAAAACATACTTTCAGTTAACTCCTCAGTGAAATTTAGTTGGTAGTTATTAAAAGTTACGGGAGATATGATCCAGCAGTTGCACTCCTAGGCGTTTACCCAACTGCTTTGAATTATGTCTATATAAAAATCTTTAAGTGACTATCTATAGTAACTTTATTAATAGTCACCCCAAACTGGAAGCCACCAGAATGGCTTTCAATAAATCGGCGAATGGAAAAACTGTAGTACATCCATACCATGGAATTATATTCAGCAATAAAAAGAAATGAGTTACCAATCCACAAAAAAGATGTAGATGAATCACGTATTGCTAAGTGAAAGGAGCTAGTTTAAGAAAGCTACATACTGTATGATTCCAATTATATGGAATCTGAAAAGAGTGAAAATCTAGTAATGGTAAGAAAATAAATAAATTAGTGTTTGTCAGTGATATGAGGAAAGAAAATAGGGGATTGAGTGGGTGAAGCACAGAGAGTTTTTTAGAGTGGTGACGCTATTCTGTATGCTACTGTAATTGTGGATACATAATATTATGTATTTATCAAAACCTATTGAATTTTACAACACAAAAAGTGAACCTTAATTTTTGCAAATTATTTAAAAATCATTTAGGAGGTCTGGCAATCACAGGATGGAAAACAGAATGTCACAAAACAATCTAACTGTAATGCAAATGTTTGAAACAACCTCAGTGGAGGAGTTGGAGGGGAAAGGTGACAACCAAAGTAACTAGAAGTTAGTGGAATATAAAAGTAAGGCCAAAAGAAATTACAGATAAGCACTGTAATCTAGCTGATAAAGTCATATCCCACAAGCTATTAGTTAACAATTCTGATATTGCTCTGTTTGTGGACTGGAATTAAACAATTAAGGAAAGGCAGGGTGAATGGTGGGAGCCAAGTTTATCACTGGTGGGGTAGAAGTTTACAGGTACGCATAGGGAAGAGAGTAGGGTGATCCATGTTGCAATAAATTTGCTTTGGAAAAAATTAGTAAGAACTCATGTTTAGCTTAACATAGATACAGATGGCTACATATAGAACTACCTATAGATATGTATATATCTGTAAACCTGTACACACATATATTTTTTTGCTCTCTCAGCTGAGACAACCTAGAAGCAATAATACTGTGTAGCATGAGAATGCCTAATGGGGAGATTTTTGTTTCTAATATCATCCTCCTTTAAAAAGAACAAAAGCTCCTTGAAGAAATGGCTGAGATAGTTGATTCTAGGAATAAGACAGAAACTATATAAGATGGGCCTAGAGCATCTTATAATGCCAGCAAGTCAGTGCTACAAAAACAAACAAACAAACAAACAAACTCAACAATGATGGAAGTATGTCAAAAGGACCCTGGACACAATCATACCAGTACATGTAAAATCCCAGTGGTAGGAATTACAAAGAAGTTCACAATGCCACGAGAACACACAAAGGGGCATCTGAGTCCATCAGAGAAGTTAAGAAATGTGTCCCTGACTCAATATTGGAGCACAGTGGTAATATATGTAGCACTGTAAGAGGGTAGGGAAATACGTGAGCCGTTCACCTCGCAAAACACAACTATCTGAGATTTTCTTGGCTTCATTTTCTCTGGTTCAGTCAGTCCGAACAGATTGACTGTTGTGCAAACAACTGCCATTTTGTTTAGTTTTTGATAACTGTCATTTTGTTATAGCAACTGTTTCTTGTTCGAAGTGAGAAACTAGGTAAGGAAGAATTCAAAAGGTTTTAAGACTACCTGACAGGATTGCTTCATAACACACAGAGCCGTAAGAAATGTTTGAAGTGTGAAACATGGCTTCCTTGGGGGTTTTTATTTATTTTTTTGTTTTTTTATTTTACTGGGTGTCCCTCACCCCTTCTTAATGATTTCCCTAAGAGATAAGAAATAATTGCTTGTTTCTTAAGGAAAGAAAAGAAGAAATATCCTAAGGCTGCTTTCCTCATATTTGTTATGAATATGACTAATGTCTATTCTGATCCTTGAGGCATTCTTAAGAGCCAGTATATGAATTAAAAAAGGCTTTAACCTTTTTCCTTTGCTCATTATATAAATTCTATTTTCAGCTCCCCCCTCTTTCTTCCCCTCCAGTCAATGCTTACTCCCCTCCCTTTTATTTTTCTGAGTTTTCTTCCCTTTTGTCTTTTTCCAGGATGGATGTTATTATTCACCTTCTTTTTGGGTGGAAGGGGATCTATTAAACCTATTAATATGTTTACTTTTTTACCTATTTAGAATGTGGTGAAAGACAAGGAAAATAAAATGACTAAGCAGGCGCTTTCTGAATAATGCCAGGGAGCTCACAGGAATGGCAGTCTTTTCTGAGCATCAAGTGGTAATCTGGCTGCATAGAGTAAATAGAA
>NW_006437736.1:10127425-10175190 GCF_000325575.1 Pteropus alecto | reverse complement strand
CATTCTAATCTTTGATATGTAACAACAGCCCAAGTAGCATATTAATTATAACTTGAGAAATCAACACCAGCGTCTAATACGTAGGCACAATTTTCCTCAAGGCAGGATGAAACAGTGTTAGCACAGAAAGAAAATAATTCTCAGACTCAGTGCTAACTTTTGCCCTCATTTCCCTTCCTGTTTTTATTCAGGAGTAACTAAGCAGGTTAATGTCACAGAACTGGCTGTGATTATTTTTAGTTTGAACAACAGTGTCTGCCCAAGATAAATGCATGTGCGAGATAGATTTCACCTCTGAGAGCAGTTCGTCTCTTCTTTCTTTTGCATGCCATTTTCCCTTTACTGCCCCTCAAATGGGTTCTGAACGTACAGATTACATTATCACATTAAATGGAGACAGGTAAACTTCAAAGTGTTCACAGTTAAAATGCACCCGGACTTTTAGGTTCAAACTTGAAAGTGAGCTCACATTAACTGATCTATGAAGCCATGATGGAGGCAGCTAATGTCGTTGTCATATTCTTTTGAATAGTTTTAAATGAGGTGATCAGAATGCAGGACTTCAGGGCTTCTGAGTTATCCTCTCTAAACTGATCCTGGAAAGGAAGGGAAAAGAATGATACAAAATTTTTCTAAAATCATATATTATAAAAGTGTTATTTATATCAGTACCCGCAGCCAACCTTAGATCTAGTCGTGTCCATTTAGTTACCAAGCCAGAAAAATGTGTGGAAATCACAGTTCTTGGCACATAGAAACAATGCTATGTTATTATTATTTTATTGGTTTATTCCTTCATTCAGAAAACATGCATTAGGTTTCCACTCTATTCAGGTACTATTCAATTAGGAGAGTTCATGAGTATAGCTGTGGCCACTAGGCTGTGATCTGAAGTGTCATGTGTCATTTCTGGGTCTAAGGTTGTAATTGCTGGTGCAAGACTCTGTAGAGCTTTCTTCCTCAGCTGGGGTAACTGAGAGAGCTGCATGTCTTATATGGGTCAGTAACATGGGAGAGATTGTCAATTTAGGCTCCTGAGTGTGGCCTCACCAGCCCAAAATGGGCATATGCTATGAGAACAGGCCTTTATTGTGCGAAGCCATGGGATTTTGAGATTCATTTTTTGATGTATCATAAGCTAGTTTATCTTGACTAATAGAGTAGTTAACGGCTTAACTAGTGCCCATGATGATGAGTTGCCATTTATAAAGTGTATAATAAAAATTCTATGAGGTGGCTATTATCATTCACACTTTAGAGGTAAGGAAATGAAAGTTCAGAAGGTCAGGTACCTTACTCAACATAGTTTATAAGAGGCAGAGAAAGGCATTGGACCAAAGCCCTGTGTCCATGAATATGTCTCTCATGATCCAAATATCATAATTAGGGGCTACAAATATGAATAAAGATTTTTTACAATATTAGGAATATAGTTACCAATTCAATACATAATTTAAAACTTATTCATTACTTATTATCCAGAAATACACTAATAGCAGTGTATCCCGAAATGTGTTCTACAAAATTCCGGATCCACAAGATATTAATTAGACTTGTTCTGTGGTCAAATAGTTTTGTTAGATATTTCATACAATTTGCGTAAGACTCAATTTATGTATTCATTCAGATTCATTTATCTTCACCTGTCCCTCAGCTGTCACCACTGTCTCTATCTACCACTACCTGGTCTATCACATTACCAGCTCTTTTGGCAAGTATTGGGCTCTAGCAAGACCTCCATCAGTTTTGCTATTGAGTTAAGATTGTTCACAGATTGGTCAGTGGGACATAGTGGTGTCTGTGGAATGGATTGTTGCTGCATGCCAGCCACACCAAGAATTAGCCTGAAGCCCTTTCAGTGGGCAGAGCTTGAGGTAGTATACTATAATTGACCACACACTTGGTATGGAGGAGAGGTTCCTGGGGTATGGATATACAATGACTTTTGGGAAGTGCAAATTATTAGCTAATGAACTGAAAGAAATAAGACTGAAGGATTGGTGAATAGAAGGTCTGGAATTGAGCTATGTAAATGGGCACCAAAAATAAAAACAGCTTGATAACTTTAGAAATCAAAAAAGAATATCTGTTTAAAAAGATCAGAGTACAGGGAACTACAGTAAGACTTCCCTTGATACCCAAAGTTCTCCAGTTGCCCACCCCTTATCATAATTACCTATTTCTTTCTGTCCTAATACAGAACTAATCTACATTAATCTGCAAAAAAAGTCCATGATGTTTAATAAAGTTAGTACATTACCCCACCGAAATAACATTCCTATTTTAGAAAATGCCTTCAAAAGTCTAATGTAAATGAATGGCTGTTCAGATATTTCCACTATAGCAGCAAAATGGTTGAGGAAAACTTTCTGACGAGAAGCTTTTGGTGCTTCTTGCATGAGTCATCAACTCTGCCTGAGGAAGTCCAATTCTTCAGTGGTATTAGTATCTCCCAAGAATCTACCTATTTTCCAGATATTCAGGGATACACTAAGAACGCTTGAGATAGCACAGGTCCATTTAAGGATAAAAATGTTTACTGGAATAAGGAAGGTTAAGGATAGATGTGCTATTTCCTGAATCATAATTCCTCACAATTGTTTTTCTGGGAACTAAGCATCCCTGAAAATAAAACAGTAATTTACATATTAATATGGTGAAGTCCCCTCAGGTGACTTGGATTCAAATCTTGGCTGTACTATTCAGTCAATAGGTCACTTTGGGGAAATAGTTAAATCCAAATTTCAATTCTCTCATCTGAAAATTGGATGTAATAAATAATATCCACTCTCTATATAGCATCAAGTTATCATGAATTTTAATAAGGTAATGGTTCTTTCATTATTTGCTTAATCTTGGGCAAGTTGAATAAATTACCTGGGTCTAATTGCTTCATGTTATCTCTATACTAGAGACTTAGTTTGGATAATTACCAAGATCCTTCTAGCTCTGGTATTATAGATCTATGCATATGAAAATGTTGATTGAAAAGTGTTAGAGAAATGTAAATTTGATTACCCTTATAATGTATAATATTTGTATTAGTATTATCATTTTGAATGCAGTAATCCTTGAGAACCAGCCATCTCTAAGAAAGGAAAAGGCGTGGTCCTTGGTACCCTCCACAGGGATCTGTTATCAGTGACAGGGATTTGTCCCTGTAAAGGCCATTGCTAAAAAGCATAGAACCCTTTACTCCTCCTCCTTGAAACTGATGACCTCCCTGCCCTAACCACTGGAGGGGAGACATCATCCCTTTTAGGTTCTGATTTACACACAGGAGCTTCTAGTGCCAGGCTTGAAATTAATGAACCCACATCCTCTAGAAGTCAGAAGCAGCAGAATCATCAATTTCTCATTGATTTCAAGGAAGAGGAATGAAGGCTCTGCCCTCTCACCTCCTCTCCTCTGTTCTCCTTGGAGGATGGATGGAATAATGTAAAGGAAACCTGGTTTCCAAAGGGTCATAAAATGCTCTTGGAGTTACTGCATGTTATCACTCCTGTACGGTGCTGATAAACCACTTACTAAGACTTGACTATGCACTTGGCACTGAGCTCTGTTCTTTGCCTTTATTTCCTTATTTAATCCTCATAACAACTCCATTAAGTAAATGTCACTTTTATGCCCAGAACACTGAGGCTTAGAAAAGGTAAATAACAGAAGTCAATGAAATGGGGATGTTAACCTATATCTGACTTCAAATTCTGAATTCAAAGCTAAAAATTCTGAGTATTTTTGGTCTCAGGACTGCTTTACATTCTTAAATTTTATTGAGTCCCAGAAAGCTTTTGTTTGTGTGTGTGTCATATCTATTGATATTTACAGCATTAGAAATTTGAGCTGTGAAAAATGTAAAACACAAATACACAAGCAAACATTCCATTAGTTATTAGGGTGATGATATTATCATGTTATTTAGCTTCTAGGAAACTCCACTGTACACTCAAAGAAAATGAGAGAAAGGGTGGCAAATAACATCTTAGAATAATATGAAAACAATTTGATCTTGTGGATCCCATGAAAGAGTTTTAGGGACTGATAGATGTCCCCAAACCACACTCAGAGAACTGCTATTATAAACGTTCACATTCTACACTCTATGCTAACACATCTTGCATGTCTGATGTAATGCTCAAACTGACATCAATATCTTTTACAAATGACATGGAGAGCTACCATTTTCAAACTCTTTATTTCCATAGCGAGTATTTCATGTCTTCAATCCCTTTTGAATATGAGAGTCAGTCTTTTTTTCTCTTCAAACAGTAATTATGAAAGTTCGGTAAACATTAGAAGTTCTGTACCAATTATTACCAACTTCTTTGCAATGCTTCCTCACTCCCTCTTTACTTACGGAGTCCTGAAATTAAAGTGTTATCTGATACCTTTTCACCATCAATTCCATAGCAAGAGATGCTGCTGGATGTAGTTCATTTTTACCTTTAAGAAATATTTATCTATGAGCCAGTCACTGAGGAAGGCCCAAGATTTATAACATCTTTGTGTTCAAGAAACTTAGAGTCTGTCGGGGAAGGATAGACAAATCAAAAGAAAATTTGTGAAAACAATGCGATAAGTTAAGAATATGGGAACACATAGTAAAGACACCTAATTCGGCTTTCAGACATCAGAGAAGATTAAGAAATACACTAGTAATTTTACTGCTGTATTTCAAAGGGTCCATTTTAAATTTAGCTCTATTATCCAACTTGATGTCACTTTCAACACTGACTTCTAATTCTTCCCCCCTCTATTTTAATGTTGAAGCTTTCTTTATTTTATATTCAGACACATCGCTTTGCATTTTCAAAGTCAAATCTCATTGTTATTCCTTTTCTAGGTCCTTTGTATCATTTCCCTGATATTCCTCGTATTCATAATAGCTCCCAAATGGGTACCATCTGTGAATTTCATCAGTGCGCTGTCTGTTCCCAAGTCTGGTTTATGAATGAAGATGTTAAATAAGAGCAGACGTTGTAGGGCAGCTGCTTCCTGCAGCGCCCACCAGGAGTCCTCTTGATGTTTATGACACCTTCTCACTGGCATTTATTTCATTTTGTTTATAGTCCTTCAGGTAGCTTTGAATCCCAAGAGATAATGGTGATGTTCAAGTGAATTTAAAGTTTTGTGAATAAAATTTGAGTTAGGATGTGACACATTTTCTGTTAAGTTCTGAGTTCTAGAAAACAGTTTCCCATCTTCCGCCCCTCCCTACCTGCAGTCCCAAATGACTCTAGTATTTGCTGATAAACTTAAAAATCTTCATGTGGAGAACTACTTTATCTTAGTGTACAGAATGATCAAACAGAACTAGGTGTCAAATTCCAATATGAGGTGAGAAACCATATTGTGGGATTTTCAAGAGAAGTGGTCAAAAAATTAGTTAACAGGCTCTTAACCCAATACCCCAACAAGGGTGTCAGGAGTTGGATTATGAGAGATTATAGAGGGATTTGGGAGGCAGTTGGCATACTGTGAGCCCTATCCGTTTACTAAATGAGCGGGAGAGGGTTTTTTTTTTTTTCCCTTCACTTCAAGCCAATAGAGAGGCTTGATTCAGAGAGTTTGCTAACTATATTGTGAAGTTTGGGGGATACTGTATATTAGGATCTTTCACCTACAGCAACATCGGAAGGCAAGGAGTGTCTTTGCTAGACAGCTTACTTTCCTAGAATTAATCTGAATGAAAAATATGGGGTCATGTGTAGGATATGCACAAGAAAAATCCATTTAGACTCATTGTTGTCTTATCCAAAACTGGTAAAAAGGAATTTTTCAGAAAGAAGCTAAAGGTACCACTCAATTTCTCTTGATGACAAATAAAATGTAAGCATTCGGCCAGAATAGAAATGCATTCACCTAGGTCAATGGAACTGCTGGTGGATATGGGGTGGGAATAGTACAACGCAGAAGAATCCATGCGTATCAGCTTTTGCTGCATAAGAAAACACCCCAAAACTTAGTGGCTTAAAACAGCCATTTATTTAGCTCATTATTCTTTAGGTCACCGATTTGGGTAGGGGCTCAGTTAAAGATTCTTTGCAGTCTAGGTTGGCTCATTCGTGTGTCTATAGTTAGAGGCAAGTCACTGGCAGACTCACTGATCTAACATAGCCTCGACTGAGATAGCAAGTCTCTGTTCCACATGGTCTCTCATCCTATAGCAGGCTTTAACGACAAAAGAGAGTGAAAGAATGAAGGACTTCTTGAGGCCTAAGCTTATAATGGGAAAATCTTTAATTCCTTCACATTCTGTTGGTCACAGAAAGTCACAAGGCCAATACAGATTCCATGGGTAGGAAAAATGGACTCCATCTGTCGAAGAAAAAAATTTAGTCCTTTGCCACATCTTTCTGTGGGTAACATGAACACGAGCCTGGAGGTGCAGCTGTCATCTCATGACCATGAGGTTACAAGCATGCTGAGAAAGGCCACATTCTAAGGATAGCAAGAGGGGAATATGGGGAAGAGGGGATAAAAAGCTATGTAATAACATTATTGTGCTACCAATCTGCCCTTTACTTCCTACTCCTGCACTTTTGTTACATGAAACAAAGAAACAAACAAACCAGACTTTCTTGTTTAAGCTACTGTTTGTTGGGGTTTCTGTTACTTGCAGGCAAACACATTCTTGACCGATAACAATAACAAATTTTTATATAAAATGAGCTAAACTGAGCTGCATGACTAAAGAGGGATCATATTAAGAGATGAGTCACAAAAAAATGGATTAAGAATTATATGAGAAAATATCAAAGCAAGTAGAATTTTTATGGTCAGAAAGGAAATACAAAACTTGGAGAGTGAGCTTATTAAAATTGTGTAAATGATTAGTATGCAAAAGATTATGAGTAAGCTGATCTTTATATTTTATAGAAGAAACAAAATAAGAACCAAGGTTTTTCTGTAGGAAAGATGAGTCCATCTTTGCTGAGAATAATGTAAACACTGGAATTCTGTTGAAACATGACACTGACTCTCCTTTTCTAGAAATGTTTAAGAATAGAAAATACCTTTTTTTAAATCTAAGATAAAAGTGAGATAACTCTTTTTGGTATTTTTCAGCCCTATATTTCTTCAACAAATTCTTAGTTTTACATATAAGAGATAGATAAATGTATAAAAGGAAGCCGATTCTTTCAATAACTTGAGGTAGGCTTTTGAGAAGCAAAAAGGTTTGCCTTAGAATGCTGTCCTGGTAACTTATGCTTCTATTTTTCTACATTTAAGGTCAAAAACCTTGACTTCCTGACTCTCCATGCCTCACTTTCATATTTTTCAATAAAAGAATTTGTTTTTCTTACAGAGATTCATGATTTTCTATATATCTCCATAATATAAAGTGATTTATTTTACAACAAATAGTCATGAATTTTATAATTGTCATTTAAAATCTTGTTTAAACTTTGTCAGGACATCCATCAGTTGCTTGACTCTATTTTCATCATTTTCTTCATTTGTTCCAATCTCTAGATATCACCTGGAGAGCACCATACTTTAGGGCTAAAGCTTTCAGCACAAGATACCAAGGTTTAGTTATGGCAAATAGTATATTCATAATATAGGTGATTATTTCAGACCTTGGAATGTTTTTCTCTTCTGTAACTTGTAGTATACCCAGAAAATAAGACTTATTAAGATATATTTATATGCGAGGGCTATTTACCCTGGTTTATCCCAACTTGGACACCAAAATCAGAGCTATAACAGTTATATAGTGTCCATACAGATTAGGAATCTGCCTGGAGGGTTTACAAAAACAGCAGAATGTGAGAATGGCTAAAATCTATACTGTAGTATAAAAAAAGTCTGAAATTCTTACATTCGAAAATTACGAATAAGATACTTTCGGTTCTGACAGCAAAATAGAATTTCTCCTCAACAAGGAACTCGAAGATCTAGTTCAATACTTCAATATCCTTTTGGATTTTTCTTGCAATCTGTTCCATGCCGCTCCTATCAGTTAGCATCTTTAGAGAAATGTCTAAGACCCTCATCTCTAAGCTAGACTTAACTCTAGTCTTTGATAATGCCTTTTTCAAAGGATAATCCCTAAATACTAAGTCATCATCAATTGATTTTTATAAGGGCTTAGCTTTCCATATTTCCTAAACACGCGAGAAAATGTTGGAGATAGATTCACTATGAAGCTAAAAAAGTTAAGTTTGGAACCGTTCAATTGCACAGGCCACCTCCAAGGCTCTGGGAGAGGCCCTGTAAATGTGTAAAATATGTACAAATAAAATAAGTTAACCAAAATTACAGAAGGCCACTGTTTTTTTCCACTCTGATCTTCACTCTGCCATATTTCACTTCAAGTCAGGTAGTGCTGATGTGGCTACATGTAATTGGGGATCCAACTAAGGGGAAATCGAATCATCCATACATTAATTTGTATTTAGTGCAATATATTTATGTGGCTCACAAATGCTTCTCTATGTAGTTAAAATATTGCTGGCCTTCTTGGCGATGAAGTGGCTCCCACGCACATTCCTGCAATTCATTATACTAACTCATTGAGCTTCATGACACCAAAGTGCAGGGCCAGAGGTCATATCACAATACGATCATGTCCTATGGCAGTTGTCACAGGAGGCATGTGGGTCCTGGATGAGAAATATGGTTTGAAACATGTGAAAAAAGAAGCAGAAAAATCTTTCGATGAGTAGACATGTAAAAAGAAAAGTGAAAGATTCAGTTCTCATTGATGTCTGATCAGAATCGAATTTCTCTCCTATCGGGAATGCACTCACAGTCTGGTATATACAATTACAAATGTACCATATGTTTACTTTGTTGAAGGTAACAGTAAGAAATAGAATTTGTCAGAATTCCTTTGTTTGCAGGGCCCAAAGCTGTATCAAATACATCTATAATCACTTATATATAAATGAAACTTGACAGAGTTTTGCAAATTTGAGAGATGTTACCAATGTTTTCATTTTGTCCAAGAGAAAGAAATGAGAGAAATCAATACACCAGGAAGAGCATTTTAGCCCACAAGAAGTCAACCTACATTCTAGGTAGGGCTCCTCTTCCTGTGGTATCAGAGGGTGGCGCGGAGTAAATAGCAGATATGAAACCTCTGGTTAATATTAGAATGTTGAGGTCAGTCGCAAGTGGTTGGTTAGGGTGGGAGGATGTTCTTGTGCAAGGAAAGAACTCAGGTAGACATAAGCCTAAGATCACAGCCAGAGCAGTTTGGAGACACAGCTAAATTCTAAATTAGAGACTGGATGAGTCAAGTGACTGGAAGGTGATGAGTCTACTGGAAATACTCAGAGATGTGTCTTCATTTTAAGTCTCAGATTAAAACCAAAATGGATGTAGTAGCAGGATACAAAACAAAAGTCAGGGGTATATGGGCCAAAATGGCATCAGGACAAAGCTAGCAGCCAGTTCCCATCTGCTCCAAACCCAATGTGCCCCACTTTGCAGGATTGGATCTGGCTATTGGCTGAGCATAACAGAGATAAGAGCCTTTCTCCTGAGGAGCAATGTGGACTACAAGAGATCAGGACCTCAGAGAGTTCCAAGATTAGATATGGATGACATCCTCATTAGGCAATGATTCCAATTTCAAAGAGGTATAAGTATGTCTCTCTTCTGCATACCTTAATGGCAGGTGCCATGTTTGGAAGGAGAAGAAAGATTTGAGGGTTCGGGTTGCAGTCTCTCTCATGAGAAAGTCTTTCAACCCACTGATTCTCTCCGTTGACTAATAGCAACAACTTTGCTTTATCTTGCAAGTAGTTGTTAAAATCATTCCTTGATATAAGTGAGGTGAATTTTTACAAAATAATTCGTTATATTAATAGTGTTAGCCTGCTTTAGAGGTTTTTACATTCTTCTTTTCCATTAAAGGAGCATAGTATGCATTCTAGATGTTGGAGTTGCTATTAATAGGAAGAATAGCAGCATCATTTATTTTACTTACACATTTTATTATGTTTGCCCAACTGAGTGCTATTATGTCCCAGAATAATGGAGGGTATTCATAACTTTCTCCAATCTCAAAATAAACCAGACTTAAAGTTTTCCCTAGGTACCTCTATCCTTGAATTCAAGTATTATTCCTCTTTGCAATTCCTCCATTTTGTTCTATCAGACCTTCCAACTTTAAATATTGCTTCAAACCCCTGAGGGTTTTATAAGCTTAACCACAGGATGCATTTAAATAGACTTCACTCATAATTAATTAGTTGAATGTGCTTAACTATTACTCATTGTCCAAATAAATGCAAAAGAAAGTACCTCTACTTAAATGTATAAATAGCCATCTATAAAATCATAAGCAATAAAGTTATATAGTTGGATTTGTTCCACTTCTTTGGCTAAGATAAAAATAGAGTGTTAGGTTCTTACCAACATTTTCTTATACTAAAGAAAGATGTAGCACTTTTGATTGCCTATCAAATTTAATATTTGCTGATATGGAAAAGCGCTAGTCTCTGCTAAATACAGAGAAGCCTTGACCTACTTTATTTGATTTTAACATCTTGCATTTTAAAATGTAGGATCAAGGACTGTAGATTTTTATCATCTTTCTTTAGCCCTCCCTACAATTAAGGGAACACGGGGAAATTCCGGAAGGAGAAAAGATGCAGGGCTCTTGAGGCTAATTTGATAGAAAAAATTATTTTAAATAAATTCCAAAATGAAACACATCGAGAGTTGTGCAAGGAGAGACATGGAATTTTCTACAAATAGTGTAAAAAATTATACATATTCACAATGAATGCTTGGGAAAATTTTATAATCCAGTGCCTCTCATTTGCCTGTCTCTCATAAATCTGTCAGACACTGATGGGCATGAGATATTGGCAATTGTCCTTTTGGGTTAATGGGAGAGATGGCTGTGTTTGTCTCAAGGGAAGAGACTACTGTTATGTGTCAGATTTGGGGTCTGTTAATAGAGAACTCGACAGACATGGTTACCTGAGCAGATCAACCAAATCTAGACCCGAGAAGAGGAAGGTAATGACATTATTTCAGCAGACATATTTGGGTGACAGGACAGAACAGAAAATAGTTTTGCAGCTATCAGCAACTTAAGCATGAGGTTGCATGAGGAAAATGAACAGTAGATAAGAGATGGAGAGATCTGTGAAGGAAAGATATCTGGGGCAAATATGGAGCATAGATGATCTCCAAGGCACTTGTGTAAATAGATTTCTGATTGGGAGTTGACCAAGAAGGGAATTGATGCTCCTGAAAATATGAATGACTGAACTGCCAGAGAAATATTGTTTAAAAAATGGTGTTACCTATTTTTACTACCCATCATAGCATGAACTGGGGCAACATAGTCTCAACTAGAAATAATGAAATTCCAAACACTGCTTCCCTATAATTTACAGTGTCTGGGATACTGAGCACTAATCTGTTACTTAAGTAGGAAAGCGTTTTAAAATTTTTTCTGGCATGTGTCTGAATAATTATGGTATTGAAATAAAAAGATTTTATGCTCACTTGTCTTAGTTTGATGTCCCTCAAAGCAAATCCTGAGAGTAGGTAAATATTACAGGTAGATAGTTGGAGAAGTATTATAGCCTAGTAGTTACAGGCAAAACCTCTCTAGCCGAACCACTGGATTTGTAGCCTGATGCTGCCATTTACTAACTGTGTGGCCTTTGAGTGGTTACTTGTCTGTGCCTTGTCATTCTTATCAAACAATGTTTGCACTCCTGTATCCAACTCCTACAGTTGTGCGAATTTAAAGTAAATTGATATGAATACTGTGCTTAGAATAAGACCTGGTGCATGACAAGTGCCTTTTTATCGGGAATTTTTTTTTTCCATGCAGCTTCAAAAATCCTTCTCAAAACAGTGTTCCAGGCAGCCACTGTCAATTAATCAGAGTTTACACAAGAGATGAAACCAATTTGTCTGGTCTCTATAACATGAGAAGATAGTGATGCAAGCAGAGGGATCTGTGTTTCTGTGTCCACATGCTTTAAAGACTTGTGAAATCGTGGAATCTGAGAGGAGGAAGGGAGTGTAGAAGTCAGCCTCTCCAACGTCTAACTTGCTCCGGAAATGTCTTCTGTCACGCGCCCTAACACACATTTGTTTGGATCCCTGCTGGGTACCCAAATGCTCATTAAATCATTTAATTTTAATTTTTTGACATTGTCTTAGTCAGTTTCAATTGCCACAAAATATGACTGGGTGGCCTAAATAACAGAAATTTATTTTCTCAGACTTCTGGAGGCTGGAAATTCCCAGATCAAGGTTCTGGCCCATTCAGTTCAAGCAAGAACTTTCTTCTTGGCTTATAGACAGCTACCTTTTTGCTGTGTCCTCACATGGCCTTTCCTGGGTATGTGCACATGAAGAGAGAGATTTCTCTCTCTCCTTTTTTATAAGGCCACCAATTCTATAGGATCACTCATGATATCATTTAACATTAATTACCTCTGAATAGCTCTATCTC
Source organism: Pteropus alecto (assembly GCF_000325575.1). Classification (NCBI taxonomy): domain Eukaryota; kingdom Metazoa; phylum Chordata; class Mammalia; order Chiroptera; family Pteropodidae; genus Pteropus; species Pteropus alecto. The sequence continues at coordinate 10,162,751 of NW_006437736.1, read as the reverse complement.
TAAATACAGTTATAGTAGGGAGTTAGGGTTTCAACATATGAATTTGGGGAGGACACACTGCAGTCCATGGAAAACATTTTATATTTTTATTAAACTGAATTCTGCCTCACTATAAGTCACAATTTTGTTACTGAGAATAATGGAGATGTTCCTTCCACATGACAGATGCCTAAGAATTTAAAACACTGAAAGTGTTCTCCTTAGTTCTTCTCTTCTTCAGGCTAAATGTTCCCATTTCTTTAAATAAGGTTTCACCTACACTTCTCACCATCCCATGCACACTATATCCTTGGTTAATTTCTACATTTAAAAAGGTCTACAATTGAAAACAATGTTCCAAATGTGATCTGACCATATCAATGCAAAGGAATTAGTATCTTCTCTGTTCATAACTATTCCTGCTAATAATACATTGCATCCATTGTGTTAGTGATTGGATGACAGTTTATAGGCAAATAGCTTACTGCCTGGCATTTAGGTACTCAGTAAGCACTGATTGAATTGAACTGGAGTACACTTTGATGAAGTTCTTTGTTATAAGCAATTGTATTTTTCGTATCGTCTTCAGTCTAACGGGTTCATAGAAGACTGGAAACTTGGCCATTTTGGAATTCTCTTGATATTTTTTTGCACGTGACTGAGTTTGGAAGTAGATCCTTCCCCAAGTGGATTCATTCCTTTTAAGCCTTGGGATGACTGAAGCCCCAGTTGGCACCTTGATTGAAATTTGTGAGAGGCCTTGCAGCAAAAGACCCAGCTATGCTGTGCCAAGATTCCTTACCTACAGAAACTACGAAAAAATAGATATTGATGATTCAAGTTATTATGTTTCGGGGTAATTCGTTATGCGGCAATGGATAACTAATACACTCTTCTGAAAGTGGGCAAGGTTGTGGAAGAAGGTGGGATCATTCATGATCCAAGTGGAAAACAAGATTCATGAGAACACAGCAGAAGGACCCGAAGAGTAAAAGGCAAGAAAGGATTTGCCCTCGTAGGATCATAACTATTTTCCAAGGCTCACTCTGCTCAGACAGTTTCTCTGCATCAGCATGTCTGGAGTCAGCCCTTAATGGGATAGCTCGCAACACCCTTGCTTTGCACTAGTTGCACTTCAAAACACTTAAATTGCTCAACCTGTTTCAATACATTTACTCCTACTGTTTTCATCATTAATGAGGCAATCAGCTTTTATAATTTAGGAGATGACCTAAAGATCAGTGTTAATTTAATTTAAAATCAATGTACTAGAGAAGAAAGCCCCTGCCTCTAGTATTGACAGCAAACTGCAGGCTTCTGCAAACTCAGGGGCAGAGACACATAACAACATATGCCATGCCATTGTTTCCACCAGATGCCTGTAGTCATACAGTCACAAAATTCTACCAAAAAAGATTTAAAAAATTGGTACCCACCTGATTTAATACTACTTATTGGAGTCTTTTGTTTGATCAAATGAAGTGAGAACTACTTCTTGGATTCATTATCGAGTTTTAAATCCCACTGAGCAGCTAAGACCAATATCAATGAATCCTACATCCTTGATATTTTGAAGGAAGTCATTCATGACTGAGATAATTAAAGAGCTTAGATTTATGAGAAATGGTTCTCATAAAATATTCGTGTTTTTAACTGAGTTCTATTGGCAAAGTTACTTATCCTAGCACTGAAAATAAGGAGGCAATGCAATGTTTGGAGACATCCATTTCACAGGTAATTTTTATATCTTCCATCTGTTTTCTGATTTGTGAGGGTCTACAGTGAGATGGCTTCCTAGTTAATTGCTTTCTCTTCATTCACTCATTCATTTGTTTATTCATTCAGCAAATACTTATTGCATATCTCTTCTGTGCCAAACACCATGCTAGGTCTTGAAGATTAAAAAATGATAACCCAGTACTTCCATCAAAATAGACTCAGTTCTATTATAACAAGTTCAAAATCATCTCAACGTTTATTTATTTCTTGCTCACGCCAAGCCAAGTCTGTGAAGATCATGTGTTACCTCCATGGAAGCCCAGGCCTCTAAATTTGCTGAGACAAGGGAAGACCAGACTGGAAAGCTAGATAGCAGTAATTAAATGCTTCCATCAGAAAGAGACACAAGCTTTTAAGTTGGCATGACCACATCTGTCCTCAAGTAGAAGGGCAATCCCCAACAGTTTCATTAACAGGAGAAGCAGAAATAGAACACAGTATTGTCCACCATACACAGATTCGCCCCTCCGACCCCTCACACCAGTCTAGTTTTGTTAGCTTGTGCAGTTTTATCATGGTCATTTGCGTGATTTTTGTCAAGCTTTTACAATATTAAACATAGCTTGATAACACCCATATGGTTTTATGGTTTAAGGGAACAAGGACTCCATATTAGAAATGACTTTTCTTTATCTCTCTAAAGATATTGCATTCCTTACTTCTGTCTCTTCCTCTCTGGCCCAGGTAGGAAGGTTTGGTCACTCCTCGAGGGTGAAGAAATGAATGAAGAAGGGCATGAGGAAGACCAAGTTAGACTTTGAGAATTACCATTAAGATCTCCATCATTTACTTATTTATGTAACCATTTAACCATTTGACAACTATTTATTGAGCATCTCTACTGTGGGCTAGAAATGAAATGTTGATCAAAATAGATACTATTCAAACCATGTCATGAGAGTGATTGTCAAACAAAAAGGTAATTACAATGCAGAGTAGTAAAACCTCAGCTAGAGGAGGGCAGACAGCTCTGGGGACATACTGCGTGATCTCAGTGGATGAAGGAAGGTCCCAGAGGAAATAATGTCCAAGTAAAGGTTTAACGGATGCACGGGAGTAAGCGAGGTGAAAAGAGTTGGAGGGAGAATGTTCCAGAAGAAGGAAGGCCTGGAAGAGAGAAAGACAGAATAAGGGGAAAACAGAGAAAGAGAAGAGAGAACGGATGCAGTTTTGACATGACCAGGAACTCTAAGAAGCCAGGGCATAGATTCTATGTGATAGAGTTTTGAGAGATAAGGTCAGAGACATCAGGAGCCAGGTTTCCAAGTCCATGAACAAGAGTTTGGACTTTTTCCTAAGACCAGTGGGATGCTATCAAAAGATTTCAAATAGAGAGTGTGATATGATACATACTTCATATTTGAAGTAACAACTGCCCTCTACTATACTGGCAGAGTACCCAACCCAATTCTCGCTCACGGCAGTGCTGGTTTTTGGCCAGTTTCTCCAGTATGGTGACTTCTGAGGAAGTGGACTGGGGATTTGTGTGTCTGGTATGATTAGGAACACCAGGAGAGCCCCTAACACAAAGCTGTTGTGGTTTTTTTTTCACACTCAGCCATCAACCCAAAACCCCCTCATGATTAGGAACACCAGGAGAGCCCCTAACACAAAGCTGTTGTGGTTTTTTTTTTCACACTCAGCCATCAACACCAAAATCCCACTCTTTATTCCTTCATTTGTTTTCCATTTATCTGTTTATCAAATATGCCCGGAGCACCTGCTATGTAAATGGCATAGAACTTGTGTAGTGAAGTAAAGAAGATAAGAACAGGTATCTTACTTTCAAAGGCTAAAGGTCTAGTAAGGGAATTTAGACAAGAATTGAGTGTCCTGTGTGGGAGAACAGAGCTACAGGACCCCAGAAAAAGAAATGAGCCTTGCAGGCTGGGGAGCCCAGAGATGGCTTTGTGGGAAAAGTATCACCACAGCTGGGCCTTGAAAGATGAATAAGATTTTCTCAGTGCTGAGCCATGTTTTCATGAGAAGTCTCCAGTTCTCTATGATAGAAACTTAACTCAAATGAGCTTAAACAAAAAGAGAGCATTTATTGGCTCATATACTGGGAGATCCAGAGGTAGAGTTGACTTCAAACCTAGCTGGGTCCAGGCACTTAATATTATAATCAAAGCTTACTCTTATTTTTCCATTCTTAGGACACATACTCTCTAGTGGGCAAGATGGCTCTTGGCAAACCCAGTCAAGGGCTATGTAACACATCACCACTAACTGGATAACTTACAACAGAAATTTATTCTCTCCCAGTTCAGGGGGTCTGCAATCTGAAATCAAGGTGTCAGCAGGGTTGATTCCTTCTGGCGGCTCTGAGGAAAAATCTATTCCATGCCTCTCTCCTCGCTCTGGTGTTTGCGAGAAGTCTTTAGCATTCATTGCTTTTAGCTGCGTCCCACCAATCTTTGCTTCCACCTCCACATGCCTTCTTCTCTGTGTTTCTCCTCTGTGTTCCTTTCCTTTCTTTTTATAGGACACCAGTCACTGGATTTAGGGCCCACCCTAAGTCTAGAATGATCTTTCTTGAGATCATTAACTCAATTATGTCTTCAAAACACTTGTTGCAAGCAAAGTCATATTCTGCAGTTCCAGGCAGACATGAATTTTAAGGGGACACTATTCAACCCACTATATCCAGCAAAGCCATCTTTCCCACTGTCTATGGTGCAAGGATTTCCCTCCAGTTGACCCAGCTTGGCTCATGTTCCAGATCTGTGGTGGAGGGGTGGGTCATGAACCTTGGCCCCACCAGAACAGGAGGTGTGCTGAAGACACGTCAATGACAGGATCCCAGAACAAGCAAAAAGAAATTTCTGAGGGACAATATGGTGAGGTCTTTGGAATCACAATGCTTCAGAACTGAGTGGACTATAAAGGTTAGTTAGTCTATGGGCTCCATTTTCTTCTACAGTGAGAAACCAGGAGCACAGGGAGGAAATGTTTTAAAGCCTCTGTACCTAAGAGTTAATGCGAAGCATTCTGTCAGAGGACAGGTCCTACCTGACCTGGATATGAGGAGTAGAAAGTATCCAGAGAGCAAAATACATCAGATAGAAAGAAGGTCAGTGCCAAGAAGCATAGATAGATCTTCCGAATGCGTTTCACAGTAATTCGTACAGCTATCCCTGCTTAGTTTACTTAAGAATTTTACCTATAGAGCGAAAAGTTAAACCAATGTTTTTCAGAGGCTATTCTCAAGACCCGTGGTGAGGTAATGTTTGCATCCTTCAGTGAAATTAGAAAAACAAGAATAACATAAAACTTTTTTAAAGCTAAATTAATTCAACTTAAAGGGCTTCTTGTTCCTGAAGTTATCTCCTTTCTAATTTTTTTTGTTATTTGTTAAGCTAATATTTATTTTATTAAACCATGATCATGACAGAAAGTAATTTTTATTTTGTGTCATTTAGTTTTGTGGCCTATATTTGGCAAATAAAAATGTTGGCAACCACATGCTGGTTTTCCATATTTTTAGAGAGGAAGATTTTACCTCTCATGAAATGCAAAGGTCTTGGATCCCTAATCTCAACCAATTGCTTCATCTCTTTAGGGAGCCTCAGATCTTAGCCACCTCAGTAAGAAATCATAAAGGACATCCCTGAACATTAATTTTTTTTTAGAAGAAAAGTGGCCTGGACTTTGACTTGATTTTAACTGTTTGCTTTGTTTTAAGAAAGCCCTGTTTTGCTCAGGACGAGATGGAGTTTGTAAGTTGCATTATTGGTTACTAAGGGACATGCCATTCTAGCGTGAAGCATGCACATGGTAAACTCCTGTAGCTTAAAGACCTTACCACCATTATCCCAAGTGTTTGAAAACACAAGACTCTCTTGTTAGTGAAAGCAGCTGAGCTGGCTGAAAGCCTCTGATTCATTTGAAAACTTTCACCGATATTTTTTCAAAGTAGAAAATTACCAGGGCATTCTTCAGAGTAATCGACCTGTGATTTTGAGTTTGATTTGTTTATCCAAAACAGCCATCACACTAAGTCATCAATAAGTATGTTTCAGCCAAACCTCAGTTGGTGACATCTGAGTTGCACATCATCCATAATATGACAAGCACTCATGGCTCCCTCCATCCAAGCCACTCCTTTTAGAATAATTGTTTAGAAGGAGGAGGCCATTGTAAAAGCTTATTTAAGGCATCAGTCAGAGATAAAAAAAAAATTTTTTCTTGGGACTTAGAAGGATGTGTTATTTTTGCTTACACAAGAAGCAAAGAGATTTTCAAGAATAGCATATTGGCTGTTCATTGGGTTCCCTATAGAGACTTGAATTTTTCTTAAGTGGTATTATTGCATCCACTTTCTCCACCTGCCCCAATTTATTGAGGTTTTGATCAGATCCTGAAGGAAGGAGATAAGCAATGCTGAACAACCCGCAAGAAAAGAAATGAAAGAAATCTAATAGATCAATGCCTCACCCTCCAGGCCTTACAATAGAGAAGATAGTGAACTTCCCCTACCCATTTCTAATTCATTCATTGAATTATTCATTGACAGTGTAATCCATCCATTTGTTGATCCATTAAAAATCAAAATTTTATTAGTTGATCCATTAAAAATCAAAATTTTATTAGTCACTATGTATCCAAGGTATTCTTATCTTAGGATGGTAGGATAGAGAAATAATTAAAATGAACTTAAAGGAAAGAGCTGTTAGGAAACTCAGCCTAGTTTTAAGCCTAGTTTGTAGGTGTCCTGAGGGCCATTGGGTATTCTGTTGGCCTCAAAAGAGTTGAACAGGTTTTAGGCTTCTATTTCAGAAGAGATGAAGCAGTCCAACTGGCTGTTTAGGGCTTGATCCAGGCCTAATAATTAAGGGAGAGAAACACAACACTTATGAGTCCTTCCCAGGGACAGTCTGGGAAGGTAAGCAGACAAGAATTCAGCACACATGCTTGTCTAGGAAGAATGGATGTATCCCCTGGAACCTAGTGCTTAATCTTATGACCATCACTGAACTAGAGCCACAAAAAGACAAAACACAGCCCTTACCCTATAGGAGCTCATTATCTAGTCGGAGAGGAAGATCGTTAAAGAAAAAGAAGGCAGTCTTGCTTTCAGTTGAGCTTTATGGAACACATGAGGGAGTATAACATCTTTTCATCCTTCTGGCATCTCATTGAAAAGCCCGTTCTATCATAGTGAAAACAATAGCCACATATATTGCATACTTACCAGCTGCTGCTCTAAGTTTTACATACATTATCTTGTTTACAATCCTGTGAGATTGTCAATGCATTATTCTGGATTTTCAGATGAGGCAACTGAGATACAGAGAGGTTAAGTGACTTACATGATGTTATATGGCTAATAAATAGTATAGCTAACATTCTAACTCAGGTAGCTGGCAGGAGAGCATTTGTGCGTAACCGGTGCAATAGTGGTCTGCATCTGGTGATTGCTGTGTCAGAACCAGGGCTCAGCAGTCACCAGAGTGGGTAAGACCAGGTGAGGTTGATTTGTAGAGACTAGATGGGGGTCAGGGCAGGCATTTTGGGACAGGTTCCATCTGCTAGAAATGTCATAAAGGGAGGTGGGCATCTGATAATCTGTGAGATGAGCCAGGTTGAGAAACCACATACACTAAAGAATGGGCCTGATGAGACACTCATGTGCCTTTCAAGTGAGCAACTTTAGCCTCACTGACAGATCACAGATGATAGAACTGGGTGGCACTGTCAACAGGTGGATGATAACAAAATTAACATAGGGCTGACCTGCAAGTGATTTGTTGAGCATTTATTTGTTGAGCTAAACATAAACCATCTTAAATAAACAAGGAAATGTATTGGCTCATAAAACTGAAATGTTCATGGTATGTTAGCTTTAGACATGTCTGGATCCAAAGCTCAAATCAAGAATCTGTCTCTTTATCTCTGAGATCTGTTTTTTTTGTTGTTGTTGATTTCATTCTCAACCAGACTTCCCTCATGTAATAGTTCCTGAGGGCTTAGCAATGAAAGTAAAAAAAAAACAAAAAAACAAAAAACAATCCTTCCCAGGGACAGTCTGGGAAGGTAAGCAGACAAGAATTCAGCACACATGCTTGTCTAGGAAGAATGGATGTATCCCCTGGAACCTAGTGCTTAATCTTATGACCATCACTGAACTAGAGCCACAAAAAGACAAAACACAGCCCTTACCCTATAGGAGCTCATTATCTAGTCGGAGAGGAAGATCCTTAAAGAAAAAGAAGGCAGTCTTGCTTTCAGTTGAGCTTTATGGAACACATGAGGGAGTATAACATCTTTTCATCCTTCTGGCATCTCATTGAAAAGCCCGTTCTATCATAGTGAAAACAATAGCCACATATATTGCATACTTACCAGCTGCTGCTCTAAGTTTTACATACATTATCTTGTTTACAATCCTGTGAGATTGTCAATGCATTATTCTGGATTTTCAGATGAGGCAACTGAGGTACAGAGAGGTTAAGTGACTTACATGATGTTATATGGCTAATAAATAGTATAGCTAACATTCTAACTCAGGTAGCTGGCAGGAGAGCATTTGTGCGTAACCGGTGCAATAGTGGTCTGCATCTGGTGATTGCTGTGTCAGAACCAGGGCTCAGCAGTCACCAGAGTGGGTAAGACCAGGTGAGGTTGATTTGTAGAGACTAGATGGGGGTCAGGGCAGGCATTTTGGGACAGGTTCCATCTGCTAGAAATGTCATAAAGGGAGGTGGGCATCTGATAATCTGTGAGATGAGCCAGGTTGAGAAACCACATACACTAAAGAATGGGCCTGATGAGACACTCATGTGCCTTTCAAGTGAGCAACTTTAGCCTCACTGACAGATCACAGATGATAGAACTGGGTGGCACTGTCAACAGGTGGATGATAACAAAATTAACATAGGGCTGACCTGCAAGTGATTTGTTGAGCATTTATTTGTTGAGCTAAACATAAACCATCTTAAATAAACAAGGAAATGTATTGGCTCATAAAACTGAAATGTTCATGGTATGTTAGCTTTAGACATGTCTGGATCCAAAGCTCAAATCAAGAATCTGTCTCTTTATCTCTGAGATCTGTTTTTTTTGTTGTTGTTGATTTCATTCTCAACCAGACTTCCCTCATGTAATAGTTCCTGAGGGCTTAGCAATGAAAGTAAAAAAAAAACAAAAAAACAAAAAACAAAAACAAAACTTCTTTTTCCAATCATTTATTATTTAATTAAATCAAATAATTATTTAGTACCTACTATGAGCCAACATTGGAGACACAGCAGTGAAAAGAATAGGTAAGTTTTGTTCCTCATGGAGTTTACATCTAATAGGGAAAAAAACAAATGGATGATAAACACACAGATACAAATATGGCATTAGGTAGTGATAAGTGCTATGAAGAGAAAAATAAATCAGGGTAAAGGGAGAGAGATATGAAAATACAATTTTAGATGAGGTGATTGTTGGGGACTGAATATGTTCCACCAAAATTCTAATGCTGACATCCTAGGCCCCAATTAGGAGATGGAACATTTGGTTGGCAGGTCATGACAGAAGGACCCTCATGAATGAGATTAATGCCCTTATAAAGAGACTCCAAAGAGCTTTCTCACTCTTCCCACCATGCGAGGACACAAGGAGTAGTGGGTGTCTGTATATCAGATGAAGGCTCTCACTAGAACCCAACAGTGCTGGAAGCCGGACCTTGGACTTCAGCCTCCAAAACTGTGAGAAAGAAATTTCAGCTCTTATAATCTTCTCAGTCTATGGTTCTTTGTTATAGTAGTCCAAATTGATGGACTACTGATGAAATAATGATCAAGGATGGTCTCACCGAGGAAGGGGCATCTGAGCAGATATCTGACTGAAGAGAAGGAGTGAGCCATGAGGGCATATGGAGGGAGAGTGCTCTAGGAAGATAGAAGAGTAAATTCAAACCCAGGTCTCTTCAATTTGAGAACGTGGGCTTTAAATGCTGTGCTAAATATGTGAAGATGAGTAAGACTTGGCCCCTGCTCTCAAGGAGTTAATAGTCAAATAGGGGGAAATGGGCATGTTTAAAAATGTAAACAATATGGGTTGATTGACACTGTGATGCACCTGGCAATGAGCGTTAGGGTACAGTGGAGGCCTGAAGACAGGAACGATCAGGGAGGGCCTCAGTTTGGAATCAAACCTTTACTTCCTACAGTTAAAAATATGGCACTCTGATCATCACGCACAGTAAACATAATTATGGCTGAGATTTCCACACTCGAGTCTTCACTGATTGTTTCCTGTTACTTTCTCTGCAATAAAACTTGTCAAGAGTAGGTTACACCTAGATCTGCATATTTGTGCAATGGCCTGTAGCATCTTCTCATTGATATGGTGAGGAATCTGAAATCCTTCAAGAAGGAATGAACAAATAAGTTTTGTTTCACAAAGGTTAACCTTAAAATCTAACACTGTCATGTTGCTGTGAATAAAGGGACATTTGCTAAGAATCCTCAACTAACGCCACCAATTAAGCTTGCTTGCCCTTTCTGCTCTCTCTCTTTCTATCTCATGCACTGAGGAATGATTTATCTTTTAACGTAGCTTTAATTCACAATTTCACAATTAATTAAACATCAGCCTAATCATTATACCCACAAAGCATTTAAACCGATGTTGGGAGAATGATGGGGAAATGAATAATGCTTTGAAGGTCCATTTCAAATTAGTTATTTGATTAATGAATATTCCACAAGGGCATTTGGGAGATGACCTCTGTTGATGACTTAAAAAAAGACATGTCTGTTTAGATAATGAGAAGACAAAGCGACTTTGAGTTATCACTGGGTGTATGTTGTGTAGAATTACAAGGATTAATCCATATAAAATGTATTACTTTTCCATGGCTTGTTGGAGATAACATAGAATTGTAAGATCAATAAATAAAGTTTGGCATTTCAAAGATGCTGCTTGATGATAAACTGCAGTGTGTACCCCAGACTGCCAGCCATGGTGGCTCTAAGCACAAGACGCCCACCAGAGGCTTATGAAAGAAAGCTGGGCTTGTTCCTGATAAGGCGTGCGGTGGATCGGGCTTTTTGCCTCATAAACTCTCCGTAATCCCTCCTAACACCTGACCTTTTGATTTCTTAGATGTAGAAGAAAATTGGTTGTCACCAGCTTCCTGTATATTCACACAAATAAGAAGCAGCTTAGCTTTGTTTTGTGGTTCAGAAGGAACATTTTCCTAGCAGTTTCATGATCAAAAGTGCATATTGCAAAAGAGAATCAAATATAGGTCAAAGGTGCTGACTGAGGCACATGATACGAGTAGGACGTGGAGGAGGAGGTGTTTTATCACAACCAGACTCCCTCCTTCAACGACAAACACTTATCTCACACTTGACGTCGTAATCTCGGACAGCTAAGTTACTTTCCATCTCTAATTATGCTAAATCTTAGAACAGTCAAAGCTGAATCAGAAATGAGGGTCATCAGGGTTCCGAAAAGATTGGCACTGTTTGAACATGAAGCAAATGCTAGAGTAGATTTAATTTTTATGGTAAACAAAATAGTAGACTTTCCCTCCTGAGTTTTTTCCTTTACAGCATGAAAATGAATCTCTAAAAGCAGGACTTATGTTCAATCCATAGATAACTGACAATTCATAACATCCTGGTGCTAAATCATTTCCTGTTGGCAAGTCAAGAACTTGATCTCTTATGGGACCCAGGCGACCTTTGGATGCCCAGACAGAAAGTATAAGACAGGGCCTCTAATTGCTATGCTCAGGGACAGGTTGGAAGAGGACCAGGTATTGGGGCCCATCTCCTTCCCAATGTATAAAGAGTGACTTAACATTTTCTAAAACTTCCTATTAATGAGTCTAACTCTAAGGATAGAAAGATAGGATACTCTTTTAGAAACAGAAGACTTTATGATATGGCTTGGACTTCAAGGCTCTTATTTTGGGACAGTAAAAATTTTAGAAATTACTAGATCCCAGATCAAGTGGTGACATTGAAGCTGATTCACTGTTCAACTTTGGTCAAGTACATAATTTCCTTCTTCTAAAAATGGAGAAACTCTGTTCAGCTCAAAGTCTCTCTTCTTCTAAGTGTTATTCCTTTGCATGGGTGAAAAAGTCAGGAATAATGACAGTGAAATTGTTTGTAGTCATTGTCACATGACTACTAGGAAAATAATTTTTTAGCCTTCTGGGTGGTTATTTCTTAAAATGCAAATCCACAATTTTTGCTTTTTAGATGTCCTTTAACATAAATCACCCAGCAGGAAATTATTTATTACACTCTTTGTTCATTAGCACTCACTTCCAAAAATTACTTGAAAGGCAGATTTCTCTTATCATTTGTAGTATTGCATCACGATTTGGGCACATTTTGCATACGATCTTTTTGAACTTGAAATATTCTAGCTCATAGAGTAATTTCTAAAGTCATTGGCAAGGGCAAATCCTTGTTTTAATTTGGCCTTAAAAAGGTTTCCTTATGCTGAATATATCCAAGATAACCTTCCTCTCAGAGATCATTTAAAAGTCAAATGACAAGACTGGTTCTCATTTTCCCTTTTCAAATCCAGAAAGACTTCCTTGAAATATTTGGCATCCTACTCTGGCAAAACAGCATCTGGGGATTGCCCAGGATGTCAAGTACTTTTTGGTTTCTTATTTTTTGTTCCCTTTTCTTACAAATGGCAACATTCTTGCCATTGGGATCAATTCAGACCTAGGGCAGGAAGGAAGGATACGAATAAATCTAGTACTTCTCTCTGGGCTTTGCATTGTGTCCTCTTCAATTTACTTTTAGTTTGGACTTTGAGCCTCATTTCAATGACTAATTTTCTACTATTTTACCTTCATCTTTGTATCTCAGAGCACTGGTGGGTTCCTAAGAGCACTCTTGAAGAGTTGTAACCTTTTTATGAATCAGAACAAAATCTAATATTTATTGACAGAGCCAGAGAAGTTGTTGGCATCAGTGAAGAATGTCAAGTAATATTAGCTAGTCAGTCACTAGGCATCAGTTCAAAGAGCAGGATGGCATTGCTCTCAGAGACCTGACTACTTCCTATCTGCAGCTGGCTTGTACTTCTGACTTAGGCTGCTCTTTGAATTCATTTCTTTTTTTTTTTTAATTTAAAAAAAATTTCAATTAGAGTTGACATTCAATACTATATTAGTTTCAGGTGTGAAACATAGTGGTTAGATATTTATATAACGTACAAAGTGATCCTCCCAACAAGTCTAGTACCCACCTGGCACCATATGTAGTTATTACCATATTATTTACTATATTCCCTATGCTGTACTTTATAGCCACATAACTATTTTGTAACTGACAATTTGTCCTTCTTAATCCCCTCACCTTTTTCACCCAGCCCCTCCAACCCCCCTCCCATCTGGCAACCATCAATTTGTTCTCCATATTTCTGAGTTTGTTTCTGTTTGTTTATTTTTAATTTATTTCTTGACCATAGTCCAATCAGAACTGGCACCTGGCTATAACATCCTAGGTTATTCTAGCCTCATCAGTATGCATTTCAATTTCAATTAACAACGTACAACACTATCTTCAGTCAACTACCATAAACATTTTACTTACTAGAAATTGATCATCATGCAGATTCTTTTTTAAAATTATTTCACATTGGCTTTATTTCAGCTTTTCTTTTAAATCACGGTATAATTGGCAAACGACATTAGTTTCAGGTGTACAACATACTTATTTGATATTTATATATATGCAAATTATTTTAGCTACTGTTTGTTGATAACCAATACCATCCTCCAGAGTCTATACCTGAATTTAACAACAGCAGACATACCTGAACTGTAACAATCCCAGGTTGGATTCTTATAAATACAATGGCTGTACTGCAGAGTGAGCTATCACGATAGCCTGGTATCGCCACTTCCTGTCTGAAGGGCTGTTCCTCCCATCAGCAAAGCTCATTCTGTTAGAAACATCTGGTTTCTTGTTTCACGGCCTCCTCTTTCTAGCGCCAGGACAACCAGCTACACTCTGCTTATCCACATGCAAATAAAGCCAAGAAACCTGATGGAACAACAGATTGACATAGGGCAGTTTTGCTATCAAAAAATGCCCTACTACTAAGAAATTATAATGTGACCAGCATCTTTCCAATTTTCCATTTGCTCCCATTCTTTCCCACCTTTTCCCTTTCATAGCCGGTGCTCCCTTCTCATGAGTATCCCAGTAGGAAAGAGCCTTCTCAGAATAAAAATACTGAAGATGCCCTAGTGGAAACCTGTTCCTCTGCTTGCATTTTCATGGCTAAAACCTATGGTTATATTTGCTACCTACCCTTTATCACCCGAGCATTCATGAAAGAAAAGGAATTTGGAAGTAAACGTGATAGGAATGAAAACCAGAAAGTGTACTTAAGGACTAAATCTCCAGCAGAGTGGAGATGTTTTTGGAAAGTAGTCGCAATCTTTATTCAGAAATGGATCCAATTCAGAGAGCTTTTAGTGCAGTGAAATCACATAGTTGATAATCATCAGACAAGATTTTTACATTGAACTACCATTGTGGAGTCCCATTGTAAGGCACTAAACTTATTTTCCCCACTCTGTAAAAGTTCAAAATCAGAGCCATTGTAAGTGCACCATACTTTTAAAGTGGAAGGGGTTTCCACTATTTCCTAAAGCAAAAGGCATTTTTACACATAGAGATAGAATACACATCAAAAATTCTTAGGATCTTGGCATATGGCAAATGTTAAATTTGGCCTGAGGAGTAACACTTCCCCCCCAAAAAAAGAGAAGAGAGAGGAGCCTCGCTATATAGTGTCTTCAGTACAAATTTGCTGGGGTTATGGGTGACTGTGGGGCAGAAATCTGAGTTTGTTTCATTTCGGATTTATTTTTTCTGAACTATCAAGAGTCTAGTACTTTTTGAGGCTTGGATATAGAGAAGATGAGACAGTTTCCAGCATCCCTAGCACTCTCTCTCTCTCTCTCTTTTTTTAAATTAATTATTTTTATGGTGACATTGGTTAACAAAATCCAATAGGTTTCAGCTGTACACTTTAATGGTAAGGCATATATATATTTACACTGTGGGTTCACCTCCCATAGTTAGATTTCTTTCTATCACCACATATTTGGCCCCTTTTATCCCGTCTACCTCCCCCCACCCCCTACCCTTTGTTAACCACTAGTCTACAGTCCATGTCCATGAGTCTCCGTTTGTCCTGTTCATTTGTTGCTTGTGAGTACTGTGATTTCAGAGGGTGCTCCTGGGCTACTGCTAGCAATTACGTTTTTCCCTGGACAGGTTCTTAGGATTTAAGGGCATAATTTTAATGGAAATGAGGGCAGGGGTGGCAAAAAATATAGTGATCTATACCTTATCCTTGTGGGTTATCTTCAGGCCATAATTTATGTTCATTTTAAGCAGTTGTGGCTCTCACATAGCAGGAAGAGGATATAGATAACTTCTTACATTATGGTGCCACTGGGAGGACTGATTGGGGTACATTTCATTGCAAAAACAAAATCTTCGCTAACTTAATTAAGAATAAAGAAGGAGCTCATGGGACTATTTGTAGGAAGTTTAGCTCTGCTTTATACTGGCTGACTCTGGGAACATAGATTGTCAAGACTGAAGAACATTCTCTCTGCAAACTATCTATTCTCTACTTTCCCATGGCCCGGTATAACCATAGTCAGTCCATGTTCCCATAGAGATAATCCATTTCACTCTGCTGAACTTTGGGAGTGTTTCTAGTGTCAACCCCTGTTCCAACCAGCACTGGCCAAGAAGCAACTCTTGTATGCCTAGTCCCTAGTATGATGATGAGCAAATGGTGGGCACTCAATCAATATTTTTTTTGTTGAATGAATAAATGAGTTCAATTCAAGTCAATTTTTGTTTTCTTTGAGACCATTGTTTCCCTAAAATTAGGCTAAAGAGGTTTTGCACTACTATTTCTCTAATTTATTTAAAGTTTACTTAGTTGAGTCATTCATTCATTCAACAAAAGTATATTGAGTGCTCACCATTTGTTATACTAGGTGATAGGAATATAAGAATCCTTAAAATTCAGTCATCTCTTTTTTGTTTGTTTGTTTATTCCTTAAATAATTTTTTAAGTGTTTTAAAAGGTTAAAATAATACATTGGTAAAATGAAATATCTTCATGCACTCTCCCCTTTTGCAAACGCTAATTTCTGAGAGATTTTTCTCCAAGGCCAGTCACATAAATACGAGTTCTGGAGGGCCAACCAGAATCTCCTTCCTGCCATTTGAGATTGATAACTCATGGCCATTCTCTCTCCATTTTCTCCATTGAAAGTTTGAAACTAATCCTGATATCAAGGGAGTCAAATTTTATACAGTGTCTGAAACATTGTAGATACCTCATAAATATTTGTTGAATGAATCATTCTCAACGCAGGCACCTTGGCTAATCTGAGGTGCTCCCATGGAATCTTCCATGGAATCTTCTATATGTATGTTTCCACCGATGACAGTTCCCTCATCTGGTTTACTATTTCATAATAAACACCCTTGCATGTATATTTTTCATACTATTTGCATGTATATATGTATTCATACGCTTGTCACATGTATATCTTGTCTCCCAACTAGAATAAAAACTCCTTTAGTTACAAGGGTGCAGCTCATGTAATTAAATGACAGTGATGTGCCAGACTTTAGATTAGGTATCGGAGTATATTAACAACAGCTAGTATTTATGAGCAATTACTATTAGCTACATACTTCATTAAGCACTTGCATGAATTAACTCACTTAATCCTTATTACAACCCTATGAAGCAGGTACTATTATTACTAACCTTTTACTGGTGAGGATACTGAGGCACAGGAAAACTAAGTAACTTTCCTAAGGCTGCCCAGCCAGTAAGTGGTAAAGCCAGATTTCAAACCCCTACAGTCCAACTCCAGACTCCATGATGCTGCTGAGATCTCTATTTTATAGTCCTGGATAATTAATTTGAAAATATGGGAAGATAAAATTTTCTACCATTCACTCAATCTTAAAAGAACTGTGTTGGAAAAAATAGGTTGGCAAGTTTGACATCCTTTTAGCTGGTTCGCTCGCAGAGACGCCTGCTGTTCTGGAAATAACTTCAGCATGACACTGTGTTTTGCCAGCCTCCCAGCTAACTTTAAATCGTGTGGGTCACAACTATAAATGCTCTGTCCTTTTTCTTGTCGGGATTTTGAATTTGCAGAGCTTACATAAGTAGATGTTGTTAAGACAAGGATGAGAGATGATTTGATTCAGGTATATTCGATCAGGAAGGAAGTGCAATAGAGAATTAGCCCCAAGGGGAAGGACTTCTCATATCAGTTTTTCATTTTCCAGACAATCCACTGTGCCTCTAAGCAAGTCATTTTACTTCTATCTGCCTGTTTACCCTTCTCTAAAACGTGGGAGATAATTCCCATGTCTTCCAGAAGTAGATAAAGAGGCTAGTTTATTTAAATACCAGAAGAAAATAGGATGAAAAATTCCATGATTATGTGTCATTGTTTCCACATACAACAGGAAATTCATAAAAAATGTTTAAATGACCCAATGCCATGATACACAGGTAGCACACTCACAAGATTAAGCTCTATTAGGGCAACATTCTGAAAGAGAGGCTTCTTACTTGTTTATAGCCACCCACCCTGATCCCTGAAGTTTAACTGAAGTAGGCTTTGAGGATCTATTCTAGAGGAATCATGTAAAATACCATCAGTAGGGGCTTTAACTGGAAACTTCATGAAGACAAAAGAAATGGTTCAGAGTCTTCACGAATAAATACTACACTAAACTAGAACATTATGATATGTATGTGACAAATGATAAATTCTATGCATATTCTATGCACATTCTGAGATAAACTACCAATTCGTCCTCACTTAGAAACTGATGACAACCCTTAACCCTTAACCAATGAGGTCAAAAGAAAAGTCTCATCCATTAAGGATTCTTTATTCATACTCTCCTAGTTGTGTGTATGTATGATGTGCACGAGAGAGAGAGAGAGAGAGAGAGAGAGAGAAAGAGAGAGAGAGAGAGAGAGAGAGAGAATGAATGAGAATCTGTGCTGAGGTCGATGGTATCTTTGTATTACTCCTTATTTCTTTTTGCAGATTATTCTTAGTCTCTACAAATCTATTGGTATAAATTTCACTCTAAGTGGACTTTATCAATTGACAGGGACTTCGATGCTCTTCAATAGGTTTTCCAAGATGCTTGTACTCATGATTTGTTAAACCCAGACTGGTGTGTCTTACCCCTTCTGTTTTATGAGCTCCCTATTAGGCTGTGTGATGAACAGACATATTTACTCACCTGGTTAGGGTCCAAGCTGAAGAAGACAAAGGCTCACTTTTCAGCAACTTGAAAATCCCACTACTCAACATAGCTCTGAACTTACAAACGAAAAACAAACTTTATGCTATTGTGATAATGATATTATGCCTAATATCATTAAGTTTTTATTGCCTTAACATCAAGATGCCTAGGGGAATCTTGACATACTTTTGGATAATGAAATATAAAACCTGTTGTGCGTGTGTGAGGAAGCAATGAAATAGAGGGAAACATTGAGAAATAGCTTTAGGAAGTGAAGGAGAAAAAAATGTGTACTAAATATCACATTTGGTTTTTCATTAAGATTGTGGGGAGATGTTTTTCTGTTTTTTTTTCTTTCTGTGGAAATACATATTTTGGAGGTGTCTTTGATGCAGGGAGTTATTTCTGTTTACTTCTCTCTGGTCCAGTGGCTCAATCTTTTTCACAGTTATCAGGAGCTGTTTGGAAGATAAGAATAAGAGAATAATTCTACATTTGAAATTCTATGCAATAAGAGGGTTGGTAAAGAAGAAGCACAAGTGTATTTACCACATAGCTTGCAGACTGGGCTATGGTAGCCTTCAAAGTATACCAAGTATGCACCCATTCTTTGTCAGTGATAAAGAGTTACCTAAACGCAAGGTAGCTGTTTTGTTCTAAGAAGAGTCTGGGTATTTGCACAGCCTTTGGTATCTGGATATATTAGCAGTGGCTCACTAAGCTCAGAAGCCTAGGTATGGAACTAGAATAGGTCTTCTTCCAGGCAGTATGCAATAAAAGCCCATTTTCCTTTTGATTTGGACCATTCTTCCTAATTTACATTTCAGCGGAGCTGAGGTTTATTTGCTGGGCAGTACTTCCACATGATCATACCTGAGAGCATACTGAATGACTGTGTACATGGTGATAATATGTGTGTGCAGATGTTTGGATAATTTGTTCTGTGCTGTTTGTGATGTGGTGATGACAAGACAGTCCTTGAATATGGTCAACTCATCAGTACTCATATTATTATGTTCCTCCCACAGGGAGGCCATGTTGTCTTGGCAAAAGGTTGGTTCTTGATCCCACCTTCTTTCTCAATATTCCTCAGAGAAATAAAGGGCCCCTTAAAGTTTTTAAGTAGGGTTGAAACTGGAGTTTTTCGATCTGGTATGGCATTAGCTATGGGAGGATTCCTGCTCCTATTTTCGTGTTGTGTAATGA
Organism: Pteropus alecto; assembly: GCF_000325575.1. Taxonomy (NCBI): domain Eukaryota; kingdom Metazoa; phylum Chordata; class Mammalia; order Chiroptera; family Pteropodidae; genus Pteropus; species Pteropus alecto. Next base: position 10,143,483 of record NW_006437736.1, on the reverse strand, counting down.
ATAGAGTAAGGCTCCCAGTTAATGACATGGTGTGGACAGGACCACCATGGAGAAGCAGAGCTGTCTTCGGACTTAAATTGTGGCTCTTCTGCTTCCCAGCTGTGTGAACATGGACAGGTTCCTTAAACTTTCATAATTTTAGTTTCCTTAACTATCAAACGATGACAATAATACTCACTTCATCGGACAGTGTGACTGTATGCTTTGCCTGCAGATGCTACTTCTGCAGAGTTTTTCTAAAATGCTAGCTTACTTTAAGTCATTGTAAATGTAATACCATTGAAAAATTCTAACATAAATAGTGCTGCTTTGTAATAACCATCAGCCCTCACTTTGGCCAGCCAGGTGCCAGGCATATTATAAAAACATCCAAGAAAGAAAAGGTGAATCTCATGTTCAGGCACAGTTGCAATGATAAGATGGAAGATATGTTGTGACCCGCAGGAGCCCAGACCAGTGACTCTATCTTGGTCAACACATGTCTTGTCTCAGGGTGGGGGGCCCAGTAGGGAGCCTCCTTTCAGCTGGTAGCCTCCAGAAGTGAATATGTACACTTCACTCTCTCCAGGAGGCGCCTGGATATCTGTGGCTCTAGGCCTTCAGGGTCTGCACCTGGCCCCACCCACCTGGCCATCCATCTGGGGCATGAGGATTTTGTGAGTGCTATAGTCTAAATGTTTGTGTCCCCGCCAAAATTCATGTTGAAATCCTAACTCCCAAAGGGATAGCATTAAGGGGTGTGGCCTTTGGGCCTCGTCTTGATGGGATTTGTGTCCTTATAAAAAAGGCTTCAGAGAGATCCCTGGCATCTTCTGCCATGTAGGACACAGCACAAAGACTATGAAGTCTATGAATCAGGAAGAAGGCTCTCACCAGACACCGAATCTGCTGGTGGCATGATCTTGGAATTCCCAGCATTCGGAATGGTGAAATATCAATGCTTGCTGTTTATAAGCCACCCAGTTTATGTTATTTTTGTAATAACAGCCTGAACAAACTAAAACAATGAGATAGAACCAGCAGATAATGGGCATTCAAGAAATGTGAGTTTCCTTCTCTTTCTCTCCCTGGCTACAATGCGCTTGGGTCTTGTGTTGTAATCATGCTACTCGCGTGAATAAACATTGAGTATAGTATTTGCTGTTTTTTCTTAGATATAATTTTTTACTTACCAAAAGTAGACACTTTTTATCCATTCTGGCTATGGAATTAAAGAGCACATACGGGAAACAAATAAGCAGCAGCCATTTATCCTATACTTTATTGTAATGAAACTCTTGTTTTAAATCAGTGAGTGAAATTATAGGCATATAAATGCTTCACACACAATAAAAGTAGGTTAGACTTGCTACCAATAATTTCAACCTGAAAACCAAATATTTCACTTAGTTCTCATTGTACGGCATATTCATTTAGTGTGGCTTCTTGGAAGTTATTTTTAAATTCAGCCACTTAAATCATCATGTCTCACATACTGTCTAGAAGATGCAATGTTTCATTAGGAAACAGAAACATTATGTACTGTGGCATATGAGTCATGAAAGGAACAGCAGATATGTTGTCACTCTCAAATAATAAGGCTTGTTACTATTATTGATGATATGTCTTTATAGAAGCTCTTATCTGAGAATCTCAAATAACATTATAATTGAACTACATAAAATTCTAATAATGTAGTTATTCTAAAGGATTTTTATATCTACAGTTGATGCTTTCACTTATTTAACAAACATTTGTTGAGCATCTACTGTGTGCCAGATATAGCGCTAAGCCCTGAGGACTCAAAAATGAATAAGGCCAAGACAAAGCCTTATGTAAATCAATTAGTAGTAAAACAAATTTAATTAGAAACTATTTTAAAGTCTGGTTTACTTTAACCAGTAGAGTAATCTCTGTACACTAAAGGATATCCTATCTTAAAAACAAAACTCGTTGAGATGCAGATTTCAAAATAAAAAAGCAGAGATGATTTCTGAAAACCATCTCATTTGGAAGAAACTGAGAGTCCATTCAAAAATCTTCCTATATTCTTTTATAAATGTATTTTTGTTTTCAGGTAAGAATAGGAGAAAGTTGGAGGACATCTCAATTGGATTGTTTGTTTGTTTGTTTGTTTGTTTTTTGATTATCTTAAAAGCTGTCAAGAAAACTATATTTTAAAAAACCAAGACCATCATGAGGTTTATATTTGGACCAGTGATTCATACTATATACTTGTCATTTCTCCTTCTATTTCAACTACGAGAAAAGGGAATATTGATATAGCCTAATAACTAAAAAGACTATTATTAAGATGCTTAATCTATTTTTTCTGATAAATGTGAAAGTAATTAGTTTCCTACTGCTAGAGAGAGAGCTAGAGAGAATTTCTTTAAAAGTTTTGATTCCATATAGATCTGAACCACAAAGTACTAGAAAGATATATTCACCTATACGTGGGTGGATATGCATGTGACTGTGTTTATTTTTCCCAAGGACTTTTCCCCAAGGACACAATCCATAGTACTGTCAAAAAATCACTTTTTATGACTCTGTAAGTCTAAATCAAATTAAGAAAATATTGAGACAATGATCAATAAAACCAATGTTTAATTTTAATAGATTTTATATTATTTTCTATTTTTCTATTTTAAAATATTCCCCTGATACGTGTATAACATTTCAAATTTTAATTAATTTACTTTAAAGTAATGTATTTACTTCATAGGTACCATAGTAGAGATCTAATTTGTAACGGAAAAATGATAAATGAATAGAAAGTTATACTCTGTAGTGTGTCTTCATTGTTTATACATACCTCTAGGAAACCCAACAACATAGATTATGAAAAAAAGCTGAGGCATTATTGTTTATTTAATGGACACTTACCCAAAGTCCAGACTTTGTACCAGAGAGAAAATGAACACTCTTGAAGCCATCTCAATTAACAGAAATATTTTATATATAGTCACTTAACATTTATTGAAGGTCTACTATACGTATGCATTGTCCCAGGTGCTGAAGATTCAGCGATGACTAAGACACATTTCCCTTTTCCATGAGTTCACTATTTGTCAAGGAACACACACCAGATAAAACACAATATGACAAAGACCAATGGAATCTCTATAGCTCTGTGAGACTATTCCAACCCTTACCTATTTAGACAAGGAGCATTGGAACATTCTCTTCCTAGAATGTGTATTCCCTCCTTTTCTGAACTAGCCAATGCTTAACTGTGCTTCAGATCTCAGTTTAAACAATATTTTTCTAGAGACACTTTCTCTGACCCTGCAGCCAAGGATGAGTCCATCTGTTTAATATTTCAATAGCACCGTGTTCTTTCTTCCTCCCTCCTTCCCTCTCTCCCTCCTTCCCTCTCTCCTTCCTTCCCTTTTTTCCTCCCTCTTTCTCTCCCTCCCTTCTTCCCTCCCTCCCTCCCTCCCTCCCTCCCTCCCTTTCTTCCTCTCTCTCTTAATCTCTCCCTTCTCCCCCCACCCCTTCCATCACTCTCTCTTTTTCTCTTTCTCATTTTCTCTCTCTTTTTATCACAGTACCTTATAATTATTTGTTTGATGTCCATCTTTTCTGCTAGTATATTTATTCCACAAAGACAGCTTGTGTGTCTTGTGTTTATTGCTCTACCCCACACCTAGAACAGAGACTTCTACATCATAAGCCCTTGGAAGAGAGCATCAGAAGAAATCTGAGCAACTGCAAAGTTACTGAGCCATTTGATCTTGCCCATTTTTATTGGACTCTGGGATTCACCCTTAGCCTGTTCTCTGCTCCTGACCGACTACTTTCTTATTTTCTAGAAACTGATCCTAGACAACTTGCCTGTAGGAGTCATTCAATGTGTTCTTTTCACTTCTAAGAAATACTCAAAATCTAAACTATTCTTCACAGTTTGTACCCAAGCTAATTTCAAGTCTCTCTTTAGAATATTGGCTTCCCTGTTGTTACCCCATATTTGTGACACACAATCTCTTAGTGGACCATATTGAGTTACGATGGATGATTTCTAGTCTCAATTGATGGTTTTGTCAAGTTACGGTGCTGACAATGAGCCTGTCAAGCAGAGATCCATAGAGAAACATTCCACATCGAAGACTTTGGTTTGAAATTTTGTTTCTTTTAATATTTAGTTTGAAATATTAATGAAATTTGTATCTGTACAAATTATATGAGAAAACAAGGAAAGAAAAGTGCTTCCTAGGTCCCCTGAGACAAAGCAAGCAAGAGTGTGTGCTTCCTTCTACAACAGGACATGTTTTAAATTTCCCTCCACATAAATATTTAAATTTAAAGTCTAGTAGCAGTTATTTCCAAACAAGGATGACCAGACTTTTACAGTAGAAAGGAAGACTACTTTGATCATCTTTTAACAAATTTCTTGGTACATGGGAAAGTACTAAAACATGATAATTTCACCAGAATGGGACAACCAGGGCAGTGCATTTAGGAAATACACACATAAGCTCTATAATGATATGTTTTCACACAGGGGTATAGATTCTTTTCATTACTATTGCTTATATTTGAAAGTATCTATAAGGTACACATTTCAAGTTATACATTATAAGCCCTGCCCTCAAAGAATTAAATGGACATTTGCCTAAGGAAAGAATGTTACTGCCCTGTCCTCACTTACAATTAGGTTTGGGCCAATATTGTTCAAAGAGCAAAATTAACTAATGAGGAAAGTTAGCCGAGTTCTTAAGGTATTTTCTATTCTAGCCATACTTGAAAGTAAGGAGAAAATTTAATATCTAAAATAAGTTAATTAGCTCAAAATATTATAGTTTTTTAAAATAAGTTACCTTGTCACCTTTCTTTGAAATTATAACATAGTAAATATTCAAAAGGAAAGGTTAAAAGAAGTGTGACACAATTGTTTTCAAATATCTGAGGAAGACACAACCAATTGTTCACATCTTAAGTCCATTAAAAAAAAAAAAAGCATGCATGTTTACCCAGAAATGGTGTAAAAGAAAATAGATCTTCTCAGGAAGGACTAAAATACTAGAAAAGAGTATCAATGAAGACCTAGACATCACTTGTATTGTTATTTTTTAAAAAATATCATCACATACTTTTTTTCAGATCACAGATGTCATATAGCTATATAAAATTCAAACATTATAAAACTAATATTATGAAAAGTGAATATCACTCCCAAAGATAACTACTTTGAAAAGTTGCATGTATATTTCTTTGATTTTTTTTATGCAATATAATTTGTTGGTATTTTAAAATGATATATAATTGTTCTGCAACTTTATTTTTATACTTATTAATTATCTTAAACATCTTTTCTTGTTATCAATATATTTTCTCTCTCATTCTTCCTTTCTTTCCTTTTTTATAGCTGTGTGTAATCCATTATAAGAATTTTCTCATATATTTTTAACCATTTTCATAGTGATCAACTTTTCTGTTATTTCTATTTGGGGTTTAGTACAAATAATACTGCAATGAATAGTCTTTTACCTGTCTATATATAAAGTGTGGAACTATTTCTGTAGAAAAATTTTTCTAAAACCTTGATTTTTAAATCTTATTTTTGGTTTCATTTGGATTTCTTTGATGATTAGGAATGCTGAGTAATTTGCAAATGTTTTTTGACCAAACTCACTTGTATTTTCCTGTTATTTGTTTCTCTTTTTCTCCTTTCATTTAATTGATTTTTTTCCTATTAAATTTTAGGAGTTCTTTATAGAGTATGAACAAAACACTTCTTCCATTATATATTTTGTAAATATTTTCTAACAGAATTGCTTATATTATAACTTTGTTAAATTAAGTCATTTAATATTTACTGCTTCAAAGTCAACGGAACACCAAAGCTTGTGCTCAGACTTTCTCCCCCTCTTTTTGGCTACTGACAGACATTTTCATACATTCTAAGTCTGAGGTTAATAAATACATTTTCTGACATGAACTCATCCCAAAAATATTTACTTCTAACTAACCTATTTTTAAGAAACTACCAAAAAATGTTCTACAAATATGAATAAGTAAATAGAGAAAAAATATGTGAGATCCAAGCTGAAATGAGTTCAGCATAGAACAATTACAGTGAGCACTCTTAGGATGATTGTGAAGGGAATTATTAGAATAAGAGGAGGGTAGCAGTCCTAGATCAACTGTTCTACTTTGGAGCTGAATGAGGCCCAGAGGGAAAATTTCCAAGGGAAAACATGGAACAAATAAATTATCCGAAGCATTTTACCATATTTAAGAGAGGTTTACAACTTTTTATCAGAGAGTTTGGTGCAAAATTTTTTGATAATTACATTTGGGAATGAAGCAAACAAAAAGAAACAACTATTAACAGAGTCATACCATAAAATCAGTCATATAATAAAGACCAAACTCAATACTCTGAAAATATTAATGGAATTAATAAATCCTGGCAAGACTATTTAAGAGGGAAAAAGCTGAAAAACATAAATTATCAACAAAATAGGGATCATCAGTCCAGAAACACACATTTAAAGAGAAAATAAGGAAAACTTATGAAAGTCTTTAAGATAACATATTTGACAATTTAGGTGAAATGTACAAATTCTTTAGAAAATGAAATTACCAAAACTGACAAAAGAAAGAAACATTTTAAATAGTTCAATATCTATTGAATAAATTGGATTCATCATTAAAGATTTTACGCCTCCCCCACACACAAAAACTAAGTAAACCAAAGAAGTGTCCTAGATGGCTTTTCCAATTAATTCTTTTGAACATTTAAGAAAAAGTACACCAATCTTATCACAAACTCTCCCAGCTAGAAAACAGAAAAAGGGGAAACACTTTCCAAGTAATTTCAAGAGGCTAGGATAACCTCGATAAAGGAAAGGAAAGGATAACAGCAGTCCAATATTTCTCATGAATATCAATGGGAAAATGCTAAACAAATATTTGCCAATTAGAAATATATAAAAAGAATACTGCATCATGACCAAGTGGGGCTTATTTCAGGTACGCAGGAGTTGTTTAAAATTTCAAAATTAATTGGTATAACTGACCATATTAAAAGAAAAAAGAAAAAATATATATGATCATGTCAGTAGATAAAGAAAAAGCATTCCAAATCACTCAACATTAATCAGTTCTTTCCAAATTAAGAAAAGAAGTCTGATAAATAATATTTGCAATACATCATTAGTAAATATGATACTTAATAATGAATTCTTGAAAGTTTTCCCCTGGGAACAGAAAATAAAACAAGACAATCAATTTCTTTTCAACATTGTATTGGATGTCCTAGCTGATACAATAAGACAAGAAAAAGAAAGAAAATACATAAGAATTGGAAAAGAAAATAAAACTATAATTATTTTTAAATGACATAATTATATGGAGAAAACCTTAATAATCTGTAAATAAACCAATAGAATTAAAACATATATTAAGCAAGGTCACTGGATACAAGGCCAATATGAAATAAAAGAAATGCAAGACTTCTACACTGAAAATGACAATTCATAAAACCAACTAAGAACTAGAATCCAAAATATGGAAATAGTTCCCACAGATCCATAAGAGAAAAATCAGAAGCTCCATATTCCATACTATTAATGATACTGGTATGCCCTAATTTTTGTGTATTTTTCTTTCTGAGTATCTTAGTTCAGACTGCTATGACAGAATACTCTAGACTGGGTAGCTTAAATAACAAACATTTATTTCTCACAGTTTGGGAAGTTGGAAAGTCCAAGATCAAAGTGCCAACATATCCACTGTCTGGTGAGAACTTGCTTCCTAGCTTATAAACAGCTGCCTTCTCATTATATCCTCACATAAGAGAGAGAGAGGGAGGGAGGGACAGGAAGCAACCTTTCCCATGTCATATCTCTTCCTATAAGTGCACTAATCCCATGATGAGGGCCCCACCCTCATGATCTAGTTAGGCTCATCTCAAATATTACCAAATTGGGGATTAAGGTTTTAACATACGTGGGGGCACAAACATGCAGTCCATAACACTGAGCTTTTCACAAGTTTTTACTGTATTTTCTCCTACTACCTGGATTCAAATCTCAGCTTCATTATCTACTAGCTATGTAGTTTTGGAAAAATATCTTTACCACTTTATGCCCTCATTTTGTCCCTGTTTCTTCACCTGGAAAATGTAGATTGTTATATTCCCCTCATAGGGTTGTGATTAAAATTAAGTGTCTGTAATGCTATTAATAAATGTTTGTATTGCTATTAATGTAAAAATTCTAGATAAGATACTAGTAAATAGAGTAAAGTAATATAATAAACAAATAATTTACTACAAACAGTAGGGTTTACTTCCCAAATGTAAGCATACTTTATTATTAGAAATTTAGGTCTGTAATGTGGATTCAATCACTATTAATTGGAGATAACAATAGTATTAGTATTTACCTAATAAAGTTGTTAGAAGGATTTAATATAATATTTTAGGTAATGCTTAGCTCAGTATCTGGCAAGTACTAACTGTCAATATATTTTGGCTATTTTTATTCTTAACATTATTATTATAGATTATAGGTAAGATACATATGAAGATCTAGAGAAATGCTGATCTTTTGATACAATCTAACAACTCTTCTTGATTTAAATATATGAATTCTTATAAGTAAGGTATAGAAAGAAATTTATTTAATAAGGAATAGCTATATAAAGACAGCAGGCAATATCATATCCAACAATGAATCCTCAGAATTATCATTAATGCCAATACAAAGAATACTAGCTATTATACCTATAATTTAACATTATTCTAGAAACTGTTGCTAATGCAATAAGTCAAGAAAAGTATATGAGATGCAAATATCTAAAAAATATGAAATAATTTATTATTTGCTTATGATACATTTTTCTACCTAGAAAACCCAACAGAGTCAACTGCTAAGTAATTTTAAAAGATGGCTACTGACAAAATAAATAGAAAAATAAATAGCTTTCTCTCTTTGCCAGCAATAACCAGTTAAAAAATTAGAATAGAATAAAAGTTCTTATCCACATAGCAAGGAAAAACCCTAGCAATGAATTGAACAAGCAATGTGCATGGCTTGTGTAAAACAAAGAAAAGGATGTCATTGAGATTAAAAAAGAAGATTTAAACAAAGAAAAAAATAGTATCTGCCTGGATAGGAATAACGTTCTTTATGAAGATGTTAATTTCATACAGATAAATCAATAAATTTAATGAAATTCTAACAGACTTCTGAGGGAATTATGTCCCAAATAAAACCACAATAAAAATATTATATTATGTAAAGAAACCTTCTCAATACAATGTGAAGTGAGGAAAATAGGATAGAAAATTATATGCACTATATGTAATACTCGTGTATTTCTATAAATAATTTAAAATTTTTAATTTTTATAAATTCAAAATACATGAGCAATACATATAAAATATCTGGAAAAAGTACCATAAAAGTTTAACATGGATGATGAGGACAAGGATTACTGGTAATATTTTCGATATTTTTTAAATTTTACACTATGAGACTATGTTACTTTCTATATTTTTAAAAATAGTATGCCATGAAGTAAAATTTAATAAAATGATTTTATTTGTGTGAAATAGGCTAATGATGATATTTGTTTTCTGTGATTCACACTTGGGACCTGCAAAAACATCATTTTCCACACTGTGTTTTTTGAGCAATGGATAATATATATAATAATTAACTCTCCACAGCATGTGGAAATTATGCTTCAATACTAAGTTTTATTTCACATAATAGATTTCTGTAATGTGTTTCAGCATACAGTATAATTAGTTAATGGAGTTATATTCATAAAGACTTGGCCAACATAGAATTATATTCCCTTGAAGACCTCTTCCTTTTGAAATTGTGCACACTGCTGTGCCCGAATAACACACACACGTGCACTTATTTTTTCACTCAGATGATCATAATTTGTGGCTTTCAGCAAGTGCTTTTCCTTTTAATGTCTATTTTTACCTTGTAGTAGACAAATGTCAATAGATTGAAAATCAGATGAGGTTAAGAAATAATAGTAAGGCTGTACATTAAATATTGTGTGGCTAGAGTGAGGTAAATGAGAAAAATTTTCTTCTAGAAAAAATATAATAGACTAATTTTTTAAATGCACTTTACACATTCTAACATAGAACATTTTATTCATATAGATATTATTATGTTATATTTTAATATTCTTATAAAGAATTCAGCAACATTTTTTCACTATACAAAATAATGAAGCTAATTACTATAATTTTGATTTCAATTAACGCTTTCTTTCATAATGCAAGGCATTAACAGACTATGTCCTCATAGAAAGAGTGAATATGAAAACTTGTTAGTCATTGATAGAAAAACTTCATTATATGTTGACATAAAAGAATGCACATATTTGGAAACCATATTGAAATAGTTTAATAAACCTTATTTCTCTCCTAGTAGCCTATGTTACACTTTCACATATATTATTTTAAGGATTTCACCATAGTTTGGTGATTCTAACATTATTATCACAACGTTAGAGAGAAAAGAAACTTTAACGAAAAGATATTGTATAATTCGCCAAATAACAAAGAAAATAGTAAAACTGAAGACCAAGGCACAGTACTTTTCTTCTTCATAGATACACATGAGTGTCTATAATATTTTTCCCAAAATTATCGATGCATTAGTTTTCTTACATTTTCAGGCATTTCCATTTACCAAACACATATGTCATGTAATTTACACTTCTGGGAAGGAAAACATTTGTCTTTTTCCTTTGCAAGAAAGAGAGATACCCAGTGTGAAACCTGGGGATTACCTTTACCCTCTGCCCTCATTATTCACATTTAAGCCTTTGGTGTAAGTCCTGTCAATTCTACTTGAAAGGTATAGCATATCCATTATTTCTCTCTAGCTCCATTGGCTCCACTCCAAGTCAAGCCCAAATCCCCCACGTAGAACACTACAGCATCTTCTCACTGATTTTTTCCTTCCACTTTTATACTGAGGACATTTTCTGCAAAGTAGCTAGAGTAATTCTGTTGAGCTTAAATTCACTTGAATCACTCCCCACTCTTGTAAGAAGGTCTCAGTGGCTTTCTAGTTCTCTTAGACTAAAATAATCTAAACCCTTGCCCTGCATGCTCGGGCCCTTAACTAGCTCTTCCAACTCCACTCGTTTCGCCCACCCCTCACTTTTCACTCTCTGGCCATGTGGTCTTCTGCTAATGCCCAGAACACCACAAGCTCTTGGCTTCCTCTACACCGTTTTCGTTGGTGCTCCCTCCATCTGGATCTTTCTTCTTCTCTTCCAAGTCTCGTCTAAAATGCCACTAACTTAGTGTTCTTCCTTAAGCACTAAATCTAAGCAGGGCCCTAACCTTTTATTCTGTACCAAAGCACCCTATATTTCCTTCTCAAACACAACACAACCAGTAATGCTTATATGTATTTGTGTATTCATTTGCTATCTCTCTCCCACAACTAGAATTTAAGCTCAGCAAAAACAGGGGCATCGCATGTCTCATTCATCATTGTATACCCTGTTCTTAGCACAGTTTTTAGAGTATAGTGAGCTCTCAATAAAAATTGAGTGAACAAATTTTTTTCTGCACGATGGACACATGAAGGTTGTATAAAAAACCATGGACACTCACTTTTTCAAATATTTCTAACTTCTCATGTGAGTTTTAATACAAAAGCAAATTACGAGCTATAATATAGGACAGTATTTCACTCTTCTCTAAGAATAGGCTGATAAAAATTGGCTTATGAAATATTTAAAGTAAAATGTTAGTTAATCTAATTCAGAAGGAAATATGACAGTGTAATTACTGTAATTGTAAATATCACTTTAAGTAGATACCTTGGTTACGTGGATATTCTTAATATCAATATGGTTTTCTTTGGTAATTAGTTACCTGAAGCACATGGTTAATAAATCTTTTAGTTTTCTAACTAGTTTTGTTTTTTGTTTGTTATGAGTTTGTTTCCCTTTTTTCTTTTTCTTTTTTCCTGAAGAGTTCATTACATTTCACAGTACTTAGGTTAGGCAATACATAATTTCTTGTATCCAACTCTAGATTTAACTTTTCATTTGGATTTTTGTCACCTTAGGCTGACTTTTGCTTTGGGTTATTTCAAATTGTAATTTAAACACAAAAATCTTGCTACTAAACCATGGAAACTCTAATTGAGAAAATATAACATGTCAGAAGTTTAATACTTTTTTCTCAGAAGCAGGCATTTATACTGCTCCTACTATATACAGAGTGTAAATATAATAGAAATGGTTGTAGAAAAATAGCATCTGTTATGTTCTGCTATTTCTAATAAGCATCTTCAAAGAGATAACCCCCTTAGAGAGCTTATCTAATCTGAATTAAAAACATAAAGGAATTTCTTATAAATGGACTGACTTGCCTTGAAGTTGATATGTCAGGATTAATTATTAAAATAACTTTTATTTATGAAATTTTGTAAGTAAAATTACTCCAAAGCAAATAGAAAGACAAAACAAAATTAGCAAAGCAGTTTGCCACAATTAAAAAATAATACTTAATTGCGCATAGCATCTTTCTGCCACTTCTTTCTTCAGCACCATTATTCGAAAACCTGGGACTAGGGCTTTGTTCATAGGCCAGCAATAAATATATTGGCTAAAATGTCAATGAACTTTAAAGCAAGCTCACCGAAATTGAACTCATTAGTTTTGAGGCACATCACTATTGGCATATGGTACATTCATTCTACTACTTTTCATTGTGTAAGTGTATTATATTTCTCAGAATGATTCTATTTTTTTAACGTCTAAACAAGCATGCATTTTTATTTACTGTAGATCTGCAAAGCTTTGTGTGGAACAACACATCTTTAAGTAAATATAAATTTTGTCGTTGGTGGCAAGCTAACATATATTATACCAAGGAATTTGGTATAGATTGATTTCTGTTTGTGGGGGAGAATAATACTATCATGTTTATTCTTCTAAAAAGTTCAAGAGGGAAGGGGATAAAGAAAAGATGGATTTTTGGCATGGTTCTAATTACAAACAGCTTGCAGCATTGACAGTCATTGGCAGTAATGAAGAAGAATATGCTTTGATTATGCATTGACGTAGAATGGTGGATTAGGGATCAGTGAGCTAGTGAATAAATAGGAGGCAACAGTCATTTGTAGGGAGATAGCTTAGTGGTGAATGTTCCTATGTTAGGCACAGCCTGAAATCAAGGCGATCGTCTGAATAAGTCTTTGCCAGACATGCAACCTGGGATCGATCAGAGTCAGCAGATCATCTCAATGAAGACAGAATGAAAGTGTATTTGCTCCTTACAAAATATGTACTTCTACAAGACTGTAACACCTGGAAAATCACATTTTTGGCCATAAGAAATACATAAAACATAAAAACATCATTCTTCTTTCTTATTGTGAAGCCAGGTCATCAACAAACATACAGTTTTGTCTTCTTTCCATCCTCTGCACAGTGCTATCAAGATTCAAAATGAGCATAATCAAGGCACATCAGGCATAAAAGTAAGATTATAAGGGAGGAGGTAGGAATAATACAAGCAAATGAACATTTTGGCTATATTTAGTTCCTGATATTTAAAGATCAAACATTATTTTTCCCTGTAGAGATAAGTTGCCAAATTTTCATTTGGTGGAAGGGTACATGAAACATATATTTTCTTCTATTACATTGAAAAAGCCTATCATTTTTCTCTTCTAAAATTACTATTTGATAAATCACTCCAAATCTCTTTTTGTCCCCTTTTCCTCAAAGATCCTGATGTCATCCTGTAGGGACAGACTGATACAATTTAGCACCTCAAATTTCTACTTTATTTTTAAAATTACTAATACTTGGCATGTCTCATCAAGTTCCTGACTCAACTCAGTGATCCTGTATCTGGCTCACACTGGGGGCCTGGCATTTGCTCCAAATTTTTGTTTCCATTTTGTTTGCCTGTTTGCATTATGGCCAAACTTAATTTAGCAAAACAAGAGATAAAACCTAGGACCAAAGTTTCAAATTAACTTTACAATTAACCCTTGTCTCTTCCCATAAAAAAGTAAATAAATAAGTAAATGAAGACATAGGAAGAAAAGGTAAAATGAAATGATGACTGCGTTTAAAAATAAAGGTTAGCTATCAATTTCTAGTGGCAACTTGCCTGTTCTGAACTAAGCAAATTACATGAACATCGCAAATATGACAAGCTTCAATACCTGCAATTTCTTACGGATTGTAAATCTAGTAAAGTTAATTCACCTAAGTTCAGTGATTACATTTTAGTAGATCTATATATATATTTAAATTCCCATAATACTATTACAAAAAAAATCATCTTATAATTTCATCCCATAATAAGACAATGATAACTGTATGAGTTAATATTTGTTGCACTTACTCATGCTGCAGGTCTATTTTATATTCATTATCTGATTTTATTTTCTTAACTACCTATGAAGTGAGCTGAATGAACAGGATTTATGGGATGTAATCATAAGTACTTACGTCTTCCAATGTTTCTAATATTTGTACAGTGAGAAAGTTGTTTCCACCCCACCTGGTAACATGGTCTGGCCCCATAATTTCTTTGACCTGTCTTAAGCAAACAAAACTACAGTAACTTCAAGGCAGAAAAAAACTATACACACACACACACACACAGAGAGAGAGAGAGAGAGAGAGAGAGAGAGAGAGAGAGAGAGAGAGAGAGAGAGAGAGAGAGAGAGAGAGAGAGAGAGAGAGAGAGAGAGAGAGAGAGAGAGAGAGAGAGAGATCCTGATCTCTAGTACATTAACTGTTACAGCAGTTAATATTTTCTGCCAGTATGTAGTTTGTCTTTTCATTTTCTTTATGGTCATATTTAATGAAGAGAAGTTCTTAAATTCAATGCAATTAACTATATCAATAATTTTCTATATGCTTTATATTTTTAAAGTATCCTTTTTTATCCCAATGTTGCAAATATATTACTTATATTGTCTTCTAAAAGTTTTATAGTTTTGCCTTTCACATTTATCTATAATCTATGTGGAATTGAATTTTGCCTGTTG
The DNA here is from genome assembly GCF_000325575.1 of Pteropus alecto. Classification (NCBI taxonomy): domain Eukaryota; kingdom Metazoa; phylum Chordata; class Mammalia; order Chiroptera; family Pteropodidae; genus Pteropus; species Pteropus alecto. Next base: position 10,128,481 of record NW_006437736.1, on the reverse strand, counting down.
TATGACAGAAAAACTCAATGTTATTTTTAACTGTATAAATGACTCTCCCAGTACCATTTATTGCAAGATCTGTCCTTTCCTCGCTGTTATATAGTGCCATCTCTGTCATTAGATTTCCATATGTCTGTGAGTCTGCTTGAGGAGTTCTATATTCTGCTCCACTGATGAGTTTGTCTGTCCTTGAAATAATGACATACTATCTTAATTACTAAAGTTACATAATAAATTTCGATATTTTATATGCCACACTCCCACATAATTTTTCTTCATTAGGCATATTGTAACTATTCTTGGCTTATTGTTCTTCCATATAGATTTTAGAATCTGTGTGTCACAGTTTACATACCCAACACAACACAACAAAACAAAACAAACAACCTTGTCAGATTGTGATTGTGATTGCCTGAACTCCATAGATTGACTCATGAAGCACTGACATCTTACCATGGGTTGGTGATATGTCTCAATATCAATAAGACAAGCCCTTCTTTCTTAACTTTGGTGTTTAATGTTACTTTGACTGTTTGGAAAGATTTATTGTTCCATATAAATTTTAAACTAAATTTACTCAGTTCTTTAAAACATTCAACTGAGATTTTATTGGGATTGCATATGTGGATAAATCTGGGGGAGAATTTACATCTTCTTAAGGGATAAAACCATCCAAAAAAAAGCATAAAATATTTTATTTGTTCGAATATCTTTTTTTTTCAAGTTTTAAGATTTTCCTCATAAAAGTCTTCTATATTCCTGTTCAAGCTAAAATTCTTTGTTCTTGTTGCTGTTGTGGATGGTTTTTACTTTAGTTAAATTTTCTAGTTGTTTATTGCTTTTGCAGAAATTGCCATTAATTTTTGTACTTTAGTCTTGTATTTAGCTACCTTGCTAAACTATGTTATTCATCCTAATAGTTTGTCAGATTTTATTATTATTATTTTATGTCCTTTCCTTCAAATCTTCATTTCTCTTTTTTCTTTTTCTTTCCTCACAACATCATCCAGGACTTTCAGTTAAATGATAACAGTTATATCGGTCTTACACCATGCCCTCCTACCC
>NW_006437736.1:10122262-10127409 GCF_000325575.1 Pteropus alecto | reverse complement strand
TCATACAGAGAAGGAGTAAGAATACCCACAGAATATGAGCAAATATCTTCAAAGTTATATATCTTTCCATAGTTGGAGCTGTGACAAAAACACCAGCATCATTTAAATCCAAAGACCTCGATCTTCGCACTGTATTTACAATGAACAGTAGAATTTAATTCACTTCAATAAAAATTTATTGATTACCTATTAGTACAAAATAAATATTACCCTAAGTCATTGTGGTATCTGTCTGAAATTTGTGTTATAATTTCATGGGAAACACATTTATAAAAAATATATATAATATGCTACTTGATTTCATCAACTCTCCAAAAAACATTAAAAAGCAAACTCTTAGAATGTATTCAGCAAGGAGATTCTTCAAACAGACTCGTGAACCAGACTGAACAAGAACACTGTCATTTTTCAAAGTATTAAATTATCCAAGTGAAATTATAACATCAGTTTTATAAAAGGAATATTTTACTCTTCACTTGAATAGTAAGGCCTTAAAAGCTAAAAGTGAGTCATTTGAAGTTTGCCCTTCTTCCAGAGTTGTATTTGATTATTCATAATGAGAAGGCAGTGCCTTTAAAAGTACACTGTAAGAGAAAATAGGCACTTTTTAGTGACTGCACAAATGAAGGACCTCATTAATCAAGAAGACTCCATTGAAAAGTTGGCATTAGACACACTTCGCCATGCAGTTATCATTTTTACCCTCCTGTGATCTATTTCAGTTTTATATACTTGCAAAACAAGATTTATTTCCTTGCACCCAATCAGGACTCTAATTGCTTGTCTTCAAGTACTTGAAAAGTATCATAAGAGGGAAATGCTTTCAAGGAACATTTATTTAGCACCAACTGAGCCCTACGTAGCATGCAAGGGTCTCAGGACATGGGGAACATGAATTTGTCATGGGGCTAAGTACTGGGTCCATCTTTAACACTGTAGCCAGAGAAAAGGAAATGAATAGGGAATTAGTTTAAGGATCAAGATTGGCAAAAAGGAGCAGCAGAAAGATAAGGGAGCATATTTATTGCTGATCAAGGCACCTTGGCTGAGTGGGAGACAAATATGTCTAGAAAAGAGAAAGGACTAGAAAAACTGACAGAGCATTGGAAGACAATGAAAAGTCCATTGTCTTCCAACCACCCAGAGCACAACACCCAAAGCCCTCACGAGACCTATAAGATCCTACACAGTCTTTCTCCTGCCTACCTTTCTGAAAGTCCCCAGCTGTACCTTGACGACTACTGTAACAGGTGTGTTCCTACTACATGGCATTGGCAGCTGCTGTTCCTCCTGCCCAGATCACTCTTTCTCAAGATATCTACATGGCCCCCTTTCTTTTCATTCCGTTTCCTCTCTCAATATTGCCTCCTCAGAGTGGCCCTCCTTGACCCCTTATGTAAAATAGCACTTCTTTTTACTCTCCATCTTCTTACTGAACTTTATTTTTTTTATTCCTAATAATTATCATTATTAGACACTGCGTTAGATACCTATTGTCTCTTTATTTTCTTTCTCTCCCACTAGACTATACAAGCACCAAGAGGACAAAGACTTTGCAATATCTTTGGTTAAATAATTCTTCCATATTTTTCAAAAAATCAAATAATTTTGATGTACACTTAAAAATCTTGCAGACCCTGACCCACTCAGTTACCCCTCTCTAGAAGATAGCCCCTTTTATTAAATTCTTGTGTATCTTTCCAGCTCCCCCATGCAAATACAAGCAAATATGAATATATATATGTTCTTAGCTTTCTTCTTTTTTTTTCCAAAAAGGGCACATGTCAAACACATATTTGGATCCCTTTTTTTCTTTTATTTTAGATCTTGTTTTGGAGATTTGAGTTTTTGTATTGTTTGGTTTATGGCCACATGGTGTTCCATTATGTACCTATACCATAGTTTATTAGACATTTGGGTGTTTTCTATTTGTCTTATTAAATAAATAAAAGTAACTTTATACATGATTATTTTATCTGTATGCAAATATAAGTATAGACTAAATTCCCCAAGATGAGCCAATGGCTACGTGCATTTATAGTTTTCATAGATAATGCCAAATTACCCCCATAGTGGATGTACCAACTTATACTTCCATTGGCCATTTCCCATTGTCTTATCAACAATAAATTTTTTGCCAATCTGTAAAATGAAAATGGTATCTTGACGTAGTGTTTTATTTGCACATCTCTGATTATTAGTGAAGTAGAGCTGCCTTTCTTATGTAAAGGTCTTTTATATATTTATATGCATTTTTCTTTCCTATGAACTGCCTGTTCTTGTCTCTCTGGAAAGGACTTTCTCTATTGCACTACTACATACTCAGCACCCGTAATAGTATCTGATCTGTGGTAGGCTTTTAAAATATTTGTTGAATTAATGAATGAATGGAGATAATAAAGATGACATGCTGGGCTAAAGAAGTGAAGAAAAGAGGAGGTGGATGAAGAAAGGGGTAATTTTAAGATTATGATTCTAGAGATGGAACAATTTTAAAGGATGCTGCACTCCTATGTGTCACCATGGCAGCAGGGTCATAGCCATAAAGATCTTTGAAAAAGAGAAACATGATGCCTCATCAGCATAGACAAGGACAAGAAATAAAGCATCACCCATGAGCGGTTCTAGACAGAATGTACATCTCTGAGTCTGCCAAAGGATGCAAATAAAAATAATGCTTTGACTCTAACTGGACATCCAGTAGTCTACTTCCAAGATGGTTGTTTGGGCACCCAGGCCTGAATGCTTTGGGTCTAACCACATTCCTCATCCTCCCACTCTTCTGTTATTTTTTATTCTGTCTGACTCAGCTTACCTTGGTTTATCATCTCCTCTGGACTTGGATCCACTCATTCACCCGTGTCTCCTCTCGTTCTGCTTATTGTCGTTCAAATTTCCTCTCTCATTAACCCCTTCCTGGACTCAGAGTTCTGGGACCTGCCCCTCTTCATAACTTTGACCCCAGAGAATTAGGCGTTGAATACAGAAAATGAATTTTCTTTTCTTCCCTACTCTTATTTTTCAGCATTAAATGGAATCATTTGTAATTACCAAAGTCATATCCCGGCAAATTTCTCTCTCTCAAAGATGTGAACAGCTGTCATGAAAAAATAACTTTCTAAACTCATATTGCTCTTTAACAAATCAGAAGATGACAATCGCTAAAATGAAAGTATTCATTTTAATGTGTTCTTCAAATCTTTGTGGAGCAATTTATAATCTGCTTTTGAACCTTTGTTATAGTGTCACTGTGTTGTTCAACAGATATTTCTTGTGTTCACTCTTTATATTACGAAAAACCATCCTGTGACTGAAAATTCAATTGATTTTAGCAAGAATTTATTGAGCACCTAGTAATGTTCCCAGCATTGTGCTAGAAGCTGTTGAGAAAACATATGAGGTATGTGATACCCTTGCCCTCGAGGAGTGTAGGATTTTAGTGAGAAACAATATGTATGCAAATAACCCAATTAGCCTGGAAACCCACAGAGTGCAAATACGGAAAAGTAGAGAATAAAATAAGTCAACTGGATAAAAATTATGCTCCAGACACACTGCAGCATTCATCTACACTGGACAAGGACTTCTTAGGACTTCTGTCCAGAAAGCATTAACTCTAAGCTATGGCATGGCTGGCTTTTCTTTCTGATCACTCCCAAACTCAATAAGGTCTTCCATATTGACCAATCTAAGTTACCCAACCCCATTCCAGTCCTAAAAAACATTTCCCCTTTTTATTTTCTTCATATCATTTCAATCTCTGCAGGCTCCAGGGCCCGGATGCTTCTCAGCCCAAGCAAGTCCTTTCCAACTAGCTCTGGCCTCTTTGGACTTAAAGGTCCCAGGACCATCCTTCCTTCCTCCCTTTCTCCTTATCCCCATCACGTGTCTTTTTGTTACTGAATGCTATGCCTTAAACAGTTTTTACTTAATTCCTGAGAGATTGGAGATATTAACTCACACAGGTGTTGAGGATCAATCATCGTTCCATGGTTTATTTGTTTGTTTGCTCATTGTCTTTCTTCTCCCACCAAATGTAAGCTCCACAAATGCAGATACTATGTGCTATTCCCTGCTATATTCTCAAGGACTATAGCAGTGCCTGACATATTATAGGGCTCAATAAATCCTTCAATTAATTACACAAATGGACAAAATGGATGGTACTGACACTGAGAGAGATAAGAGGGAACTAGTCTGCTGGTATTACTAGGTAAGGCTTCATGGATGTGGTGGGACCTTAGATAGTATCTGAAAAATGGATAACATTTCAATTGAGGAAGAAAAGGATACTGACTTATTATCCAGTTAGCTGACAGGTGTCTTGCTGGAAAGAACATTAGTAGGCTTTTAGAATTATTTCTTCTCATCATAGAGATGTACACCTACATAATCCACTCCCAAGGGAGATAGCTGTGCTTTTCAAAGCACTGTACATCGAAGAGTTTCCTGAACTATAAGGAACAAGGGCTCCTTTGGCCACTGATAATCCATAAAAACCCATCAGGATGCTTTATTTTTGCCAATGATAGAACCTCCTTCCTGGTTCAAAAGTATACTTAATGTTATTAGAGGACATTAGTTCAAAAAGAAACTTCAAAACAAGGATTTTGAGGGAAATTAAATTTCACATTTCAGGAGATAATGGGACAATATGAATAAGTATATTTCACGGAACTTATTTTGACAGAGAGGGTTAAGCTCTGTTGTCCAAGAAATAAGCTAGACACACTGTTATTCTTTTTCATTCTAATCTATTCAATCAGCAAATCTCATTAAATCCACCTTCTTGTAAATCCCGTGAATCTGCTCACTCCATGCTCTTCCCAATGTTACTTCCTTTGTGTAATTTTCCATAGCTCTTAGTCAACTGGCTGCCATAGCTTCAGAACTCCCGGCCCTCATCTGACGCTTCCAATCTAACCTTCGCATTGCAGCAGAATAACTTCTAAAAAACAAGTCTGACTATATCACATCCCTGTTAAGGTCTTCCTATTATCTTGTCTAAACTCCAAATCATGATTTTCAAGTCTGTTAATGTTATTTATCACTATTCTTTCCCTCCAGCCTCATTGCTCAACATCCCCCCAAACCTTCCTCCATCCTCAGCCACCTAGACTCTACATTATAGATATATGGAACTGTTT
>NW_006437736.1:10118658-10122240 GCF_000325575.1 Pteropus alecto | reverse complement strand
TATTCTGAACACGTTCTTTTACCCTATTGGCCCTGCCCTACCATTATATTTATGCTCTTACCCAAGGGACTTTTCCTTGTCATCGTTGCTTTATCTTAAATGCCGAGGTACTCTGGAAAGTTTTTCTTGACAGTCCACCTGCTACTCAACCAATGTTAGCTATTCACAGTGCCTCTGAGCACACCCTGTACTTCCTGCCATTGATTGTACTTATCATACTCTATCTTAATTGTTACTGTATTCCTTGATATCCCCCAACAGCCTAAGAGATCTTTAAGATCAGGGTATGCCTTTTTCACCTTTGTATCTACAGCATTTCACATCAGTCTGTCATGGTTCTAATGGACACCCAATACATACTTATTAACTTCCAAAATTCGATACCAATTTCAAAAGGCAAGAAGAAGGAATTCTCTAGAAAAGTCACATTTGCCAGAGTTAATAGTTTCAATCTTGTATCAATCAAGAAGGTGCAGGTGGGGTGGGTCTGAACACTAGGAGTTCAGTGCTGCAAAGGAGCTGAAGATGCTGCCAAGAACAGTTTTAAGTTCTTAACTCCCCAGCAAGGCAGCAGCTGGTGTCTGGCAGAAGGGAAAGAACGTTGCCATGTCACTGAACAGCAATAGTGGAGTGGCCACTGAGCCAGCAGCCTAAATACTCTTCCCTGGGCCAGAACGAGGCTGCAGGGAAAAGGTGGCAGCACAGCAGGCATCAGCTGGAGAAAGCAGCAGAGGCCATGGTGACATACTGGCAGGGGAACTGCTTCTCCAGACAAGCCTAATTAATTAAGACTAATAGGGCACAAGGCCAGTCTGAAAGGCTAAATACCCAAATTTTAAAATGTAGCTAAACAAACACACTATTTATAAAATCTCCCATGCAAAGAACTTCAACAACTCCTTGCCTTTGCTTCCCACCACCTACATCCAGCCAGTCACCAAGCCTCAATGATAATATCTCATAAATGACTTCAGACTCCATCATTCTTTGCTGCAACATTTACTCAGGCATTCATCATTTTAATTGACTGTCCTTATCAGCCTACTGACAGATTTCTGTGTACAAAATAATCTCTTCAACTATCCTCCATATTCCTAAAATTTATATTTCTATAGAAATTAAACAAGGTCATGTCACCTCTCTTCATAAGGACATTTTTGAACTTCTAATAGCCTACAGTATAAAGGCCAATTGCTTAACATTCTTAAGAAATTGTACCTTAATTTTCTCATTTGTAAAATGGGATAATAATATTTACCTAATAGGGGTCTTTGAGGATTAAAGAGTTTAACGTTTGTGAAGCTTTAGAATTGTGTCTGGCACAGTGTAAGGACTATATAAGTGTTAGTTATTATTAATATTATTATTTTTATTAGAATGATCTCCAAGATTTTTTTTATGATCTGATTTGATCTAATTAGAGAATCACAAAATATATATCAGTACAGACAAAGTCAGACTGATCTGAAATTAAGCCAAGATACAACCTGTGTGATCTTTGGCAAGAAGCCTATTCAAATCTCAATTTCTTCATATATAAAATAAGAATAATAGTAGTTGCTACCTCAAAAGTTTACTTTGATAAATGTAATGCAGAAAAAGGAGTTGGCAAAAGTGATCTAGAGGAGATGTCCAAAAGTTAGAAAGAGAGCCAGGAATATTCTTCTAAACACCAAAGAAAGATAATTTGAGAAGAATATGGTTGAGAGTTTTAAATACTCCAGAAGAGTCAAGTTGGATGAAGTTTGAAAAAAAGAACCTTAGACTTGGCAATTAGTGAGTTGTAATAACCTGAACAAGAACAGTTGGAAGAGTGATAAAAATGGAAAGCAATTGCAGTGGCTTGGAGAAATGGAAGTGTAACAGGCAGTGTATTTGAAAAAATGTTGCTCTGAAGCCAAGTTGCCCTGAGATCTACAGGTGTATCTCAAAGTCGAGTCCCAGAATCTCAGGCTCAGGACTTGCCATGGCATAAGAGATATGAGCAATAGTAATCACAACAAATGCATGCCAGCCATAGAGTTACTATGTGCTGACCCTTAGCTTAAGATTTTCAATATATTCTAATCATCTCATTTTACAACATCCCTTACATCCCCATTTTAACAAGGATAAAACTGAGGCTAGTTAGCACTGGAGTTAAGATTCAAACCCAACTAGTCTGGCTCCAAACATAGTATATCTGTGCTCTTATGTTACATCTCTCAATTCAATTCAATTTAATGAAAACTCTTTGAATGACTCTCTAGTGCCAAAGACTGTTCAAGACTCTTGGGGATGCACAGGAGAATAAAAAAGAAACAACCATATATTTCAGACATCAAACTTTTAAAAATAAACCTGGCCTAAAAGGCCCCAATCTACTTTGTTGCACTTTCTATGTCATTGAGTATAGACAATATGTCAAGAGCATGCTATTATATAGATAAGAATGGGCAACTTTCCTACCTAGGGAAGGTGTCTTCAGTTTTTTCCACCTAATAAAAACAGCAATGGGGTCTTCTTATGAAGCTATATCGAGGTGACAGATGATCTTGTATTATAATGGCCCTCAGATGCCATAATCCTTTGGTAAGTCTGTTAATCCATTAGCTGCTTAAGACAAATGTATGTATTATCAATGATTTCTTGCTATAGGGGGACTATGATAGGCAGGGACTCTCTTCCTAGAGACTAGAGTTCCTTCTCAGAAAATATGCTTCCTGACCATACCTGGGGATAGATTCTATTTCTCCATTGCACCACCTCCTATACCTTTTATCTGACTTCACTTCCGCTCCAGCAAATGACTTCAGTTGTCTATTGCAATAGTAGCTTCATTGCTCGAGGACAAGTTCTCCTTAATCTTTTGGTCCTCTCCTTAAATCTGAAATCTTTGTGTTTTGTTTGTTTTTCATTTTTGGTCATCAGAAGTTAGATCAATTCCTAACCCTTTCAAAAGTCCTTTATGAGGCTTGTCTTTTGCATACTGTAGAGATTACTATCCACTTCTGCCTTAGGTCCCCACTGTAACTTTCATTCAGATTAATTTTTCTCCCCTATTAACTTATACAAGATAGTCTTTTGATCCATGGAAACTAGGATGGTGACAAATACATAATAGTTTCTTAATATTTAACAAATTATGAAGGACCTGATATAGTGCCCATAGCATCAAGTTCTCACTAAATTGTGTCTCTTGGGTGTATGAATAAATGAATGAATAAACAAACAGATGCTATATGTTTCTATCAAGGTTTAAAATGCATAAACTGTTAGAATTTCCAAAGAAAACCTTGTGATTAGTATGTTTTAAAATTAGTAGTAGGAACTGGTTCTTTTTGATGTCTAAAAGAAAAGAGAAAATTATCAGTTGACTTGAAAAGCTACTACTTTACATAATGGTTTTATTAATGTTATGAGTGATGCTGGACCCAGTTTGTTGTAAAATGATTACCATTTCACAGAAATTGCTTGGGGTCTGTTTGGGAATGAAAAGTGTTTCTTTTCAATGTCCGCTTTCATGTGCCCACCATAGGGGCAAGGAAGAGACAAAGGGCTAACTTGGATCCCATTTGGAAGAATCAGTCCATTATTAGTGAC
>NW_006437736.1:10109480-10118634 GCF_000325575.1 Pteropus alecto | reverse complement strand
GCAGGGGACTGATGACAAAAGGGTGTACTTCCATAAAATATAATCTACTACTGACCAAAAGTCAAAATACTTCTGAAGGAAGAATCTATGGAAGCCAAGAAAAGATAAAAAGGAAAAGTCACAGTCATAGTGAAATAAAGCCTATGTTACCCATTGCATATGAGGCACCAAGAATAGAAAAAGGGGGACCTCTATGGTGAAGGGAAATTGTAAGCCAAATATAGATGCAGTCATAATAGACCCCAGAAAATCTTGCCTTTGCCTTTTTAGCACCTTCTCTGACTCTCGTGGTCTTGCTTTTAGAATTCGCTTTATTTTTCACTCTTTACTTCATTTTTTATTTTTAGAGAATTTTATAACAGTTTATTTGAGCCAAACTGACAACATATGCCGAAGAGCAAGATTTTAATGCTCCCTCTTTACTTAATTTGGCTACCAGACTCCCAGTTTTGCAATTCCCATCTTGACCTCTGACCGTAGCCCCCAGCAAGTTTCTGGCTAATTGGTCCTTACTGTTACAAGACACCAGCTCCATCTCTCTAGCTTTCGCCCATTTAGGGCCATCAGTTCTCTCTCGCTGTTCTTTCCCCCACTTAGACTTCCTCAGGAGTTTGACACCAAAGGCAAGCAGTTTAAACATTTTCTTCCTCTCAACTCCAAATTGTTTACCTCTTGTCAAAAAAATAAAATCTTCAGACCTGAGAAAGAAAGCAAAACTTCTATGAGGAGAGAAATGACTAAAGCCCAGAATAGGTTGAAGAATATATAAAAGGAAGTAAGAGATATAAAAATAATATTTTAATTAACTTATGCATACCCTACTTTTTTCTTAAAATAGACTTAAAGTCATTTTTGGATACCTAAATATGTAACAAGGTTTGGAAAGCAGGCAAAGAAAACAGGTTAGAACACTTGGATCAAGTCATAAATCAGAACAATGTACAAAATGTATATCAAAAAATCTAATAGACTTACCACAGTTAAGCACAAATCTGGCTTTCACCTTATCCTATACAATTTTTATGCTAGTTTTACTTTATGTCATAGAAATTTACTTTTTTGTATTGTCGTCATAATAAAATTGTGGAAAGACCCATTTTGTTTCACTTTATACTATTATTGGCATGAATCTCACTTTTTCTTCCTTTTTTCTTTTTCTTCATCATCTGTGGGATAATATAAAAGAGACCGACTGGAATAATCCCAGGCTATTGGTAGTAAAGCAATGTTCAGTTCAAGCGTGACACAAAGAAATTCTCCAATTCTTTGTAAGCCCCAACACGAGTCTCCTAGAGTCTCTTCCTTGCTCCTTCTCCTTTCCATTACCATGGAAACCTATGTATTTAAATGAAAAAAAGATCTGGGAAATTATCTTATTCTGGCACCTTAGGTGGTTCATTGTGATCCCAAGTTTTACAATGCCACCAATTATGTTCAGCTTTGTGTTTTGAACATCTCAAATTATGTACAGCTTATATATCCATGGGAACGTTTACCAATGAGAAAAAAATAAAAATTAAAAATCAGTTGAGACTGCAGAAGGAACAAAAATAGGAGCAGAAAAATATAATAAATATCTGTGTACCTGGCACGACTCTGCCTTCAGAAGTTGCCAGGTACCTGCAGATGCTGGCACTGGGGAAAACGAGATAGTTATTATTGAACTTCCAAACGATTATTGAGATTCCTCAAGATTTAAATGCACTAGCATTTACTTAACATTCTCCTACACGTTGATGATCAACAACTTCCTGCACTTATAAATACATCTACTGTGGACATCTTTACTCACGATGTTTTCCATATTACGATATTTTCTTTGAGAGAGATTCATGGTGGAATGAAGACCTTCAACTCTCAATTCAGATTTCCTGTTTTTACTCTCATCTCCACCATTCACTAGCTGTGTAGCTGTAGACAAGTTACTTTACTTCTCTCTGTCACAAGTTTTCCCTTTCACAAAATTAGGATAATCTAATGGCTAATGTTATGGGGTAGGTTGTAGAATTTAGTTAACATAATATCTATAAAGGGCTTAGGACAGTGTATTATATATAATAAATGCTCAAAAAACACTAAAATTTCTATTTGTGGAGGTTAAACTATGAGCATCCAAATGTCTGTAAACTCTCAAGTGCAAATGCTAAGCCTTAACACTATTTGTACCTTCGGATCTCATAACAGTGCCAGGCAGATATTAAGTACTAAGATAAGCTCCATGAGGGCAGGTGCTGTGCTGTTGACTGCCGAATATTCAGAGCCTTTAACAGCACCTAGCACTTAATTAGCACTCATTACATTACTGTTAAATGTATAAGAATTACAGAACTAAAAGTAAGTCTTTTGAAATCCATTTGGATCTGAGCAGGAAATAGTTCATCATATTTGCTACAGTTACCTGCAATGCTTGGATTATGAGACTGGAGACAGGCAAGTATTAAATGTATGTATGTATGGCAGGGGCAGGGAGGAAGAGAAGTGCTTTGTATAAGCACAGAGTGCAAGCAAGAGACTCAGGAGGAGGCAGTACATGACAGAACAGAGGGGACTGTGAGCTTGCATTGGATAGCAGAGTGGGAGCCCATAAGACCCCAAATTCCCAGGGCAGGCAGAGGGTTAGAGTGGGGGAGGGAGGAGGAGATGAAGATAAAGGCAGGTAGAGGTACCAAGAAAGTTGACTTTGCTTCTTTCCTCTAAGGCAGCCATAAGAAAGAAATAATTTATGAAACAGTTGCTGATATGATCAAGCTCTGGAAAGGATTAATTAGGTCGTTTTTATTAAAAGGAGGGGGTATTACACAGTGGACAGAATGGAAGAGAAGGAGGGGGTTGGTTAGACCAAATAGACTTGATATGCAGTCCTGCCCCTGCCTCTCACTCATGTATGGCTTGAAGCTGAGCCTCAGTTTCCTGATCTAAAAAAATAGAGTCAATACCACCTCACACTTATAGGGTTGTGGAGAGGGTTAAACTTCCACTGAGACAGGGAGCTTGAATCTCAGCAGTGTAGTGCTGGGCACCTAGTGGGTCCTTAATAAATGGTAACTAGTAGTATTAAAATTAATCACAGTAATCAGGCCTCACAATAAAAACTGACATAGGGCTTATCAAATGAATTCTCTCCACCACATGAAAGAAACATGAGAACAAGCCCAAATTAGCTTCCTATTTTCCAGCAGCAAGCAGAGGAGACTGCCGAAGGTCATAGCAGCCATCTCAGAGAAAGAAAATGACATGGAATGCTGGATCCCTGCTCATCGGCAGTGAATGCCCACCCAATTAAGCAGATTAAACATTCAGTCCTTGTGACGAAAAAGCCCTGTGCAGCTGAGCTAGGCCGCCTTCTCTGCTTCCTAGTCCAGAGCCTCTCTCTGTTAAATCACCCTTCCTTTCCCTTCCACATTCAGGAAGTAATTGGCACTTGTTTAATGCCAAATTTACATTTGTTTTGCATGGGAACAAAATTTGCTTGCAAACAGCTATGTGTGTGAGCAAATGGGCATTTGTGCTGGTAAATAAAATAGACATGCAGTTTTCCAGTTTGCAGATGTATTATTCAACAAAACAAGCAGCAATAGCCTTTAATTTTCTGTTATTCCTAAGTACTTAGGCACAAACCATAGCAAAAACGGCCCCCATTTCTGTCATTTATGCCTGTTCCTGAGGTTTCACATTTGTCTCAGATGCATATGTTATCAGAACTGACCAGATTTTCAGAATTTTGCATTAAGTCTCTTCAATGAAGTAATTTGTAGATTTAACAAATATTTGTTGAGCACCTACTGTGTGCTGGTTTGTAGGGATTCAGAGATGAAATCATGGTCCCTGCCTTTAGGGGAACTTTCAAGTCATAAAGATTGCTTTGTAAATGGAATATGACCATAAAATAGAAGAATTATCCTAGGAGAGCTCTATGTGATCAGCTGGGAAGTCTCTTCAATGAAGTAATTTATAGATTTAACAAATATTTGTTGAGCACCTACTGTGTGCTGGTTTGTAGGGATTCAGAGATGAAATCATGGTCCCTGCCTTTAGGGGAGCTTTCAAGTCATAAAGATTGCCTTGTAAATGGAATATGACCATAAAATAGAAGAATTATCCTAAGAGAGCTCTATGTGATTAGCTGGGGTACAAAACAAACAAACAAACAAACAAAAGAATATTTCTGCCTGCACCGTTGAAAGAGATGATATTCGATATCACAAACAAACAAACAAAAGAATATTTCTGCCTGCACAGTTGAAAGAGATGATATTCGATTTTAGCAGTGAAAGCAAAGAAAGATAGAAATGGGGGTTTCAGGCTAAGGAAAAAACATGAGTAGGTGTGAGGATCCAGGATTCTTTGTGGGCTTTTAGTGAAGGGACATAGTATGACTGGAGATGGGTAGTGGAAGGATATAAAGCTGCATTCTGAGGGTCTTGAAATGCCATGTCACGAGTTTGGATTTTATCATTGTTTCTCTTACTTTAATATTCATATGAACCATGTGGGCATCTTATTAAATGTTGACCTTGATTCAGTAGATTTGGGGTGAAGCCAGAGAGGCTGAGTTTCCAATAAGCCCCCAAAGAAGTGGTGTGCTGGTAAATATTTAACAACTAGCTCTGAGGCCAAGGGGTCAGAAGGGCATTTGTCAAGTCTCACATTGTATACACAATCCCACTGCCCCCACCACCACCACCACTATGACCTATTTCAAGCTGTCGACAAGATGTCAATGAACGTGGAGTTGGAAAAAGATGCGGACTATCAACTCTTTCAGGCCTGTGCAAGCTGGCCCTAGGACACCATGTCTCCTTGGTGGTCCCAGTGCTGCTGGGCCGAGGACCCCACTTCGAATGGGAAAGCTCTGGTGCAGTGGTTGTCAATCTTGGCTGCAAGTGAAAATTACTTGCATGAGTTTGTTAAAGTCAGGAAGAAGAAATGAAGCAAACAAACTCCTCCCAACACGATTCGTATGTTCAACAAGTGTTTTAAGAAATAATGGCAAAATGGCCAAATTGCTTTATATTTTCCCTTCTCCCCTTCTGTTCCCTCTTGTGTTTCTACTCCCTCATTCCTAGTGCCTAAGGCTCTTATCCAGCTCCTCGTTTTGCTGATAAATATTGGTTTTCCTTCTTTTTCTAACAGCTCATAAATTCTATTTTCCTTAAACTTTTCTTTATTTCCAGTGCCCCTAATGAAAAAGAAAACCTTTATTCCTTTACTTCAGACTCTGGCTGGATATTTGCCAGATATGTAACAATTCACTCTGTTTTAACAGGTTTTATTTTTATTTAGGTATTTTAAGCCAACAGATCAGGAGATGACTATCATTGAAAAGATATTTTTATTATACTTACAGATCCCAAGAGGGGAATTACACCTCATGAGCATGTTATGAGGGAGCCACATGGGAAAGCACTGGGGTAGGTCACAAGGTGGAGAGGGGAGGACTGTGGGCAAGAGTCTTTATTGTGGGAAGAGAAAGATAAGGCAGGGTAAGCTGGTTTAGGATTGGCTACTTTGAATAATTTCGGTGGGTCTTGGAGCTTAGCCGCTATCCCTGGTTATCTGTGACCTGCCCCTGTGGTAATTCAACCAAGCAGATAGCGGCTCATAGTGTGAGAGCCCAATAAGGCAGGTGGTTGGGGTTGTGGACTCTAAACTGGTTGGTTTGTATTTGAAAAACATGCCCCCAGGAGGAGGACTTCTCTGGAGGAGAAGGTGGAGGTTTGACCAAAGAGGCAAGAGACCAAGGCAAGGTGCCTCAGGCATGTCATCAGGTGTTCCAGAATAAGGTGTGCCTGTAGGACAGAAGCTAAAACATCAAGTTCATAGAAGCTAGAAATATGGTTAGTACACTCATAATTACTTAGAGCTCCTTTATGTTTCCTTGGAATACTCAAATTGTAGAAGTAGATACTTGTTAAGCCAAATGGTTCTCTAGTTGGTGGAGTCTTTAATATGTCATTATCAGCATTTATCCTATTATTCAATTCAACAGAACTCTGCATACCTGATACTACCAAGCAGAGTAGTAAGCGATGGAAATGGAGAGGATATGCCAGCAAGAACAGGTGATAGGGGAAGAATAAATACAACACGGTTTTTTTACAGCCTAGGTCATCCCATGCCTTGCTATCTAACAGGGACCAACATACAAACAGCTACCTGGAAACCAAGGCAGAATAAATCGAAGCTCAGAGAATCTAGAGGAAGATATAACGTAATCCCTGTGGGATGGTGGTCATCTCTGCTCATCATTGACAGGAGCTGCGTGGAAGACAAAAGGGGAAATTGCTGCAAGCCCCATAATGCATATTTTCTGTGGTATTGATTGAAAGGAGGTTAATTTTCTCAGCATACCAGCACTCCAGGTAGCACGCACATTGTTTTTGTTCTAAAAATTAGAGTTTAACTTGTAATTTTGTCTAGAATAAAGGCTACTTCCTCAGCTTGAGTGTCAATGGCTGGAATGCTAGAGGGCAGGTCAAATCAGTTAGAATGTGTTGAGGGAAAGTAACAGAAAAACTGCCTCATAGTAGTTTAAACCATAAAGATAGGTATTGTTACATAGCAAGAAGTCCAAAGGTAGGTGGACCTGGGGTTGTTTTGATATTTGTGGCAGATTTTAGAAATGGCCACAATTCTTTGCAGCTCCTCCCATCAAGAGGTGGAGCCCATTTCCATCTCTTGAGTCTGAACTGCCTCGCTCCCTTCCTGAGCCAATAGGATGCAGCAGAAGCAATGTTGGACAAGTTTTGAGACTAGGCTTCAAGGAACTTTGTACACTACCACTTTAACTCTTACATTCCAATTAATCACCACACGAACAAGCCTGTACTAACTTATTGGAGGATGAGAGACCATGTGCAGTAGAAATGAGACATCCCAGCTGTATACTCTTCCCACCTCTGCACACCAACCACCTCTCAACTGACCTAGCAGCTGACCACAGATGCATGAGTCAGGCCAGCTGAGTCCAGAAGACCCACCCAGCTGAGCCCAGCTCAAATCTCTACATATAAGATTCTGAGCTAAGCAAATCGTTGTTGTTTTAAGCAACTAAGTTTTGAGGTGATTTCTTACTCAGCAAGAGCTAGCAGAGACAGCATCTTCATGTCTTCATCAGGAAGTAGGATCTTTTTGCCTTTTGTTCCTGCCACTAACAGTGTGTTGTTAGCAAGAGCTTTTGTTGTGGCTAAGGAATGGCCACTGTACCTGATCTTCACATCTGTACACTATGGCACTACACAGATACAAAAGAAAGAAAAGGGGTTAAACAAACAAGTAAAAATAAGACCTCTCTTATTGCTCCAGCTTTTTACCAGGAGTATAAGCTTTCTCAGATAGCTCCTAGCTGACTTCGCTTTGTATCTCACTGGCTGTGACCAATTTGCATGGCTTCTTTGGCAAAGAAAAATTAGAAAATGTATATGAAGTCATTATATATTTATAAGAATTATCATTATTTCCTTTTTCTCCCTGTTTTTGCCTGTCCATGCCTCTGGCGATAGTCGTTAATTCACCAGTTTCTGGACAAGACTAAGTTCCGTCTAGAAAAGTCATAGAGTGAGTGAATTTTGAAGGAGGAAAGAGATGTTATTTAGTAAATTGGTTATCAATGAGAGGAAGCACTTCTGATGTTAAAGAAAGAGAAAAATGAGCTGTGAGAATATGCACAATATAAGCAAATTAATCCTAAAATTTAAGAACAGTTTATATATAATAAAAGTCAAGTGAGAAGAGTGGTAGACAGGAAGTTGAGAAAATATGAACTTAATTTTATGTTTGGCCTTGGAATATGATTGGCTTTGCATATGATTGGCATTTAATTTCAAAGTAAGAACACAGTTGCTATTGGTAGGTTTTCTACATGTGCTAGATCAAGTTGACCCAGTGCTCAGAGTTATGGAAGGCGCCCCAACCATTTGATTTGTGTAGGCATCTAGGGACAAGGTTTGAGTGTATATACATTTTTAAGGCCAGAAATTTTTGGATCAGGGCATCTTTTGTGACAAGTGATACAGTAGAGAACCTCCTATTCATAATACCATTAATTTGTTTGGTGACTTTAAAGTTATCATTCTTATAGTAGAAAAATCTATGCAATCACAACACAATTATTTGTTTTTACTTTGGTAATGTCCCTGAAAACCAGATAATCTGAATAAGGCAAGACATAGTGTTATTAAAAGACAATTTATAATTGGGATTCCAATAGCTGGCAACTGAGGTGCAATTATTTTTTGTAAGAAGCTGTCAAAACAAGGAGCTTCCTATCACTAATGGAGCAAAATCAAATACTTGGCGGCAAAGGAAACTCTCAAGAACATACATTATACCCTGTTTGGGTTGAAATGAATTTCCCCCACTGAATGTTTTTAGATAATCTGTCACCCCGGTATGAAATATGAATGTAAAGTAGATTGCATTTATAACATAAAATTAAAAGCAATTTGATTGTGAGTGAAAAATAAAACAAAACAAGGAGTTTAATTCCTGGGAGAATTTAGAGAGGTCATGATAATAGGTCGTCAATACTTGAACTGCATGTAAAGAAATAGTAGATTCATTAGATGTCCAATGCTTGGTGCTGTTTTGAAGGAAGGATGGAAAAAAGGAAAGAAGGAGAAAGGGTAGGATACAGGAAGGGAAGGAGAAAAGAAGAAAAAACAAAAAAGGAATAAATGAAGAAAGTGTGGGTCTGGAAATCAAAACAAAGTTTCAAGAACACAAAGCTGGGCTCCACATAAGAAACAACTTAATGAAATTTTAATCTTGGCCGCAATGGGAATGGGCTGTCTGGGGAAGTCAAGGAATGCATGTCATGTGAAGTATTAAAGGAAAAGGTCCCTTGTTAGAAGTGTTATAAGGAATTCTCATGTAATAGATGAGAATTGAACAAAGTGATATTAAATATCCTTTCAAAATCTGAGATAATCTGAGCTATAGTATATACAATACTGATTCACTTAGTTATCAGGACCAGATCTACTCATGACTATGGATGAGCTGACAGCCCTCCACCGCCCCCCAATTCTTACTTCTTCCTTTATATCAGTTATTTTATTTTGGTGTTCCCTTTCTTCCATACCAATTCTCACTTTCCCTTATCCCAAACTAATATTGTCACAATGATCACTGTCTTCAAAGCAAGAAAGAAAAG
>NW_006437736.1:10098399-10108399 GCF_000325575.1 Pteropus alecto | reverse complement strand
GATTGATTCCTTTCTCATTTCCTGCCAAATACCACTCCTTTCGCTTGTATATATACCTAAAAGTGGAGGCATTCTTCATTTCTCTGCTAAAAAATTAAATAAAATCATGAGTATCTCATTGCACTTAGGATAAAATACAGAATTGTTTATGTCTCGTAAGGGCTTACAAGATCTATTTTCTTTCCAATTCTCTTTTTCATTCCCACCTTACCTGGGTTCCAACCACAATGATCTTTTCAGTTCCTCATAGCTTCCACATTCTTTTCTGCTTCAGGACCTCTCCCTGGAACACCTTCTCCCAAATACAGACTAAGCTGTTTCTAACTCATCCTTCAAAACTCAGCCTAAACATCACTTCCTTAGAGCTTCATTCTCTACTACTCATTTACATCTTCCAATAGTTTTCCTTGAAAGCATTTATTACATTTAAAATTCTAAAGGAATTGTTGGATTATTTGTGCTTGTCTCTTCCTCCATGAGGACAAGTTTCAAGAAGATATTCATTTGTAACCCCTAATAGGACCTGATATATACTTTTGATTAAGAAAATTATTAGATGCTAAAAAATGAACCATAATTCAAAGCCAACATTGCAAATTCTCCTCTCTTTTTTTTCTGTGTTGTTTGACTTAGATAAGGTTCAGTCTTTCTTAAAATTGGATATATACCACAAAATCTTTTTTTAAACCAAGGGAAAATTTCTTGGGAAAATTGTAGAGGCTCCCCACACCTGAACACCCTAATTACCTAATGACATTAATAAGATGTCCCCAAAAGGTCATTCATTAAATCATCTCTCTTTATGAAATAGGTTTAACAATAATAGTGTTTTCGAAACCAATTTATGCAGTTATGTATAAACAGAGTGCAGATTGTTTATATTTTAGATATGTTGGGGTTGAGCATTTAAATATGTCATATGGCAAATCCCAGATATATCTTTAAAGTTGTCTGGAAATTTTATTGCAGAATAATGGTGTTCTTTGTGTTCTCTAATGGATAGAATCAGGAGAGAAGAAAGATAAATAATGGGCACTCTTAAACTTTAAGCTATGGAGCAGAGATTATAATACCTACCTTATAATGTGGTGAGGATTAATTAAAATTATATCGGAAATGCCTAGGAAAGCTGGCACTTAGAAGGCATGTAATAAGTAGCAGCTATTATTATTATCTATCATGTTATTATCATCATGCCTCTTAAAACCATATGTGAATAGTGTTATTATGGAGCTAATAATCAAAGAACAATGAACGATATTACTGGGAGGTCATTTTTGTGTAACTGCAAAAATCTTAAAAGCTTCTGTAACTCCCCATTGCCAATTGGATAAAGTCCCAGTTCTCTAGTAGGGCTTTCCAAACCCTTTAGAAACAATGGTCAAAGAACATGAAGACAGATGAGGAAATGCAAAATTTCAATAAAAATTGGATTAATATTTGACATCATTGTTACTCACAGAAAGATAAATTAAAACAATGGAATGCTATGTTTTGCTATCAAATTAGCAAAGCTTTTTATGTCATAATATTTACTGTGGGTGAAAATACAGTGAAAAAGGGACTCTCATGTTATCTATTGCAGAAGAATAAATCATTAAAATAATTTTGAAAAAAATTAATGTGTATAGGAACATTAAAAGCATTTTTACTTTTTTACCTAATGGTTTCATTTCTGACAATAATTGCAAATATTTGAGCCAACTGCAGTGCTAAGCACCTCATATCACATACATTATATGATAAATAAAAGCTAGGAAAATAATCCAAAAATTAGAAAAATATTTCTATAAAAAATAATCACGGCATTGTTTATAATGTCAAAAACTTTTTTAAAGAATCCATCAACTAAGGAATGGTTTCATTCATTATGGTACATTATGATGCAACCATTGACATTATGATTATGAAGAAAAGATAATACAGAATTATGTGTTACTTATAATGTTATTTGAAAAAGCAATGTATAGAATTGTGTATATTATTTTATTTCAACTATACAAAAGATAAATACTTTTTCAAGCATAAAAGAATGACATGAGAAAGATACACCAAAATATTAGCAATGATCTCTGCTACATGATAGAATTATGATTTTCAAAATTTTTTTCCTTCACATTTTTCTAAAGTTTCAGAAAATATGCATCATATCTTTTACAATTAGAAAAAAATATAAAATTTCCTAACCAAATTAAATAAGCCTCTCAATAATAGTCTTTTGCCATTTATCCATACTCATCTTTTCCAACTCATCTCATGCCAAGCCTCCACACCAGTCCATCCTGAACCTGAATTAGAAGCTGTGCTCTTATACATCACCATGCCATTCTAAGTATAATATTTCGTGACATTCTTTTTGTTCCATTCCCTCCAGTGACTCATCTTTTGACCCCATCCCCCCACCAAATATTTCCTCTGAAAGTTTACTGTTCCTTGGACATACTTCCATCATTAACCGGAATAACACTCTTCACCCTATCTAAAACCTCACAATAGTCAGCAATCTTTTCATGACTCCTTAGCAGCCAGCACAGTGTCAAGCATGTCTATTGGACAGATGAGCAGGTGGATGAATATATGGAAGGACATATGGATAATAATGTTATATTAAGCTCAAAGCCATTTTGCAGTACAAAAACTGACTGAAGAGAGTCAAAAAGGTCTTTGAAAAACAAATGAGAGATGTAAAAATCATTTAATACTATGTGGTAAATTATACCAATACCAACTTTGGCAAAATCAAAGGAAATTAAGGCACAAATTCCTCCCATTAGAAAAAATCAGGATCCTTTTTGAATAACTCATGGAAAAAGAACATAACCACCAAGTTTTTGTGTTGTGAGTTTCCTTTTTCTGTTTTTATTTTGAGATTTGAAACTGTTTAATGGGCCTTAAGCAGAAGCTGATTTCGAAGTAACTTCTGACTGGGAGATAAAACATTTCCTTAAGTGTGATGTAGACAGCAATACTTCCATAGTGTCCAAATATTATTTTTCATCAAACCTGCAGAAAAGTTTAAACCTGCCCAAATTTTTACCAATGAATCTAATAGACTTGGATTAAACTGCAGGGAAGAGGAGAACATAAATTTCATTCCTTTCATTCCTTGTAATATTAGGGTTTGTATTCTTTCCAGCTGTAATAACCTCTAGACTTCAACAAAATTGAAAACCTTTAAATAGCCTTTCACAACCTTTCAGTGGAGAAATGAAGTTTTAAGTGCTCACTGGGGATTTTTCAGTTCAGAAAAATCTAAGCAGCAGTAGATATTAAAATCTAATGTTTACTTCAACTCTTTTACAGCCTAATGGGTTTTTCTGACAGTGTAATTTTTAAAAGGTTGGGTTTCATTTATTAATATAGTGTACTCATGCTGAAAACCTTTCTTCTTTAAGGACTCAAATGGGAGTCTTATGGTTAAACCTTGGTTGAAAGCCAGAGGTATCAGCGGGCCAGGGAAAACAGAAACCAGCAAAAGGGACTCAGGAAGGCTGCCCCAAGCAGGTTGTTTTGAGTTTAGAAATTGGGGGAAAGTCCTCTCTTTATGACTTAAACACTGCAGGAGGTGAGAAAACAAACGCAAGATGGAGAGCCCCTGTGTGCACATAATAATGAGTGTGTGAGTCACTGGAGTTCACACAGTTCCTCACCACCAAAAGGTCTGCTTAGGAAATCCAGCTGTTCACTAAACCGATGGGAGGATACTGCTCTCTGGAGCTGCTCTACCAGGGGCAGTGGGAGTGTATTTGGAAACCGAGGAGAAATTGCAGGGTGAGCAACAGGCGAACCCACATTTAAGCAGAGAGAGAATGTAATTTGGAAGAATTCCATTTTACATATCGTATGCTGAAACCAGTATGCAGGGGAAGCCTGAGTGAGCTCCAACCAAGTGGTAATAAAAAAACAAATGCCACTTTTTATATGCATAATGCCTCCATGTAGTTATCAGAGATTTGCAAGATAAGTACACTGGAGTGGAAAGGGGCAGGATTTATTTCCATTGACTATGATGCAGTAAAGCTGCTCTCAGGTATATATATTACCCAGTGTGCTATTTTAAATTATAAAATAAAAGTGCCACTTGAGGACATAATTGAAAATAATACTGTAAAGTAAAAGAGCTTGATGGTCATAAAGGATGGGTAGTTTTGCATGTTTTTCATCTTCACATTTCACGAATGAGTGGTTTTGTTTTCATGTGTATACATGTGGCCTCCAAATTGGAATCTTGCCCTCATGTGTAAGGCATTTTCAGAAAATGAAGAACATGTATTAAATTATCCCTTTAACAATTTTATAATAGTATCAGGATTCGTTATAACTACTTGAGAGGTATTTATAGTTTTTTAGAGAGTTTTAAAAATTTAGATAAGCAAAACCAAAGCCAAATCTTTTATAATCTCAATGGCTATAGGCAAAAAATAATAGTATTTGGAATGTTTTTTCAGTAGATTGTATCTAACATTATGTCATGAAGACGTTTTTATAGATCTTCTTTAACATATGATTACATAGCATTGCTTTGATTGTTCTGCTGTAAATTTTTGATAAGGACCCAAATGAGAATCATTAGAAACTATTTCTCATTCTATTCAAAACCTCTTATTTGAATGATTAGCTAATACCGACTTCTCAATCAGAATATTATCCTGTTTCTCCACTGCCCTGGTAGAGACCTCCATTTTGGGCTACTGTAAACCTGATATACCTCAAAGAAAGCTCATTATCTTTTCTTTCTTTCAGTTTCTTATATCTACTCATTGCAGGTTCTCAATATTTTCTCTCTGCTTTTTACTTCTTCTCCTCATCTAGCCTCTGCAGTCCATATGTTACTGAGTATGTTATGTATAGTTCTTTTAAGCATCTCTAACATCTTTGCCTAAAGCTATTCCAAGCATTTACCTTGTCATTCCCAGTTTGTTGTCAATAATCAACTGATTGCTTGTATCTCTTTTCTCCTAATTTCAAATCATATAACCCTTTGATGCTTACCTAATTCATTTTACTGGTCACTCAACAAGTATGTATCACATGCCGACTATGTACCAGGCAACGTGCTAGACACTGGGGATGTGAAACAAAATTGTATCTTTTCTTAACAAGGAAGTTACAGTCTAGTGGGAAGTGGGAATACTGACCCAACAATTATGTAATGACCATTAGGATGAAGAGAAATATAGAACAAAAAACGCCTAGTCCTTTTCGAAAGACTCAGGAAAGATTCCATCATTCTAAAAATAAGAATATTTTTGTGTCACATCCATTTCAAGAAAATTTCTAAATGCCTTCTCTAACATAAAGCACAGGCCCCTCAGTTCTGCTTCACGACTCTATAAAATTAAACTTCCTCCAATCTGTCTAATGCTGCTTCTTACTTCTCTGTTCAAACCCTTCCCTTCGGCTAATTCACCTCCCATCTCTAACTTCGATCACATACTTTCCTCACCTTCCCCACTCTCTTCTGATTCTCCGATCCTAACTACCCATCTGGGTCCACCTCTTTCATCCAGTCTCCTAGATATGCCAGTCAGCTTTGATCTTCCTCTGCTCTGGCCTTCTGGGGCAATTATTGCAATATTTCCCATTCTGTTTAGCTATTTTGAGTGTGTGTCCTACATCCCTAAATAGACTGATGGAACTAAAGAAATAATGTCTTTATATCCTCTGTACATGGCATAGCATTATACATGTCATATAATCTAACAAATACTCTTTTACCACAGAATGAATAAGTAATTGTATAAGCTATTTAACTATGGTATATAGGTCTTCATTATTTATTTAGTATTTTGTGACTATCAGAATGAATATCATTTGATAACGTAGTGTTTGCATAATTGTTTCATACTTCCTATCTATTTACAAAGACTTGAGGAAACTGACAGGCAAGGAGCATGACTAGAATTAATTGACCATTTGACAAATGTAAAATGAGTGCCTACTGGTTAGTGTCAGACACTGCACTAACGATTAAAAAGTCACTGTTATGATGCCTACCCTCCCTGGGCATACAGTCTGCAATGTGATGATTGCTCTATCCAGAGACATGTGATGCTAAGGGAATGCACAGTGCTAAGCAGAATCTAACACAGTCTAGGGAGTCAGGAAAAGCTTCCCAGAGGCACTACATTTAATATATGTCCTAAAGAATAATATGAGTCAGCAAAGACAAAATGGCAGGTGGCAGAGGAAACAGCAAATATAAAGACTGCAAAATGAGCATGTCAATTGATGACCTAGGGGGGAAAAATCAATATGGCTGGAATAAAATGAGGGGAATAAAAGATGGAGCTGAGGAGGTAAGCGAGGGTCAGATCATGTTAAAGACTTTGGACTTGACCCTAGGGGTGCTGGGAGGCTTTTAAGGATTTTAAGGAAAGTGGACGGCATGAACAGACTTATTTTTAGAATGTTTATTAGGAAAAGCGGAGAACGGAATGAAGGATAGCAAGACGGGAGTCAAAGAGATTAGTTAAGAGGCTGTTGGTGCAGCCCAGGAGGAAGCTGATGATAGCTTAAAGTAGACTACAGTGGATGAAATTAAAGTGGAAATTAAAGAAGTATGCAGGAGAAAGAATGGAGAGAACATGGCGTCAGGGCGTAAAACTCACAAAATCAGTAGCTGGACTTGGAAAAGGCAAGGGTTGTGGAATCAAGCAGACTTGGTTCAAGTTCTGGCTTTTGCTCTCTGGGAGACTTGAGCCTAGTTATCTAGTCTTTTCTATACCAGTTTAATTGTCTACGAAATGGCGATTACAGCTGGTTCATGGAAGCTGGGGAGAGGGTGACTTCGGTAAGAGAATATAGATAGACAAATCAATTCATGCAGGTGTAGTGCATAGGCGGTGCTCAGAGTTTGTCTTTCCCCTCTCCTCCAAAGTGAGCAAACTTTGTCATCAGGACAGGTATCAATTCTCTAGCAAAATCATATCTTGATTTGGCTTTTTGCTGAAACTCTTTCTTGAGCAACTATTTAGCTCTGTTCCATTCGATATCTACCTGCATGCTGAAAAGGGCTTATGTACAATTAAGTGGGTCAAATACTATTGAGAGATGCATTGGCATAAGGCAGAGAGAAGAATGGAAGAGACAAGGAAAGCACAGAGAAAGGGAGATATAAAACTAGGAAAAATGAAAAGAAAAAGGATGAACCTAGAGAGTGCATAAAATTTATCACACAGATTTTTTTTCTTCAATTCCATCATAAATTTATACAAGTAGAGGATTTGGTTTGGGGAAGATTGAAAATTTACAAGGGTGCAGGTTTCCAGAAACTTGCAAAGAAAAATATACCCTTAGTACAACGGTTTTATGGCCAAATCCAGATGGAGCATATGTTTACATTTGAAAGGTTATTTCCAGCATTTATTTATCACTCCAGTGAAATGTTAATCCCATATAAATTTTCCAGTTTTAAGTTTCAGATGAGTAATTTAAACCTTATGGCAAAGTAGTGAAATTACCAAAGTGACCACATTAATCTTTTATTCCAGTGATTAAGTGGTTTTCTTTTGGTTAACTTCATTGGATTCTGTCACTCTGCTTGCTCTTTGTCTTGTGTGGCTTTGAACTTTCCTAAGTATACTGAATCCATGCTGTTCTAGCACCCCTTTTCCTGGGGGATGTCTAGATCTCTAGCATTCCATAATAATCCAGTTCAGTCCATGAAGTTCAGGTATGCACATGATCTATAATCAGAGTGCTCCATCACCCCAGACCTGGTAAGCACATAACTCTCACTGGTTCACATAGGGTCTTCCTTCGAAGCTTGACCAGAGCCATAAGAAAAGAGGCTCTCATTTCTATTGGATTTCGAACTGAAAGAACAAGTTAACCACGAAAAGAGTTTCCTACCTGAAACTGAAGCCAATAGGATAGAAAGTAGACCAGAGAAATAGAGAAGGCATGACAAGACCTCATGATGGTCTTTGAGCACTTAGATTCAGACCCACTTGAATTCATCAACCCCTCCTATGGTTGAGTTATACAAACCAGATATGGTCCTTTTCTTTTTGCTTAAGCTTCTTCACTTTGGCTTTCCATTACAACAAAAAACAGCCCGAAGCCACTTTCATATTCAATAATACCTAAATACTTGCATATTGATAAAAAAATATTTGCTAGGAGATATCTAGAACTGTTTTATTGAAATTCTATCTGAACCAACCTTTAGCCCTGTTTTATATTGCATTCCTCTCAGAAGTGTCAATTTGACAGAACTTCAAATAAAGGTGCTTTCACTCAACATAAGCTATAGGCTTTTACAAAAGAATATTTGTTACTTCATAAATTCACGATATTCAGTAAGTGATGTAGCTTATTAGAAAGAACACACCTTGAATTTAGTCCTGGAGAATGTCTCACATCAATCACCTAATAGTTGTACGAGTTTTCACATATTAGTAGCTATGCTGAGCCTCAAACTTCTCATTGATAAAAGGGCAGTGATAATGCATCCTCACTTTGGGGAAAATTAGATGAAACTACATTTATAAAGTACAAATCCTTGAGGGTAAGGAACCGGTTTTGTTCACTGTTATGTTCCTAAGCCCTAGGACAATATTCGGCACACATTACGTGCTGTGTAACTATTTGGATCAAATAGCAATTTCAGGTGTCCATTGAGTGTTCAATACATCATAACTAGTATAGTGGTGATGATGATGATGAAGGACCCATAAGCTAGTGAACCGTCTCACTCATAGGAAAGAAGTCAACTTGATCACCACGGAGGAAAATTGTCAAAGCTATTCGCCTTTCCAAAAGAGACCCCTGACACTATGGAGGTTGACAAATATATGGCTTACTAGAATATTTCTTTATACCCCAGAGCATAAATGAAAGCCATACTTTTTCGTTAATGTTAATGAACAATAGGGAGCATGTATTGAGTAATATGCTGACTTTACATGTCATGAGGAGCAACAATAATAATAGTAATAGTAAAATTAATAGCCAAGTTTTCCTGGGTATTTTTTTTTTGTCAGGTACTCCTCTTAGCACTTTACATGTTTTAGCTCATTCATTCTCACAAAAGTTCTAGGTCATTGGCACTATTATCATCACAATTTTACAAATGAGGAAACTGAGGCATAGAGCACTTAGAGAAATTGTCCAAGAGCAAACAACTTAGTGGAGCCAGAATTTGAACTCTATTGGTCTGGCTCCAGAACCGACAGTCTGCTACATAATCAGATCTTCTTAAAAAGCCACCGGAATATGAGAACCAGGTTTTAAAGTAAGTGGTCCAACAGTAGACATAAGGTTGCTAGTGTGCTGTGGAATGAAATTTTCTTTGTCCCAAAGAATGAACAAGACATGGAAAAGTATATGAGAACCTTAATCCGGTTTTCTCAGCTTAAAGACAGGGCCTATCTAGAAACAATGTGAAGATGTTTTCAAGATCATCTCCACGTTCCTACAGGCCCCAGAGCCTGGATGCTTCTCAGCCCAAGCAAGGCCTTTCCAACCAGCTCTGGCCTCTTTGGACTTAAAGTTCCCAGGACCATCCTTCCTTCCTCCCTTTCTCTTTATCTCTATCATGTATCTTTTTGTTACCGAATACTATGCCTTAAACAGTTTTTACTTAATTCCTGAGAGATTGGAGACACTGACTCACACAGGTGTTGAGGATTAATCATCATTCCATGGTTTTTCCCTAAAGTAATAATTCTAATTTCTTCCCACTTAAATTAGTAAATATTTCTCCATTCTTCCAGATTTCAGTCTCAGCCCTTTTACTTTGGACACTGCTGAAAGGCTAAGCTTTTCTAATGCTGCTTTTGAGTGAGTTTTATTCCGAAACCTTATTCTTATTTTTATAGAAAAAATGTCCAAATTTGTTAAACTGTCATTTGACAACTATCATTCGACACCCTTAACATCTGCCTCAATTTACCTTTTGGAATGCATTTTTCGCCACAACCTCACACCTGTTTTACTGTGTCTCATGCATGTCTATATCTTCTCGTTTCCTCACCATTTTATATATTCTTTCCTA
>NW_006437736.1:10068385-10098365 GCF_000325575.1 Pteropus alecto | reverse complement strand
CCTTTTTTTTCAATTTATTCAATTATACTTTTTGAGCCTTTGCTGCAGGCCAGTCACTATTCTACTCACTAGGAATACAGCATTAATCAAGTGGGTATCTATTCTCATGGATCTTTTATTCTAATTAGTGAAAACAGTAAAGCAACAAACAAAACTTCAGAAGTTATTATGCTGAGTGAATAAGTCAGATAGAGAAAGATAAATACCATATGATTTCAAAACTTATATGTGGTATCTAAGGAACAAAAAAGAACAAACCAATCAAAAACAGACTCACAAATATAATGGACAATTTGCTGACGGACAGAGAGGGAGAATGGGGTGAAGGGTTAAAGAAGTACAAATTAGTAGTTTATACCTGGGCACGGGGAGCATAGCAGAGAGAATGCAGTTAGCATTAATATGATGGCTAAGTGGAGGGCCAGGGAAGGGAGGGAGCAATTGGGGGGATCGTTTTATGAATATTGTAGATGTCTAACCAATGTACTATATACTTGAATCTAATTTAAATAAATAAATTTATTAAAAAATTTATAAACTCCTAAAAAATATTTCAGCCATTATTGATTAAAAAGAAAAAAAAAAAACTTTCAGAGAGTAGTAGGTGCTACGAACATAGTAAAATAGGGTGATATGGTAGAAAGTGTGTGTGTCCTTTCATTAGGTGTTCAAGGAAAGATATTTCTGAGTGGAAAACGTTTGATCTCAAAGTAAATATCCAGAAGGAGCCAGACAGGTGAGGATCAGAGTTCCATGGAGAGAGCTCAGCAAGTACCCCCAATATTCAAATATTATCCACCCTTGAAAGCCTAGTTCAGATGCAAGCTCAGCCTCAAACTTTCCCTTATATTCCCACCTGAACTCCAGCCCATAATATTTTACCTTCCTCTCAGTGCTTACCACTTTATACCTTGGACGTTAGCTATCTATGTACATGTCTTTCTACCCTATTAGAATTTCCAGTTCTTGATGATCTGTTCTTCTTTTTATCGCCTACAATGCTTAGTACAATATTAAGAAATACTTTTTCTTACTTAATTTTATTAATTTTTATTAATTTATTTATATTACAGAAATAACATTTCCTGAATGAGAGAATAAAGGAATGAATAAATTAACGAATGAACAAAGAAAAAATGGTGGCAGTTTCTTTCAATGTGGCAGGGATGGAGAAGACAGGTATTAGGAATATAGAGTTCCAGAGTGTTTCATAAAGTGCCACAAAGCCTGTGAATGAGGTTGGTTCTCTTTGTGGGGGATGAAATTCTCTAATTTCCAGTTGGTCCATTTTGGAAGAGAACATCCTAAATAATTTTTTTTTTCTCTATTATAGTTTTAAGATCTGTCTTTCACTGGGCACATTGAGTTGTTCTGATGGGATAGATTCCAAAGCCATAGGGAAATTCTTCAAAGATCTGGCACTGTCTGAAGGCTGGGCACGCTTTGATGAAATTAATCATATGAAGCTGGAGGTAAATCTAGTACCAGTTTCTCTGTAAAGTTGGTACTCAATGAAAGCGACATGCTTGACAACTTCATTAACAACATTGTCATTAAACAACATTGACTGTGTTTCACAGTTAAATAGAGAAGAAAAAAAATGCAATTTTGGTGCATTTTAATCAAACTCCACTGGTAGTCCGAGTCACATCTGCCCTTGTTATTTTTTTTCTTTCCCAGCGTGGTCCTCCTGTAAGTATTGCTGGGGAGATGTTCTCCCAGACCCTCTCCACAGAGTAACAGAGGGAGGTTCAGGAGAAGATGCTGCATGTAGTTCACCATAGGCTAGCTGAGAGCTCCCTCTCTGGTATGCAACCTGCCATTCCCAGTGTCTAACAGGCAGTTGCTAACTTTTATCTGTGGAATACTCACAGCCAGGGAAAGATGCCCTAACGTAGATTTTATTACCTTTCTAGAACAGCTTCTACCTTCAGATATTCTCTTCTAGGTGAAATGCCTTTGTTCTTGACTTAGAGGAATCCTGAATACAGAATTAATTTTACTTCCCCAGTTAACTCAAGAGAATAAATGTGGAGAAATATAGCAGGAAATGTTCTATAAGACAGAGGGATGACATGCTTAGTGTCGTGTTTGAGCAACAACTGCAGTTCAAAGTTTAAAAAAAAGTAGTTGAATTTGATTCAAATGTCTTGTTTTTGAAGTGGTATGAATATGTCTTTTCAAATACTAAAAGAGTTTTTCCATTTCCTATATTTATGTTATGTTTATGAAAATAACACATTTAGTAAGGAATCACCATTTTGGCACCTTTCTTTTGAAATGTCTTTATTTCATACCTTTTATTTCTTGTCAATGTTTTGAATAAATTATCTCTTTAAGTGCATCCTCTGGGTGTATGCTTGTTTGTGGTGTTTAACAAGTATTTCTTATAATATTTGTAAATATTGGACATTGTAAAATATTTAACATACAGAATTAATTTTTAAAGTGGCCCAATAATATTTAGGTAGAGTTTTAAGTTTTATTCTTCCTTTATCATCCTTTAGCAACCCAACATTTTTTTTTCTCCAATACAGCAGTAACCTTTGACATTGAGCCCTGTCTGAGCTAGATCACATGCTCAAATTGGTAGTTATGAATTCAAGTCTCTGGTAGAGCTGAGCTGTCACCTAATTTTCTGAGACATGGTGTCAGAGGGATAATGCCAATATGTCCACAATGACACAGTTTGGTCCGTGCTATTGGGATATGACACAGCTTTAAGAATGTCCATGTCAAAAGGACAGTGTTTGGTTTCCATCAAAAAAGATATGTTCCTATATAAAACATAAATTTTATGTTCAAATAAAACACATAGGAAGAAACTGTCTATGTGAACTCTCTTTTTGCCTTTGTGCGTTTTTCCTCTCACCCTCTGAAGTGTTCCCACAGGACTGGCACTAAGCTTCTCTTCATTAGAACCCAGATTTCAATTTAAATTTTAATTAGAACAGATGACTAGAATACTTACCATTCTCTGTAGTTTCTGCATATAGTTAATCAACATCTAGAAGCATGTCCCCTGTTTTCATAAAAAGATTAGGATCTTATTCTACAATGATTTACTGTGATCCATAAAATTATTTTATATCCCACCATACCACTATTTTGGAAAGAAAATACCATTTTTCTGTTTATATGGTAATAAAATACAGCAGAAAACTTGATTTTAAATATGCACAAAACTTCAACTTTTGTAAGATTACAGTTTTACTAATAAACATCCCACAAGTTCCTGGACTTTTACCCCGGCATTTCAAGTGTAATTTTCAATATTGCAAAACTTTCTACAAACAGAAAGGAAATGTTAGTAATCATACACTGCATTCTATTCTATAACTCAAACTGGTTCCATGTTAATAAATATCTGAGTTCTCATTTTTAATTGCTACGTAGTCAACACCTAAGTTTTTTGCACTCTAGAGCTTACAAAACTATTACATTGATCAGACAGTTATGAGTACTGTTTGAGATTCGGAGGGTGAGAGGTAGATTCAATAGTGATTACAGCTGATAAGGCCTGACCATACACAATTTACATTTTCTCAGATACTTAGGAATATGAGTAAGAAAGGGACTATTATCCAAATTTTATAGATTGCAGGAACTCAGGCTCACAGAAGTTATCTGACCAGCCTCACTCACATCACCATATGGCTGATGAGTAACCAATAGTGACCGCGATTTATACCTATGTCCTCAATCCAAGGCCACTGTATTAGATAACAGTAAAAATAGGCAAAGAATACAAGGTTTTCTTCAGACAGTTCTCTTTTCCTACATGACTACTATACGACAAATCTACCTTAAAATCACAACGAATACTAACAGGAATTCAGGAGTAAAAAGGTTAGAATAAAATAAGGTCATTATTGTTATGCATTGGTGACAATACCAGTCATTGTTATTAGTAGGTGAGTTTATAGGAAGATTTAGATTATGAGTTTAGAGGAAGAATAAGTTTTCAACAAAATTGCAAAGCCAGGCAGTAAACACATAAAGCCCCAATAACCTGACAGATCATGTATGTTATAAACACAGTAATGGTGATGTAACGTGTTCTCATTTGGATGGAAAACACCCATCAGAGAGTTTTTCCAGGCTATTCTTAAGTATGCTGGCTCTAAAAGTGACCACTTTCACAAAATTTTCTTTAGGGTAGAGAGGCGCGAAATTTAAATGTATGGCCATTTGGTGCCTAAGAATTTACAATAGGGCAATTATCTATGAAATGTGAGTGCAAGTCAATAATGCAATGCATGTACCCACAGTAAATAATAAAAATCAGGAAACATAAGTGGTTTCTGGATATTGCCTTTGATACTGAAATTCAGCCTGCATTAGTCCTATGCTATAAGCTCAACAGAGAAGAAGCATTCTCATAAAATAAACATTTGTCTGCAAATTTTCCAGTTGAAGGAGAGTCTGGCTCTTAGCTCTGCTACCTCCACTGCACATGATGATTGGACATTAGTGAATCACACAGCCTGGGTCAGCCTAAAATTGTCCTATAATGAAACTGAGATATAATAAGAAGTTGTGCTATTTTTGTATTTCCAGAGAAGGAGACCTCTCAGACAGCTGTGCTCCTGTGTTGAAAAGTGACCCTCAAAATAAGAAAATGATAGAGGACAATCGAAGCTCTGAGATTAAAAGAGGCAACAAGACAATTTTGTTTCTGCTTCATAAAAAGAGTTCTCACAATAGAAATACCTTTATGGTTCCCAGTAACAAGAAAAGATCAAATCAATCAGCTTTTCCTGAACTTTGGTGATCTTATACATAATTTTAAATATAGGAGCCCTGCTTACCTCATCAAGTATATATTTGACTTTAAAAATATCTGACTACTCTTAGAAGATTCATGTATGAAAATACAGAAGTCTTCTCAGTTCTACAATGCTCTAGCAGAGTACTAGAATTTCATTTTAATTTGGATGATTATACAGAACAAAACTTGCAAATCTCTTAATGAATCACAAGGCCTACTATATGTCTGAGGATACTGTATTTATATATTTATATTTGACCATTCAGTTGATATGTTTGCCCTATATCGTCTCTAGAAAAATGTCCAAACTTGCTGGTTTAGCAGCAAGAGAAGAGGCCGTTATTTTTAAAATGTGTATGCCAATGTTATATTTGTAAATTATAGAAATTCACTTCTACCACTGTATTAGTTTCTTATGGCTGCAGTAACAAATTATCACAAATTTAGTGGCTTAAAACCTGGATGCTCATGATGCCCTCATGTATGTCTGCAACCCATCTTTCTTTCTTCAAATCTCAAAATCTTAACCTGCTGCTGCCTTGGCACCTGACTCTATCATTCTATCATAGCTTAGAGAAAGTCAGCAAAAGCAACTTCACTGTCAAAATCCTATCCTTACTTAATGTCTAAGCAGCATTCCACACTGTTGATGCATCTTTTGTTCTTCAGAATCCCTCTTCCCTTGAATTTTGTGATGGACATTTATTGTTTGTCACCCAGAATTTTATTCTAGTAATGACACTTGGCTTTGCTTTGGGGAGCCACTCCTCCCTCCCTCCTTTTCAGTGGTGCTGAATTGACCTCCAGTGACTTAGGCATGTGACTTATGCCTAACCAATCAGGTATCATCCGTTCTTGGTCACAGTGATTTGTCCAGAGAGAAGCAAATGGCCCAGTCAGAGCAAGTGAGGTGCAATCCCAGGACTTTTATTGGGACAACTGAAGGAAACTTTTTTTAACAGGACTATAGAAGTTGGCAGCCATTTTGGCAGTGACTAAAGTCTGTAAAATAAGCCAGTGTGGAGAAGAAGGAAGTAGATGAAAGAAGAAAGACCACATTGTGATTATTTCATGTCTGGTTTAGCCTACACTAAATTCTACCTCTGGATTTTTGATTATGTGAGCTGGTATACATTCCTTTCAGTTGCCTAAACCAACTAGGGCAACTTTGTGGTCACTTCCATCAGAAAAGTTTTCACCAGCCATTGTTTCCATCATGGCACTCTTGCCTCTCTGGTTTCTCCTCCTCAGTACTTTTTTGTTCCCCCTTTTTTCTGCTCTCTCTTAAACTCCGAGGGCTCCCTTTTCTGTCCTTGCCCCTCACATTTTTCTCTCCTATGTTCTCTTCCAAATCTGTGTTCACATTGTCAGTTACCACCTGGATGCTCATGATGCCCTCATGTATGTCTGCAACCCAGACCTACTCCTGGACTCCATTGCTATTTATAAGCTACTATGTTACAATAATGCCTCCGCCATATCCCACAGGCAACTCACATTTAATGTATCCAAAAGCAAACACATCCTCTTTCCTCACCATCACCCCTAACCAATCCACTTCTTCTGTATTCTCTATCTTAGAAATCACCTGTTAAGGGTTGAAATGTATCCCCTTTCAAAAGATATGTTGGAAGATCTGGATACTCAAATCTGATCTCTGCTATGAATCCTTTGATGATTGCTTATTGCCTTCAGGATAAAATATAAACTTCTCAGTATAAATACAAAGTTCCTTATAATCTCACCTCCATCAGTCCAGCCTATCTCCCGCTACTTTTCACTTTGAACTTTACAACTGCCAATCACCAAATATCACAGCTCCATAGTATTCCTCGCTGTCTCATGGCTCTGTGATGTAAGCTCACTGCTGTCTTCTTCCTATTCATATACCAAACTCTTATTCCATTTTCAAATTTCAGCTTAGTGACTACCTCCTTGGAGGTGCTTTCCCTGATTTTCTCAGAAGCCTTAAGTCTCCTTTGTTCACTCCCACAATCTTTGGTGTTTCTTCATCATAGCGATTATAGCACTGCCCTGGAGATGCTGGTTTGCATGTCTGGGTTTTCTCAGGAACGTGAGCTCTCTGTGGGGAGTGACTCAGTCTTCAACTTTGTATCTTGTATATCTATCACAGAGACAGGGCAGAGTATAGGTTTAGTAAATATCTGTTGATATCGTACATGAATAATTAAAAATTGAAATGTGAGAGTTTCAGAGATTGCTCAATTAATAAAGAGTTCAATCTCTCTTTGTGACATCATGCTGCCCTAATTAAAACAAATTAAGTTACTATGTATTAACGGTAATAAATGAGGGCTTTTAAACTTCAATCACATTTCTAAAATACATAGAATAACTTGGCAGTATGCATTTATAGGAAATTTTCTGTAAACACCAGACAAATTTCAAATCTGTTCTGATAGTTATTTTGGATTTTGCCCTATTTTTAAATACATACCCATTTAATTGTAGAAAGTACAAAGTTTCTCTATTGGGAGAACATAGAGTTGAAGGACTCAGTAGTCTCAGCTCTGCAGTTAATGGAGTGTTTGGTCTTGGGCAAATCATTGAGCCTTGTCTACATCTCAGCCAGGCATTGAGCTAAGACTGATTGCTGAACTTAAAAAAAAGGTTTACTTAAAGTAACAGCAGTCTACCAAAACTCATATAAACTTGAATATTTAATTTAGAAACAAATTATTTACATACATGTTAACTACCTGTTTTCTAAAGTTGTCATAAGAATATCTAAGGAAAGAATTCTGATTGGACCCCCCTGTAGTACCTCTGTGCAGAGGACTGTATTCTCAACTCTGTTATACGTAGCATGGGTATCTATCTGTCTTTCTTTTTGTAATTTTAAAAGAATCAAAGGATGAAACTACCTTTGCTTCCTCTTGTCCATTAAGTCTCATTCTTTACTGTAAAGTTTTATTAACATTAGGCCTTTTTTTGTGTCAAACAAAAGCACTTAATATTAATACTCTTTGATGTCAAATATTTACATTGACGCTGTATGATTATACCTATGATGTGTTTGCCCAGGATTACTGTGGTTTCAGTAGGCTCTTTTATTCCGAATTGCAGATATTTTCATTTATCCCAGCTGGAAACTCTCTAACTATCTTACTCTTTGAATTCCACCCACCAGTTAGTGTAAGAAAGGCTAAAAACAGTGTAGTATTTCAAGTAATGTCTCACCAATGTCCCAGAGAACAAATCTTGCTTTCCCCCAACTGGCTGCCTCCTCATACGCCTCCAAAACTCTCTAGTTTTTATTTTCTCTGTCTAATGATAATACTTAAAAAAAAAAAAAAAGCCTCATAGTTTCTTCCCCCTTTTTATTCTCTGTTTCAGGACTATGCCCATTCCCTTATTTCTTGCCAACTGAATATTTGGGAAACAACCTGGCAAATGCACTTCATGCTTCTAAATAGAAGTCCAACTGGCTGAATTACTGAGTCCATCTGGTTCCAACTGAGTTTCTTGAATTTTGGTCAGGTCTCATCCAGCCTGGATCTTTCTTACCATCACTGACCCAGCGGGATCCAGGACTGTTTCCAACATCAGCCCTAACCTCAAGAGCCTCACAAAAATGGGCATTATTTTTTATATTCCATCTTAAATAAGAGTTCCAGGGACATCTACAGCTCTCAACTCAATCTGAGAGGACTAATCTGAAGGCTCCTTGGGCTGTAAGAGAACAGAGAGAAAGTTTTTATTGTACTGCCACTCTTGGCTGAGTATGTAGGGAGATAGAGATACACCCTGTCTAACAGAGTTGCCACTAGTCACCTATGGTTATCAAGAATTTGAAATATGCCTAGTGTGACTGGAAAACTGAAATTTTAATTTTAATTTAGAAATTAAATTGGTCAAATTAAAAACTTATACTCAATTCAGTTACTAGAAAATTTTTAAGAGGCAACTTGGGTATGTGAATCTATATTGTCAACTGTTAATTTTATGACATCTAAACACAGATCAAGCATTTCCAGTGAAAATTTAGGGTCCAAATTGAGATGTACTGTAAGTGTAGTGTATATCTCAGATTTCAAAAACTTAATGAAAAATATTAAATATCTCATCAATAATTCTATGTTGATTTCAGATTGAAATAATATTTTGATAAATTAGGTTAAATAAAATATTTTATTCAAATTAATTTCACCTTTTAAAAAAACTTTTTTAATGTGGCCACTAAAATTTTTAAATTATGTATATGTCTCATATTATATTTTCATTGGCTAGCATTGCTCTAGATCAACCTTGGGAATATGGAGAAATAAACCAAGTTTAGATTGCTTTTGGAGAGCTAACTTCTATTAATCATCTTCTATGCTCCAGAAATTATTCTAGGTTCTTTATCTGTATTAAATTGATTAATATGTTGATAACTCGATGACGGCAGTATAACTGAAGCATATAAAGATTAAGCATGTGACCAAAAAAAAAAAAAAATTACACAGCTGAGAAGTGGGAGGCCTAGGTTTAATCAAAATTGTCTTAAAAACAATAATAATAATATTTTAACAAAAAGTATAATGTGCTTTCATAGAATCTTTTGTATCTTTTCTCATTTAATCACACAATTAATCATCTACATTGTAATCTTACCTACTTTCTAGAGGGGGTGTGAATTAGAACCAAGAAAATGAGTATGAAATCTAAAAACAGTGTCTAGTGTTTGTTAATTACTATTTTATTTTTAAGATGAAGAAATTAAAATGACATCTTTGCCTGATTCCACTGACAAACAATTTCCGCTCTATCATGCTACCTCCCATTTCAGAATATTTTTGATACAAATTACCATAAGTTTGCATGCATTTTTCCAGCTCCCTGTTAAGGGAGCTTCTGACTTATGAGTTGTATCTACCACTCTGCTTTTCATTAACCTTTCTAATCATATCATTTGTATGGCCAGTGCCCCTCAAATATTAATCCCCAAATCTTTATTGTTTATTAAATTTGGGGGGGTAACATTGATTAATATAATTATATAGGTTTCAAGTATACAATTCAATAATACATTATATTAGATTGCATTGTGCATTCACCACCCAAAGTTAAGTTTCCTTCCATCGCCTTATATTTGACCCCCTTTACCCTTCTCTACCTCTCTCCCTCCCCCCTTTCCCTCTGGTAACCACTGAACTGTTGTCTGTGTCTATGAGTCTCTGTTTGTCTTGTTCGTTGCTTTCAGTTTTATATCCCACATATGAGTGAAATCATATGGTTCTCAATGTTTTCTGTCTGACTCATCTTGCTTAGCACGATAATCTCAAGATCCATGCTAGGCTCTCCTCACCACCCCCTGCCTGTAAGCTGCTTTCCCACTGATGAACGATGAACATATTTCTTTTACCTATGGATTGTGTTCAGTTGTCCCCTAATCTTTGAGTCCGGCTTTTCAAGTAGATGAAAATGAGATTCCAGAGAACATCAAATCCAAGCAGATTCCACAGTGAGTGAGTCAGTCTGAGCCAATTAGAGTCAACAGGTAAGAAACCTAATTATAAAGCCCACTGGTTGAGCACTCAGGGTGTGCCAAGGTCCTTTTCATCATGCAGTGAAAATGTCACACAATTGAAAAAACACATTAGAGTAAGTATACATCTATTTCCACATGGAATTAGTGTTAGAGCTGAACATTTACACTGAGTTTTTAAAAAAAAGGAAGGAAGGAAAGAAGGAAGGAAGGAAGGAAGGAAGGAAGGAAGGAAGGAAGGGGAAGGAAGGAAGGAAGGAAGGAAGGAAGGAAGGAAGGAAGGAAGGAAGGAAGGAAGGAAGGAAAGAAAGAAAAAGAGGTATAGAATAGTTGTCCAGAACTTGGTCCTACACAGTGCTGAATACAACACTTTTAGGGTGCATGCAGGCACTGCCTTGCTGTGAGAACAGGAAAGCCTTACACGAAAGTACAATTAAACCCTAAGAAGGAAGGAATGGCATGAACATCTAATTTCCTTTGATTTGGTATGATGCTAAATAAAACCCAGCAAGAACCAGAGTGCTCAGGACCACACTGATCATAGCGGGTAGGAGAATCCAATGTTTATAAACAAGCATCTTTCAGAAAAACAAACAAATTTTGTTTTTTACATTAAAATACTTAGTTCTTATTTATCTATCTATTCTTCCATTTATTTAACAAGTACAAACCATGTGTTGGGCTGGGTACAAAATGTAATAGATGACTAAGACACGTTGCCTCTTCTCAAGAGCTTCACTCTATTACATGGGAGAAATAGCCACAAATAATTGAATTGGAAGACAATTTTTATATATAATTCTAAAAGCCTGGTTTCTTAGGGCTGCTGTAACAAATTACCACACACTTGCTGTCTTAAAACAACAGAAATTCATTTTCTCACAATTCTAGAGGTTAGAAGTCTGAGATCAAGGTGCAGCAGAGACACATTCTCCTGAAGCCTCTAAGGGAGAACACTTCCTTGACTCCTCTAGGGTTTCAGAGCTCACGTTCCTGGCTTGTGGCTGCTTAACTTCAATTTCTGCCTCTGTCTTCACGTGGTCTTTTCCTCTTCTCCATCTGTCCTTCACTGTGTGTCTTTTATAGGGACACTTGTCATTGGATTTAGTATCCATCCATATAAACAGAATGGTCTCATTTCAAATTTCTTAATTATATCTGCTAAGACTCTTTTTCCAAGTAAGATCACATTCACAGTTTCCAGAATAGGAGCAGTATAGGTGAATAATAAAGGTATTATCAGGAAAGCCTACCTGGCACTCAAGTTGCATTGGAAATGATGTATAGAAAATGTAGGAGTTATACAGGCAAAGCTAGTGTGGTGGGTTGCCTTTCTAGGCAGAGGGAATAGCACGGACTAAAGTATAAAGACATAATGAGTGAGGATAAAATAACAGCAGCAACTCAGTGTGTCTAAAGGGTAATATGAGTGAAGAAGAACAGTGAAAGAAAAGACTGGAAACTGAGGCATTGGCTAAACCTTGGAGAACTCATATGCCATGCCATAGAGCTTGAGCTATTGGTCAATAGTTCTTAGCTAGTATGCCATGGCACACTGATGGATCACCAGCTCACCAAATATTAGTCAAATGTTTTAGTAGATACATTCCAGCCATACTGAACTACTTCCAACTCTTCCACTCAACATCATCACTCTTACCTCTGGGTCTTGCTACTTGCTCTTTTCTCCACCAAGAATATTGAGTATAATTATTCTCATTTTATAAATAAGGAAAATGAGATTCAGAATGAACATGGAATCAAGAAACAACCTAGGTGTTCTGCCTTCAAAATCACTCATTTGTCCAACATACTATATTATCAACCAAAAATAAAACATTTCAGAGATAAATGGTAGATCTTGTACCTTCACGTATATTTGAAAGTAGCTGAAAGTAGCAAAAATTCCAAATAATAGTGACTTAAAAGGAGAGTTTGTTTCTCTCTCAAGTAAATGAGACGAGTGGTCCAGGGCTACCTGGTGACTCTGCTATTTAAAGTCCTTGGGAACCAAGTTCCTCCCACTTCCTAGAATATGGTCTTGTCCTCATAATACCCGGAGCCTGCTAGAAATCCTGCCATCGTATCTTTCTTCCAAGTGTAAGGTTGGATGAAAGATAAAGAGTAAAGGACAAAGGGTATCCACCAGGTCATGTGTAAGGCAATTTTGTGTCAGCTGTCTCATGAAGCTTCTGTGTCTGTCATGAGATAGAATGCCTGCCTTCCTCAAGCCCCCTCTCTATAGGAGAAAAAATCAGGAAGAAGCTTGTGTGCTCCAGATAATTCTGCTCCTGCCCCCACCTGTACACCACCATTGGCAGGACTAAAAAGTTGGAGGCCCAGGACTCTGTGTGTTCCTAGCTAAACCTCACTCTGGCCCTTCCTTAGCTCTCATTGCCTCATCACCGCTATTTGTCCTGTCATTATGTCAGCGTGCCTTTTGCTCTGTTTACATTATTCACCACAAGAACCCCTGAATCCCAGGCTAAACTTCACCCCCAAAACTCTAATTCTAGCTCAACTTTATGGAGAATGAGGCAACACCCACCCCTCTGTCACTCTCTATCCTTCTACCTTGATTCACTTTTCTCCATGACACTTGTCACTACCTAAAATAGTATATTTTTATCTTACTATTTTCTCCCAGTAGATTATAAACTTGAGGGTTAGGGATTCTTAAAGTTTTTGCCTGTTTTATGCACTGTTATATCCCTAGAACCTAGGCTACAATAGGTACTCAGTAACTATTTGTTAAATAAATAAATGACTCTCATTAATCAGGACTTACACACATGGCAAGACTGCAAGGGAGGCTGGGAAATGTTGTCTTTATGCAACTGATCATAAGCCTCATTAAAAATTGAGAGAAGGGAAGAATAAATATTATATCACAATCAATAACCTCTATTGTAGAGGGTACCCACTAAGAGATCTTAAGTAACTTATAAATATGTTTACCTTCACTAAAATAAAACTATAAATACAGCATGCAAAAATCTGCCTGAAAGACAGAATAGAGGATTTGTGACTTAGGAGTTTTAGTGACAGAAAGCTTTGTCAGATTTTTTTAAAAGTAAAGTAAACTAGATATATACATATGGCATGAGACTTTACTGTGCATATGAGCAACTGATGCTCAAGGAAGTGAAATAAGGCTGCTCTGGGACACAAAATCCATTAAAAGTCAAAATGAGGGCCAAAACATTTTGGTTTCGTATTCTATTGAGTATGCCATGAAACTTTTTGTCATATGGTTGGATTGTTGTTGATTTTCCCATAGACAGAGACATGCGGGGCAGGAGAGATGAGTATATATGTGGTCAGAAAATCTATGTCCTTCAGACAGAGCTAATGAGTAAGAGGTGAAGACAGCTCAGGAGACATGAGAGGCCAAGGAATTCTGAATTTGTGAACTGATGTGTTTTGAAATGTTCCATTAATGGCTACTGGAGGCCAACTAGTTCTAGATATCTTTCTGTTAATCCAAATCCTTATCTGTCATATTATTTACTTACTAAATATTCACTATGTGCATTTAAATGTAATCTTTACAACCAGAATGATAGGTGAATTTTCAGGTTCATTTATTATACGGCTGCCCTATATATTGCTGAAAATGAATTAAAGTAAAAAAAGAAAAAAAGAATTATCTATTTTTTCCCAGCTCCTCTCATAAGATCTAAGTGTTGTAGCATGCTGACAATTTTGCTGGTGATGTTTGAGGCTAATCCAAACTCAGTTTTCTCCTCTTCAGATGTTGAGTCTAAAGAAGTGCTGACAAGCAGAGGTAAAAAAAAAAAAAAATGTTGGCACTTTTTTGGCAAGTGGGACCATCATTTCAGAAAGCAAGATAATTTC
Organism: Pteropus alecto; assembly: GCF_000325575.1. NCBI lineage: Eukaryota > Metazoa > Chordata > Mammalia > Chiroptera > Pteropodidae > Pteropus > Pteropus alecto. Next base: position 10,084,245 of record NW_006437736.1, on the reverse strand, counting down.
CCATGACAGACTCTCTACCCACCACCACCAGCAGCACCAATGCTACCATATACACAGATTATCACCTTGCCTAAGGTCCTGAAGCCAGCTAATGAGAGAGAAATAAGTCTTAGAACTGCTTCTGTCCTCAAGGTTTTAAAGCACAAGTGGAGGGGACAAGTTCTTTCTAACACAGGCATCCGATTCTACCTCATCAAGGAAGTAAGACTTTAGTGGCACCATCATAGCCCTGTATTTTTCCTTCCAGAGCCCTGGCCCCATCACACTATAATTCCTTCTTGATTAGTCTTCACTTACTTGCTGTGTGCTCTGTAAGGGCAGAAACTGTCTCTGTCTTTTCACCTAGACAATTCCAAAACTTCCATAGAGCCTGGTGCATAAAGATACTCAATAAGTACTATTGACTTGAACCAATCCAGCTATCACAACTTAAAGGAAAAATGTGAGAGGTGAAGTAAGTGGGGATATGAAGAGAAAGGTTAAGAAAGGAATAGATTAGCATAGAGAAAAATCATTAAATAAAACCCAATAAAATTTGATATCTGCCCACTGAAATTTTGGTCTCAATAATCAGGTGACTTCAGTTTATAAACTAATTTTTAAGTTTTTGAAGCATACACATATTTCTTTAGCACTAAAACAATGTAAGGAAGTCTAAACATCTTTCGTTATTGCTGTTAAAGATGGCATTGATTTGGGTCAGTGTCATTCTAAATTTTGCATGCGATAGAAGATTAAATTGGTTGTCATAGAAATTAGGATGTGATTCAGATTCTTAAAGAAGCTTGATTGGAATTTGAAATTGAATTGCAATTCAATAAATATTTTAGTTGATGTTGAAGCCAAACTCAAAATTAAATCTTTTATCAGTTAATTGTGCAGTATAGATGTTTTAATTAGATTTCATCAAAAGAATTGCTGTGATGAAATAATGGTGTTTTATTTAGCGCATTTTCTCCAAATTTCTCTCCCCATACCCCAATTCTACTCCAACTTTTCCTAACACTTCAAACAAAAAGACACAAAACCAACCAACCAAAGACATAAAACTACCTTTGTGAGTAGATGGGATGCCTATAATTTCTTGCCTTATTTTCATAGGGCACTAGATATCTGTTAAAGAGAATACTGCATGCCCAAGATGGCATCACTTGTGCTAAAGCTCATGATACCAAACCTAGATTTAATACCTGACCTAATTGTTGTCTCAACCTGTCCCAGAAATATAATCTTAATCGACAAGTCTGGAATTTTCTGTTCAACATCAGTGGTGTCATGTCAGATGGGCCCTTTCCATCCCCCAACCCCCATCCCCCATAAAAAGAAGTGGCAATCTGCATGATAAAAACCCTTGCCCTTCTCTTCTCCACAAAAGAAGATGTCCTAGCCTAAAAACAGTTATTTCTTTTCTTTGGTTATTAGCTCCCTTGCCCTACCCTTTTTCCTATAAAAACCTTCCATTTTGTACAACCCCTCAGAGCACCCTTCGAGTTACTAGATAGAATGCTACCCAATGATTTTTATTAATCATGAATCAATTAATAAAACCAATTAGATCTTCAAAATTACTCAGTTGAATTTTTTCTTCAGCAGGTCCTTTTAGAAGGTAGTATTTTGAGATACAGAATGCTGTTAAATTCTTCAAATGTGTGAGTTCCACCACAACTATCAGTGTTCGAATCCTGAAATTCTCAATGGTAAATGACAATTTACCAAAAGTTGAGTGACAATATTTATCTTTCTCTACGTATATAAATTATAAAGAGAGAGAGAGAGAGAGAGAGCGCGCGCTAAGGGAAAAAATGTCAAGAAACATCTCATGTAAACTTTATAAATATTTTTAACTTCACTAAAATGAAACTATAAATGAAACTATATTGGCAGCATCCTTTATAAAGAGACTATCCTGACATTTTAAACATATTAGGTACATAATTAGTGTCTCTAATTTAAGTTTATATTTACAATCCCTTCATAACTAAACACTTTTCAGTATAATAATGGTTAGTATGTATTAAGCTCTTACAATGCTATAAGTGCCATGTGAAGTGTTTATGCACATTGCGGCATTTAATCCTCCAAACAACCCCAGGGATAGCTACTATTTGATCTTCATTTCACCCATAAAGAAATTCAGCATGGAAAAATTAAGTGACTTGCCAAATAAATGGCAGACTCATCTCAAATTCTAAAGTCCTCATCCTCTCTCTTACTTTTAAGAAATGCTTATAAATTTGTATGGCCTGGTTACAGATAACATGTACCATAAAGAGCCTTTTGCCTCTTTTCAATAACCATTCAATTTGTGATTTTATGACATTTAGAGTGGTTCTCGCAAGACCCTAAGTCCTCCTCTTGTCATTTTCCTCCATTTTCATCTTTGTCCTGGGTAACTGTTCTAAAGGTCAATTTTATTTACTCATAACTTTCCAGTAAAAAAAAAGTTTAGTTTCTTCTCTATCATCCATTTTGCCTTCTTTTTCCATCCCTGTTAGAAAAAAAATCCGAAAGGAAAGATTCATAATGTCTACACACAAGAAGAAGGCATTTTCCCAGTTGTCCAAAAGTATACTGAATCACTCTGAGTGCAAGTGGGATCAGATAAAATTTAGAAATCTGAGTTGTACTCTGAGTGACTACACGTGGCCTTCACAAAAAGGAAGCCCACATATGAATTTACGCTAATTCTAATTTTGAATTAAGCATTATGTTATAAAACTATATAAAATTATTTTATATTGGCAGCTGAATGGAAGGAGAATAGTGTGTGGACTCAGACTGCCCCTTCATTTTGACTGAGTCATCGCATCTGTTACACAATGTCACCAATGTACATAATGTTCCCTAGTCTCTCTGTTTGATAGTTTTTCGTCTGGGTTCATCTGTGGACTGGGAAACAAAAATTAAAATGATGAGCAATGAAAAAACTCATATTATGTGATGTATCAAAAAGAGTTTTTTAAAAAATGTACAATGTGAAGCATTCAGAAAAGCAACTGCTTCCTGCTGTTTCCTTTGTGACAGATTTCAATTGGATTTGAAATATATGAGCAGAAGAGTCAGCTTTTGCAATTTGACCACAGTGGACATAAAATTAGGAGGTGTTACTCTCTATCTAATCCTTCCCTAAGTACTGTTAAAAGATAAACTGTGGCATCTTAAAAATTTTAAGAGTATATGTGAGCAGAAATTCATTTGACTTGGGCAGTGCCAAACTGGAAGTTGTAAGGACACTTCGCAGACTGTAGCTTGAAGAAGGACTTCTAAAGAGAAGGTGCAGAAGCAAAGAAAGAAAATTATTTGATTAGCTGTAGCTTAGAGCTTAGTTGGCTGTTTGTGATTGGGTGTCCTTAGGTTTCAGTTAATAACCTTGACACATTTACAGCTTAGGTCTCTGTTTGCCAACGTGGGCCTCCCTGGCACTAGAGCCATCTCAGTCCAATGACCACCTTGTTTGATTAATTTAACAGCATATAGCTGAAATCACTCTTACGGGAAAATATAACACCCTTTGCCAAAGTACAAATTAAGGTTGAAGAATTTGAAGGAGAAGGGAATGAATTTGGACATAGGCTCACCTGAGCAACTCAAGCCAACTGAAAAAAATTTTGTCATATTTCAAAAGTTCTCACAAAAGGCTTTCAAATTCCTGCAGACTTTCCACTCTGTGTTAAAAACTCTCACCAACAGTAAATGGTGGCTTCTATCCCACCGAAGATCTCCATATGATAATTTTCATGCTCTTTATTTTCTTAAAAGTTTTAAGTATTTTTTTAAGTAAATGAAAACATAGGACAATATATCTCTATTTCCTCTTAAATTTCTAAAATTTATGATTTTTATTTTAATTTTTCCTTGATTTTCTTTAAGCTAAAAACTCCAAATCCATTTGGTTTTTAGCTCTTGGATCTTTTGCTTTCTGTATTAGAACAAATAGATCTGAAAGCAAAATTTAGGTTTAAATGGCTTAGGTTGAAGTGCTTCCACTAAAATGTTCCCCATTTCAGAAAATACTTTTGGCTTTTATTTACATTTGAACACCCTTGTAAATTAGGTTTTTCTTTTTCTCTAAAATGGCTTAAACTTTTGTACCATAAAATGCAGATCATTTGGTTAGATACTCAATCCAATATATTAAAAACGAGCTTCCGATAAAAGCAGTTTCAAAGAAACTGTTCTAGACTATAACTATAAAAAAAAGTCCATTTGCCTATTTAGTCTGCCATTATTGAATGAGGAAAAGACATAAATGTCATTGAAAGACAGATTATTTATTATATTTTCCCATCTGCTTACTACATTGGTTATTTGAGTCTCTTCTAGGTGTAAAATGCTTTACATTAATAAATTTGGATAATGCTTGTTGTCTTGTATAAACACAGATGTCATTTTTGCAGCTTGAACTTGTTCAAGTTCACAAAATAAAAAATAAAAACAGAAATTTTGAATTGATAGAAAATTTGTAGTAAGAATTAAAACCCATATTCAACTTTTACGCATTCTTCTCTTAGCAATACAATATTTCAACTTATCACTAACGTCCACTAACTTAAAAAAAAAAAAACACTTAAAAGCATAAACCACTTTAAAAATTTTGGTGTGATGGCATCAAATGTAATATTGTTTACATTTCCTATCGATTTTTATAATTATAATTACTTCATTCATGGAGGTCTGAATTTATAACCACAGTGAAATTTGTTTGTTTTTCCTTGTTGTTTATAAAAATTGAAAAAAGCTAGGGCATTGGTACACAGGCCAATTAGTCATTTATCTATTCTCAGCCTTTGGTCTCACAGCGATCAAAACAATAATTCTACCAGAAAATGAGAGGCTCGGTTGGACCAATCAGCATAGCCTGAAAGGTACTTGGAGGACACAGGTCTCAGCTTTTGTTTTCAAAGCAATATATAGTAATAATACTTCAATATGACTGCAGAGATACTTTAATATCAGACACTGGCCTGGCTTGTGAATCTAGCTCGAAGCAGTCCTCTACCTATTTCTGTGAAATTCGTATTTGACACGTTCCATCTCATTTTCAAGGGCTACATCCCACAGCCAGAAATGGGAAGTATATTGTAAGACCGTACTTCTTTTTCTCTGAGTGTGATTTTTGTACATTTTAGGGCCATAGTGTTATCATTTTATCCGCCTGGAACATGGAATTGATGATAATAATGATGAGAATGATGATGATAATGATCATAATGATGATTTATTGAGCACTTACCATATGTCAGGCATTGGACTAAGAACTTTTTATTATTTAATCTATATGACAACCCTACAAGATAGATATTATTCTTATAATCTCCATTTGACAGATGAGGAGAAATAGAAGCTGGACAGTTTCAGCTTTCATTGAGATAATTTTCCTATTATACGTTCTGGCTGTGTCCAGAATGTATACTCTTAATTACAATGTTATTTTCACTTTAACTATCAAAGAAACCCAAAGTAATTGGGTCTAAGGTTCAGGAAATTTTTTTGTTTCATTCGTGACTCCTCTATTACTTCTTGATACCACTGATAAAAGCACTGGATAAAGTCCAAACCTTTCCAGTTGCAGAACTCTTTGGAGCTTTTTGGAGTTATGTGTTTTGAAATTAAAGGAAAGATAAATCCTAGCTGTCTCTTGGGTTTACTACAGAACTTGATAAAGAGTCATCAACCTTTGTGCCAGGATATTTATCATCTTGGCAACTCTAGAGGGGAAGATGATTTTGCCTTCGACAAATAAGATTTTTCTCAAAGGTATATATGAGGTAAACACTAAATGTCCCCAGTATCATTGAGATCTATTTCAGCAGAGCTGGGCTTATGTAAGGCTGAGGCCCTGAACAAATTGGGAGTCCAGTGTTCTTTGCATTGTACCATGTCACCACTTCCTATACCATGCTGTCAGCCAGTTAACCCCCCCCACCAAAATTAATCTACAACATAGATCTCTGTGAACAATACTCCCCTTTCCTTTCCCATTACCTTATGCATTTCAACAGAGGATACTTTTGAGACAGGAACGATGAATAACTTTAGTGACTTAAGGAGCTCCAGGCCTAAGCAGTCCAGTTACATAACAAGCCTTCCGGCCAACCAATACTTTTATGCATTGTTGAGACACATTCATCATGATTATCTTTGGATAGGCACTACCAAAACTTTACAAAGATCTGGGAAAGCCACAGATAGTCATAGAATGAATTATGAGATAGAAACCAGGGCCTGTGAGAAGAAAGCTTACAAAAATGTAGGATTACTCAGCCTGAAGAAGAAGCAGTGAAAGCTACTTTCAGAATTTCTTTCTGCTCAAAAGGATTTTAAAAACAAACAACAAAAAAGTGTCTTGTCTTCCATGGTTAGGATAACACAAAGGGAAATTTGGCTTAAAGTGCAACAAGATAAAGGGTGGTCCCACTGAGTGTCAATGTGGTCAGTTAGGTGGCCTTTGCAGGCTTTCCATAGCCCTACTCTAAGGGAGGAACTTGACCTGCCCTATGTGGGAAGCCATCTTATCAGAGGCATTGCAGGAGATGTGTATGTCTGTAATGGTCAAGCCGGGCTCTTTGCTGAAGGCAGAGAGAGGCAAATCTTGAGTGTCCTCACAATCACATTACCTAGAGTTGATTTTGTTTGCTTTATAACTGCTGAGAAATTTTGAGGAATCACCTACCACACACAGGCTTCTATCATATGGGCAATGAACCCTCTATTGTCATTGACAAAGGGATCAAATTTCATTCCATCTCAAAAAGAGCATCCAATTTTGGACCATAATATGGTTAAAACTGCTCTCTGCAAACAGGTTTCTAAATCAGTTTTTTTACTAACACAATGGGATAAGATCTGCAATTCTCCTCTTTGAATTACTCTGACTGTGCTATGAGAAGTACAAAGTCAATCTTCATTGCTACCAAAATCTGAAGGTTGTTTCCAGGCAAGAAAGAAGGTGGTTCTGTAGCCATGATCAATCAGAGATGTCAACCTGCCAGAAGTAACTTATCACACACAGGTATTAGCCATTTTCGTTTGAAGCTTTTTTTTCTCACTCCTGAGACTCCAACATTCAGTCACTTTATTTTTTTTTTTCTAATGCATTGGAAGGAAGATGCAGTGAAAGAGATTTTATGATCTCTAAACAATGAAATGCCTGTTTCATTACCATCATTGTTGATTTCTTGGATACCAGTCCTACTAGCATTTTATTATGTCCTTTAGAAAACTTACAATTTTTTCAAGGCTAATAGTGAAGGTTATTGGAATATATAAAAATTACAAGCTCCATATTTTTAATTGAGAGATAAACTTTGTTTCAAGGTAAAAGTTTCTTTCATTATTAATTCCAAACATCAAATGGCCTTTAGTTAGTTCTATTTTTATCATCACTTTGATCTTAAAATGAAAGTCATCTTTTCAACACCTAATCCCTTATAGATAGGCTAGTGAATTTCAGGTCGGTAGGAAAATAAATAACCCTCTTCATCAGAGCTGTGTGTGTGTGTGTGTGTGTGTGTGTGTGTCTACACGTGCGTGTCTGTGCGTGCATGTGTGTGCACGTGTTGGGGGTGGAAGTTAGGCATTTAGACTTAATGAGCCTAGTGTTTAAAAATACTCTTCCTTACTAAAAATCCAAAATTAGCAAATCTGAACCATGTCAAGCCAATTATATTTGCAGTGGAGAAGACAGAGAAAGAGAATGAACAACAGTGTGGGAGATTCCTTTTAAGAGATAATCCTAAGTACAAAAGAGATAAATCTATGTTTGTCATTTTGATACAAGTGATGGTCTTCCACTGAAAGTCTGCCATATTGGAGAACAAAAGCAGCAGTCTAGTTGATTATATTCTCCAAAATTTACCTGACCTTTGTGACAGTGTCTTAATCCACCAGGGCTACTATAACAAAATAACATAAAGGGGGCTTAAACAATAGAAAATTTTATTTTTTACTTAAACAATAGAAATTTATTTTATTTGGAAGCTGGAAGTCTGATATCAGACAGCCAATAATGTCAAGTTCTGGTGAGGGCCCTCATACTGGCTTGCAGACAGCCACCTTCTGGCTATGTGGCCATATGGCCTTTCCTCAGTGAGTACATGTGGGAAGAGGAAAAGAGCAAGCTCTCTGGTGTCTTTCCTTATAAGGGCACTAATCCTATGATTAAGATCCCATTGTTATGACCTCATCCAATTCTAATTACTTCCCAAACTTCCCATCTCCAAATATCATTACATTGGGGGTTAGGACCTCAACATATGAATTTTGAAGAAACACAAACATTCAGCCCATAACAGACAGTAAAACTAGAGTTTAACTAAACAGTGCATCACAATAAAAGCTATGCCTAGGCAAATCCTCCTTTTGTAGTTTCAAACTCTTTCAGGAATCCTTCATAAATTCATGCCCTTCATCCCTGGAGCTGCACCTTCACTAGCTCCTCAAAGCCACATCTTCATTCACCCAAGAGGCTCCAGCTCTCTTCCCTTCCTGTCTTACCCATCAAACTTCCAGCTGTCACCCAGGAGGTCAGAAAAGAGGCAGTGTAAGTGATTAAAGGGGCAATCGTTCTATATTCTGCATCATTCCAGGGAAATATTCCTCCTTCTTTTTCTTGTACATTTCTGCCACCTGTCTTGTATATCTCTGATCTACTTTCTCTGGTTCAAAAAGGACAAGAATCTGCACTGTTCCCAATGCTTTAGCAGCTTAGAAGAACTCGATCATGGTTTACACAATAAAATACCTTATGACTTACAATGTTTTCCTATACACCGATTTGTGTGAATCTCAGTTTTATAAGGTGAGCGAACATTATTACTCTGAAATACTTTTTTTAAACATAAAAACTAGTAAATTTTAATGACTGAAATTTTATAAAAGAATGCATACATACATATACATATATTTTTTAAAGGATGAAGAACAGAAACTATTCTATCGAGCTCCACATGATTCTCTCAATCTTGTTCTTCTAATTCGTCTGCCTCTGAAGAGAGAACATTTATTTTTTGAGCTCCTAGTAGGTTCACAGCACTAAGCTGAATCCCACATGAGAAACACAGGGTATCAATTAAGGGAATGCACTTCAAAGTTGCACAAACCTTGGTCCCAAACTTGACTGTGCCACTTAGCCATATGACCTTGATCTTATTAATTTTCTTCTCTAAGCTTCAGTTTCCCCATCTGTTAAACTAGAATGAAAGCAAAAGCTAAGATGATCATGAGCATTAAATAAGATAACTCAGGTAAAGAACTCAGCACACTATCTGCCACATAGTAAACATTGCCTCTTGTCATTATTATGGTTATCATTTGCAGTTCAAAGATAAACAAGACATAGTTTCTACCTCAGAGGACTCACAATATAATGGAAAAATGAAACAGGCTTAAATAATGCCAGTAAAGGAGAGATTCTGGAAAGGGAATGGAACAAAGACATAGATTTTTCTCCCACGTCTCTCTCTCTACTAATTCCCAAATGTCATAACATTCTTGCCCTAAGACTTAGCAAAATTCTGACTGGTTTAAACCCCAGTATTTTTCCCCCGGGGAAACAGAAATCTCAATGCATGAAAGTATGTCTGCAGAAATGGTAAGCATATGGGGTAAAAACTCGAAGTAAAAAAAAAAAAAAGGATAACAGTTTAGGACTCCAGCTTGATGTAGCGTTGCAATTCACAGCCTTGTCAGTCTGTTTTATAACACCACTGCTCAAATTTGTGACAAAGTCCCAGCCCCAGAATCCTAGAATGAAGAACACTTGGCATGGGGCAGACTTGTTTACATCTTCTTGTGAATATTTTCATTTAGAAATTTTCTTAGTTGGTGTTTCTGGTGTAGGCACCCCTGATTACAAATGGGGAAGTAAAAATATCAAGGCAAAGTGGAGCGAAAGTTAAGTTGGGTCTGAGATGATCTCCCCAAACTGCTCCCACCTTTCTAAGATGTAACAGAGATGTAAAGAGCGCAGTTGATTTACCAGGACAGTAGTATTTTTCCTTATTTATCAAATATTTCTCAAGGGCCACAGGTTGTTTCAGGTAACTTACAATCAGTTAATGTAATTCATTAACCCTTTTAACAGCCCTGTGAGGTGGATGCTTTTATTATTCTCAATACACAGATGTGTAAAGTGAGCCATGAAGAAATTAAAGAATGTATCCTAGGGAAGTGGTCCCCAACCTTTTTGGCACCAGAGACTGGTGCCCCTATGAGAAGCTAATGCCTGATGATCTGAGGAGGAGACTGTGATGCTAGCGCTGGGGAGCGGCTGCAAATACAGATGAAGCTTTTGCTCGCTCGCCCACCACTCACCTCCTGCTGTGTGGCCCAGTTCCTAACAGGCCACAGACCAATACCGACCTGTGGCCTGGGGGTTGGGGACTCTTGCCCCAGGGCTCAGAGACAGTAAATGATAGGGATTGGATTATAAACCCAGGCAGCTCTGGAATCCATATTTTATGCTAGTGTTCATTTGTAGGGTGGGGAACTGCTGGTTTTTCACTTTGTGACCATATGTTATTTATGAAAGTGGCATTAGAAGTACAGATAATGACTATGGATGTGATCTGGGTCTCATCCAGCTAACTGGCCTGTGGAATTTGAAAGAGTTAATGTTCTACTTAAAGAGTTAAACTTGATCCTCGCACACTGATTTATAAGGATTAGACTCCTCCTATTGGGACATGGATGGGTTTATATACTTAAATTTAGCTAAAACATGAATTCTAATGAAATCATGTGGTCCTAATTTTTACTAGGTTTGTGATTTATGGTCTTAAATGATAGACTTATGGCTATGGGAGCACCAGATATTGAACATATGGCTTCTTTTTAAAACAATTTAAATTGGACTTTTATGTAATTTTTCATTTCTCAAATCTCTTTTTCACACTCAAATTGCAGAGCCAAATTCCACTTTAAACCAGATGATAAGTGGACGGATATTACAGTTCCTTTTTTTTTTTTTTTAACATTTCTTAGAAGGGAAAGTGGTATATTCATTTAATGCTGTCCTTTTTCTGCCTCCAAAAACATACCTGAATTCAATTCAGTAATTAAAAAGCAATGAAGCTCTATTACATACTGGAAGATAAGACCACTGCATGGCCAGTGACTAGTACTTGATAGTTATTCAATAAATAGTTGATAAATGAAGGGTCCCAGAGGTTCAAAGGTGAATATATTTCTTCCTTGCCCTCCAGTGGTTTATAATCTAGTAAGTCAGTCCTACGACCAACAGCTAAAACATATTGTGGTGGATTTCGAGAACAATGTACATACATAAGCACAATAAGCGACTATAGTAGTCCCCCTTATTTGTGGGGGGATAAATTTCAAGGCCCCCAGTGGATGCCTGAAATCAGATAATACACAAACCTATAGATATATTATGTTTTTTCATATACATATTATATTTTTTCATTTATATACCTATGATAAAGTTTAATTTATAAATTAGGCACAGTAAGAGATTAGCAACAATAATTCATAATAAAATAGAACAATATACTGTAATAAATATTATACGAATGTGGTTTCTCTCTCTCATAGTATCTTACTGTACTGTACTCACCTTTCTTGTAATAATGTGAGATGATAAAATGTCTATGCGAAGAGATAAAGTAAAGTGAATGACACATTACTAAGTAAAATAATGATCACTTGAATACAAGCACTGCAATACCACAGCCTGGATCTGATAACCCAGACAGCTACTAAATGACTAACAGGTGGGGTGCAATGAACAAAGGGATGATTCACTTCCCTTTATACTGATTGGTTTCCAAATGTTAAAACAAACTTGGCAAAATTTTGGACTAAATCTCAGTTGTTCATGATATATTATTTTATATTTTTATGTAGTGCTGGATTTGATTATATTGGTCTATAAATTTCTCTTGTAATGTCTTTCTTTGTCTAGTTTTGATATCAGGGTTACGCTGGCCTCATTAAGTGAATTGAGAACAATTCCCACTTCTGTCTCCTGGAAGAGTATGTAAAATTGATATTAATTCTCTTCTAAATGCTTGACAGAATTCACCAGTGGAGGCATCTAAGACTGGAGGTCTCTTTTGGAGAAGGTGTTAAATATGAATATCATTTCTTTAATAGATGCAGGAATATTCAGGTTGTCTATTTTTCTCCTTAGGTGACTTTGGTAGTTTGTCTCTTTCAAGTAATTTGTTCATTTTGTGTAAGTTGTCATATTTATTGGCATGAAGTTTTTCATAATTTTAATTTGTTATTCATTAATGTTTATAGAATCTGTACCAATATCTCCACTTTCATTCTTGAGGTTGGTAATTTGCATCTTCTCTGTTTTTTTTCTGGATTATCAGGTTAGCAAAATTTTATTATATTGATTATTTTCAAATAACCAGCTTTTGGTTTCACTTATTTTCTCTATTTTTTGTGTAATTTCTATTTCGTTATTTCCACACTTATTTTTATTATGTCCTTTCTTCTGCTTACTTTGGGTTATTTGTGTGTAGGCCCCCCCCCCAATTTCTTATGGTGAAATCTTAGATAATTTTTGAGGCCTTTTTAATATTTTCTAATGTAAGCATTCTATGTTATAAATTTTCATCAGTCCCATGACTTCTGATATTTTATGCTTTCATTTTCATTCACTTCAAAATATTTTTTATTCTTGTTATTTCATTTTGACCAGTTACTTAGAAGTATGTCATTTAATTTCTAAACATTTAATGATATTCTTCATATTTTTCTTTTGTTGATTTCTAATTTAATTCATTTGTGTCATAGAATATATTCTGTGATTTCAATCCTTTTAAATTTCTTAAAAAGTTGTTTTATGGTCCAGAATATGATGTTATTGGTTTTTTTTTTAATATGTAATTGATTTCTAAATGAGATGTGTATATCAAAGAATATGTTCATTTTAATCTTTAATAGAAATTGCCTAACTACTTTCCATAATTTATACTGCCATTTTCCATATCATTTTTAATGTAAGATGTTACCAAATTCTATTTTTGCCTATATATTTGGTGAAAATTAGTATTTCTTTTTTTTTTTATTTTGCATCTCCCAGGCATCAAGTGAAGTTAAGGAATATTTCAACAGTATATTGTCCATTTGCATTCTTTTATGACTTGCTTAAAAACAAGCAAGTTTTTTATTAATGTTCTTTCTCTAATGTTTTATTTTAAACAAATATTCGAAAGTTTTCTTGAGCTTTTGAATTTAGAATTATTATTTGTGGAAATGACACATTTTTACCCTTAATGTTTATTTTATATAGTCAGTAAATATATATACAGATATACATTTACTATTTATAGTAAGTAAATAAATATATATAATTATGTAATAAGTGAATATATATATAATTTACTATTTATAGAGTATCTATAACAGGTTTGGTACATATATTTTTTCTAATCCTTGAAGTAACCCTCAAAGGAAAAAATACATTTATTTATATACTACCAATATGTGCCTGGTATTACTATCACAGTTTCCAAATATCAACTGAGGAAACTGAACTAATTGGAGTTACTTGCTAAAGTTTATACAGGAAATTTAGTGAAAAGCTAAATTTAAATCCAGGTTTGTGTCTCCAAAGCCCACATCTTTTTGATTACAACTTGCAGCCTTCTCTTAAACAAAGAAAAAGTTCAAAGTGCCAATAGTCTTTTTTGTTGCTACTGTAATTGTACGCTAAAAACCAACAATGAGCCATTTACATACACATTTTGAAACTTTCTCACTGTAGGAGTCATGGAAGTCTATAGTCAAGAAAAAAAGGTCATGCAGTCTTAAGTATTCAGAGCCAAATTCTACCCTCCAATCGCTGGCCAAAAATCATGCCTCGTCTGTCCCGGCATTAATGTACCTTTTTCTCTTTCTATGGACTCAAAATCTTACTAACTACTATGCCAGTTCCTTTTCGTTCATGTTAGCTATGGCTTCAGTAAAATATTTCCAGCAAATTATTTACACAAGATCAAGGTCCAAGAGCCTGGACTGATTCATGAAACATTCAATCACAGCTTCCACCACAGGCTGTGATCTGTGCCCAGTTAGATGGTCCTTAGGAGTCAGAGAGTTGAGGAATCCCATTTGGCAGAATGGCAATAAGTGGCCCTTCAAAATGCTTTGCATGCAATCATTATTATCTTAAATTCTGGAAACAGAGAGTGTGTGAAAGAGATGCTTTTCCCATTATCCTTATTATCTTTACAGAAGCAATTTGTGCTGGGTTATCATTTTATAAGGCTATGCATCGCAAGGGCATTTAGCCACTGCTATTGCTCCTTTGTTATGTGACGGCGGCTGACCTCTGGTCACACTGACATCCTCTACCACATTCTGTCCACCTCATTAACATGGTCTTAGAAAGATATATTTACAGCATCTCTGGTTGTTTGGGTCTGTCCAGATAATTCATCCTAGTTAAGAGTGTTATCTCTTCACTCAAGTTGTTGCTACCAGTAGGAGTACTTAATAGTTTTGACAATAAAGAACCAGCAACTACATTATTCTTGGTTCTACAGAGCGAACAAAAACAACATGGCTTGGCTTTGTTAAGATCTGTCGAGCAATAGAAAACAGCTCTGAGGGCTTTTTAATTGTAAATCCATGTCAGGTACTGTTCTAGGCTCAAGGTCACACAGCACTGAACAAAACAGAAAAAAATTCCTACTCTCATGTAGCTTATATTCTAGAAGGAAATAAATGTGTCCATTAAAAAATAATATGGTTGTCAGCCCTGTCACTTATGAGCTGTAATTTCTTATATGTTACGTAGTCTAAAAGTTACATAAACTCTCATCATCCTCATCAGGGGCATGATTATAGCTAGGGTGGTTATAAAGGGAAAAAGAGATAAAAATAAGTAAAGTGTTTTAGCACAGAGTCTAGCACCTAATAACTCAATACAAATGGGATTTATTCTTATTGTTACTATTATTATTACATTTCTGTTCATTCCTATTTTCACTGACCTCATACATATTATTTTTAAATGTATTTTATATATTCTCAACCTAATCACTCAGATGTCCACAGTCTAATTCTCTGTTGTTGTTGTATTATATCTGACAAAATTCTAACCATGTCCCCCCATATTATCTCTACTCAACCACACTGTATTCTCTTGAAGTCCTTGTTAACTTAAAATGGATCAGAGATGTCCTCTCAAATCCAATTTGTTCAGCCCAAAGTTAACTTCCCTCTGCATATAATGTAAATCCCACAAGAGAAGGAAGTTGATATCTTTGGTGATTCAGGGAGATGGAAGCAGTCATGAGAATCAACAGTGCTGTGGAAGCTCTTTCAGACAAATAGACAGTCATACGCATCACGAGGCAGGATGCTAAGGGACAAATCAGCTCAGAAATATTGACTCTCTGTCACTTCTACTGCTTGGAAGAAATGAATGGCAAAAAAGGAACCAATAAGAAAAAGTGCTTATTTACACTATGCAGGGAGGTTAGGGGGAAGAGATGTGGGATGGTCTTAGAGCATTCAACTAGAATTTAGAGATATGGAGTTCTAGTCTTCCCTCTGTCCCCAACCTGATGCATGACACTGAAAAAGTCACACATTCTCTCCATGCTTGTTTTCTCAACTGTAAAATCAGATTGTGCCACCTTAAGGTTCCTTGTTGCTTCTAAATTGCTGTGTTAATTTCTGCTGCATAGTTACTTTTGAATGAGAAGCCTATAAGAATAGTACTTTTTAAAGATCATTCCCTTTCTTTTTTATCAATGATATGGGGAAAATAAGACCTACCTGACAGGGTTGCTATAAAGATCAAATTGGAAAGTATATGTAGAGCACTTAACATAATATCTGAGATGTTACCAATACATGATGTTCTCACTTTCCCT
>NW_006437736.1:10053830-10068356 GCF_000325575.1 Pteropus alecto | reverse complement strand
AGGATGATTCTGGCACTATAAAATAATAAAATTTAAAAAATTAAAATGACTATCTTTAAAGTAAACTACCACAGAGGAAGAAGAAACACATGTAGAAACAAAATTAAACTGTCTGGGTAGTGGGATTACGAATTTTGGTTCATTCTTCTATTTGAAAGGCAGCATGGGGTAGTGGTTTGACTCATGGCTCCTCTTGGCATTGAATCTAGTTCTGACTACAACTGTGTGACCTTAGACAAGTTTTATAACCTCTGTTTAAATAAATATGTAATAATACTTCCTTATTAAGAATGAGTTTATATTTGTGAAGTACATTTTGAGTACTATTTAAGTAATTGTTAAATAAAATACTTTCCTAATCTGCAGTAATGGGCATGTACATTCATATTGGAAAGGAAAGGACATTCCTTTCTAAAACAATGATGATTAGCTCTAATTTAGTCATTTTTTTCTATACCAGGCCCTTTTCTAAGCACTTTACATGGATCAATTAACCTTCACAATAATCCTGTGAGATAGGTATTATTGCCATCAGAGGTAAGAAGCACCCAGAGGATGATTCTCCTACTTTTTTCAGACTCACCAAGGGACAGAGTGGAAATCTGCTCATTCCTATGTGCCTCCCCTAGTTTGCTGGCTTCTGCAAATAGAATACCTTGAATATCATTCTTCTAGAGGCTGAGCTACTCTGGGTGAACTAGGACAACTCTGGAATAGTCTTATCTTCTCATCCTTTTGTCTTTTTTGGCACCTGCTTAGGAATCCAGTTCACATGCTCCTTTTGCTTTTCCTCTTATCAAAACTAACTTGCTTTTCAGGTTCTCGTGTAGGCAAAGGGATGGGTTAATGGTGAAAAGACTTGGTTTGAGTCCTGGCTCTATATTAAATGCCTTTAAACTTTCCATAAGTTATTTGATTCCTTAGAATCTCACATTCAAAAGTAAATTTCAGTCCACTCAGAGTTTCTGAGTGTGTGTGTGTGTGTGTGTGTGTGTGTGTGTGTGTGTGAGAGAGAGAGAGAGAGAGAGAGAGAGAGAGAGATGAGAGAGAGAGAGAGAGAGAGAGAGCGCGACCATTATCCATTAGGATTCTGAACGTATGTTCTCTGGGGAAACTTAAAGGAGGACCAAGGTTAAAATGCCAACATCCACTCTAGACTGTTGTACTGAACTTGGAATGGCAAAGATCACTTGGAGCTCACAATGCTCCTCCATCTCTCATCCTGCCCGATGGTGCTGTTATATACTAGTATAAGGAAACATACTTCTGAGGGTCACAAAAAGTTCTAAAACTCAAGGCTAGACTTTTTGACTTTTTTTATTTCTTGTAGTTGAATGCAATGATTTTCATTAGGCAGAGTCCCCAGTGATTTTCACCTTGATAAAATCCTTCAGTAGAAATTTTCAGGGTCTTCTGCATGTTTGCTGCTACCAAAGAGTTAGGAAGAAAGGAAAGCCTTCTATAAAGTGATGTTTGTTTGTTTTCACTTATTCTTATCATCCAGAATAATCCCAATTTCATAGACTTCAGCCAGAAGATGATCAAATGTAACACTAAAATGCTTGCGATATTTCTTCTCTGCTTTTTCAGAAATTGCCTATTTTGACACTGTTTAGAGGAATATTAATATTTTCAGAAAAATGCTACTAGGTGGCATATATGTAATTTGGCCTACCACTTTAAAAATTATTCTAACTTATAGTTTAGTACCTGTTAAATTTATGGCATAACTATTTTTTTTTTAAAGAAATGAATAAAAAGGCTCAGCGGAAAACTACAAATTCATTTTTACCCCAAGTATTTTAAGCTTGAGAAAGAAAAGAAATGCATTTGTTATTTCGACCTTTTACATACATGTATGTCTTGTAGGTTGCATTAGTAATTCTTCAACATCCACTAAAGTTGCTAGTAGTTATGTGTATGAAAAACCCGTTTCTCAGCCATTTTCTTCCCTGATACCTTATGAAGGAGACATTCTAATTTTCTGGTTCAAAACATTAGCATCAATTAGCATAACTGTTTTCAGTATCACCGAGTAAATATCCACTTAGTATTAAAAGGAAAATATCTGTCTTTTATTGAACAACTCGCCAGATGTTCTGATGGAAGAGTTGCTTGTATTATTTATAAATTTATAACTCTGTAATGCAGATATTATTATTTCCAGTTTGCAGAAAGAAAATTGAGGATTCGGGCATCTAAGATACTTGATCGAATTCACACAACTACCAAGTTACAGAGCCTGAAGTTAAAAAAACAGGTTAATGTTCTTTCTAATTCATCATAAGTTACCAAGCCATTTTAGAATCAAATGGAGAATCATACGGGAAAATATGATTGATATGGAAGTTCCCAATGCAAAACTGATTTTGCTTACAAGTTTCTATAGTTAGAGGGAGTTGGCAGAGTAATGTTAAAATAATTTGGGCTTTAAAATATGGTAGAACTGCATTCAAAGCCAGCCTTACCACTTGGCAGTTTCATGGCTTTAGAGATATTACTTAGTATCTATAACATCACCTCATAAAGTTGGAAATATTAAATAAGATAAATCATATAAGTACCAAACACATTACCTGCATCTAGTAGAGACTTAATAAGTGGTACATCTGTCTATTATTTTTAACAGCCTAAAAATATAAATATTCAAAGGTAGTTGTCCCGTGACTTCCTGCTGCCACAATTATTGTATTTTCTTTGTTTTGACACTTATTGGCAGGGACATAAACCACCTTCTTACAGAGGATTTGCAGGATTTGTAAGAGGAGCTGCTTCCTGTGATGCATGTGTGGGAAGGAGCAATTCTTTTTAACCACCAGAAAAAGAAAGACCACTCTCCTTCCTCAGGTTCACAAGGTTTCTATTATACGAAGGCAGATTGAGTGCAGGTCCAATAAGGTTTGGCACGGGGTCTGATAGGAAGTGAAATGGAACTGAGACTCAACATGATTTATCACAGTAATTTTTATAAATACCAAAATAGAAAACTTTTTGATGTTGGAATAAAAATGTGAGTTGGCTGTCCCATCAAGGACTGGTTAATATTTTTCACAGGTCACTTGAACTGAACCAAAAGGGATGTTCAAAGGACTTGAAATACATCTGCTGTCTGTAGCTACTAAACAAAGTTTGACCAACACCCATAAATGTAATGGAATTAGGCAGCAGTTGCTTTGAATGACAAAGACGCTTTTTAAAAGATCGTGGAGAACTGTGTTTACCGGGTCTGGGAAGAAGTGACATTGATTTAACCCAAGGAGTTTGTGAGAGGGAAAGCTTGGCAGAGCCGAAAGGGTGTGCAGGCTAAGACCAAGGAGCTGTGTGCAAGGCGGGATCTCCAGGGAGAAGTCACTGGTCTCTCCCAGACAGAAAACCCATTCTATGCAAAATTATCTTTTTTTTTAAAAAATTTTCCCACTCCACTTTCTGGCCAACTTGCAATGTTCTGCTGGATGGAGTTTTTAATCTTCTCAATTTCACACCTTTTGTCATAATTAAGTCTTGTAATGACATTATTCTTATGCATATCCCATTGAAGCAGTCTTTCACCCATGACTGCTGACTTTAAGAAACTTGTGACACTAGGGAGTGAAATATATCTGCATTTATATATTTACACAATGTCTATGACACTGCTCTGGCCAGACGCTCTGTTAGAATGATGATGATACATACTCTTCAAAAGCCTTACAGCTTATTAAAGACTTCATACAAGCAAAGAAGAGGGAGACTATTTCACATGTGATGTTCAATGCTCAGTTGTAGAATATTCATTTACTTATCTTATTAAGTATATTTATCACATTTAAGTATATTTCACATATATGCTAAGTGTTTTACTCAACTCTCACCATTACCTGTATGATAATCATCATCTACATTTTTTTCACTTGAGAAAACCAAGGTTAAGAGAGGTTCAGCAACCTGTTCAAACCACAGAGCTCATAAACGGTAAATTCTTGGTTAGAACCCAGATCCTTGGACTCTAAGCCGAGACTACTACAGAAAGATTAAGTTAAAGGAGTGAGAAATATACCGGATATTGAAGTCAAGCTAAGAAATTTAGGCTTCAGTATTTATTTTGTAGGTGAGAGAAAACAATTTGAGGCTATATGCAAGAAAATTTCATGAGTCTCCTTTGTTCTTTCAACCCAACTCTGGGTGCCTTTCTTTCTTTATTTTACTCATCCCTTTCTACATTCCATCCATGAAACTATCCCATCATTCGTTTACACACTTCAATCTTATGAAGAAGCTTCTCTTATTACCTGAATGTAACAGATCAGGAAACAAAGGCACAAACAGGAAAAAGAGTTTGGCCAAGGCCAAAGCCAGGCAGACACAGGATTAGAACTCGGGTCTCCTTGAGTCACTCGTAATCACAATGCATAGCTCCATGCAGTCAGGCACATAAATGTGTGTGGGAACAAGTATTTAAATATATCAGGCCATATAAAAGTTCAGCTTTTTCAGGAGAAGTGTAAAAATGTTATATTAGCACATCATTATAATTGTTCATGTTAAAATTTAAGATTAACAATTAAAAGAATAAAAGTACAATTTTTAGTTTAGCTATCACTAGGAACAAAAAATATGCTGTACTGAAAAGTTGATCAATCTGATGGAAAGGAGAAATACAATTTTTAGTTTAGCTATCACTAGGAACAAAAAAAAATATGCTGTACTGAAAAGTTGATCATTCTGATGGAAAGGAGAAAAGGAGAAAAAATTAGAAACACCCCAAATTATAGTAAATATGTAATAAAATAAATTGGTAGAAATAGTATCTAATAAAATGTCAATAGGTACAGCAACATTCAACCATTAAAACGAAAAATCTCAGATTGTGTAAAATGTAAGATCCAGCTAAAAGCAGTGTATTACACATATACATATGGATGCATATGTATACATGTACGTATATCATAAAATTAAAAATGAAAAGTGATATACCAGTAAAATTTGAACCAAAAAATAAAGATGATATAGTAAATTAATATCAGAAAAAAATAGAATTTATTGTAAAGTATTTGTAGAGATTAAGAGAAATATAAATTAATAAAAATGATTCATCAAGACATAAGACAATTATGAAATGAAATAAAAGGCAAAAAAAGATGTAAACCCCACTGTGAAAAAAAATAATTTTAAAAACACCATACATCTCAGATAGAGAATATCTAAAATGCTGTGATGACCTATAACATGAGGAAAACAGCAAAAACTAAGGAATGCAAATAATGGCTGCAATAACCAAACTGAAGTCATGGGATGTTAAAGGTTATTAAACTCTTTCACAGGTATTTTGAGAGGAGGGCCTCTGTACTGATGCTGACTAGTCATCATTTTCCTCAGTTAATATCACTGCTGCACAGAATATCATAATGTTTAGGAACAAAGAATGTAATCCTAGAATCCTCTACAGGGAAAAAAAAAGTTCATTTCAAGGAGAAGTGGATTTTTTTTCCACTTGTTTTGTTTTATCATGGCACATTAACTTGATGAAAATTTCCCTTGTGGATATGAGGAATTGTTTTGACCCTATGTACTTGTATGTTTATTTTGATGATTCTAAATTTAGCAAAGTGTTATTGTCACCATTGATCCTGGAGAATTATTTACCTGTTAGTGAGTCAATAGCTGCATGGGTTTATGGTAGCATGAGGGATATTGACTTTCAAGTTTATTTACAGTAATTGATGATTTTTTAATTGTTCTCTGTTCCTGTTCCTAAAATAACTAAGCAGGGATGATCATGTCACTGGATGAAGATAAGGCTCATAAGTCAGAGGGGAAAAGGCTTCAGGCTGTGTGTACTTGGCGAGAAATAGGGCATGCCTAAAGAGCCCCTAGAATTATTTTAAGGCTGACAAAAGCATACGCAGCCCTCAGGAACCAAGTGGGCTGTTGTCTCCCATGGCGTTCTCTGCCTTTCCTGCATGAAGTGGTTACCTCCCTCCTCTATCACTCCATCTTGACTTACCCTCTACCATCTTTCACAATAGATGCCCTTCTTCCCCTACAATAGTATCTGTCACATTGTATGCACTCAATTAAGTATGTCGAGTTACTGAATTTGTTCATGTTTGCACTGTTACACTGTGAGTTCCTTCAGTATAAGGACAGTGTGTGTTTAAGGACTATGTTTGTCCAGCACCTTGCTTCTGCCTGGACCTTCACACATGCTCAGTGGAAATTTGTCGAGAGACAGGATGGGTGATGGGAAGACTTTGGAACCAGAAAACCTGTGTTCAAAGCCTGGCTCTGCTATTGACTAGCCCTGTAACCTTGAGCAAGTTACTAACTGCTCTATGCCTTAGTTTCCTCATTTGCAAAATGGGATAACAGAGACCTTGTAAGGTACCTGGGAGGATTAAATGTGTTTTCATGTGTAAAGTGCTTAAAGCAATAACAAGCAACCCTAATCTCACTGGTTCAACAAAATAAAAGGTTATTTCTCCAGTGCCAATCGTCCTTGCCAGGTGGCTATTCTCTAGGCAATGACTCCAGGATCTAGCTTTGTAATGCCATCATCTTTAATACATTGTACCCAAGACTCCATGGAGAGAGAGTATAATTATATCAGGAAGGTTTTATTAAGGCCAGATAATGACATGCATCACTCTCCCCAGAACCAGTCTCAGGATCCTTAGGGGCCAGGAAACTGGCCAGCATAATCTACA
Organism: Pteropus alecto; assembly: GCF_000325575.1. Classification (NCBI taxonomy): domain Eukaryota; kingdom Metazoa; phylum Chordata; class Mammalia; order Chiroptera; family Pteropodidae; genus Pteropus; species Pteropus alecto. Next base: position 10,061,673 of record NW_006437736.1, on the reverse strand, counting down.
TTATGTGTGCTGGCTTAAAATGAATCAGTTCAGTAAATACATAGCATTCTCTCTGGCACTGGAAAGAAATAAATGAACAGCAATTATTTATAAAATTCAAAGCACCAAAATTATATAAATAGATATATATAGCTGGGTAGTTAAGTTTCTATTTTTCAAGCACTACTGTTTTAATTTTAAATTAATTATTTTATGCACATCCCTCTGTACAATCCTGATACCACTTTGCTATACATGATGCTTCCAGCCCACCTGAAACCTTTAAACCAGTAGTCACAGAGGCCTAATGAGGCAAGGCAGGTGACATAAATGAACAGTGCCGCAGAGGTGGATGGGGACTATAGGACTCTGAGGGGTAGCACCTGCTTCATCAGGAACCACTGCAGTAGTCAGCAGGATCTCTATCCTAAACTTGCCCATGTCCTCCAGTTTCTCAAGAAAAGTCAGAAATCATGATTTGTATGCAAAATTTCCCAAGTTTAAAATGTTGGCAACTACTTCCAATGTTTTTAAAACACAGGGAGGGCAAAATATATGTTTGCCAATGAAAGCACAGCCTTTTCAAAGAAATGCGAAGGTAATATGTTAGCACTTAAGAGAGCGATGAAAAGATTCTCAAGAAACTGGTCCGAAAGCAACAGCATGAGATGCATAACGAAAGCGATCAAAAGTGAAAGCTTATTTGACATGTATGCTCCCTCACCAGCCCAGAGCATGGGCCTCATTCTGCCATCCCATCCCCTGGGTGTGTTCTCCCGAATATTAGGATATGGCCTTTATCTTAAGATGGCAGTTAAGTGCATAGACCCTGGAGTCAGTCTACCTAGGTTTGAAGTTCGACCACATGAAGTAACTGGTTGTTAACCCAGTTCCTCCATTTGTAAAATGAAGATAGAAGTGGTATCCATTTCAAAAGATTGCCGAGTGGTTTCAATATGGGATCTGAACCAGGTCCCGTGACTACAGCCAGGGTTTTGAAACTTTCAGCCATACTGCAGTCAACCTTTACTTTGCTAAAGCAGAAATTGGAGTCTCTGACGATTTTGGAGTTAGCTTATGAGAACAAACCACTTAGTTAGGAAGTCAGCCTATCCCCAGGTGTCATGTGTCAATGGGCCTATGTTGTTCTGGACTCATGATTGAGGGGTACAGAATTCCCATGAGATGATAAAAGCTTTGTTTCTTTGTGACAAATGGCCATATAGCAAAAGATCAAATTTCAGTGAAAGTTAAAATTTCATGCAGTTAGCTCTCAGCAACACAGCTGCATAGGAAATTGGTGAATAGCAAGAGAATTAAGAGAATATTCATAAAGATCCGGATGTTCCTCTCAACAAAACCAAGGGTCTACACACGGTCACAAAATGATGATCCTTTAACTAAATCTGGTGATTTGAGGGAGAAGGGAACATGTCAAAAAGCACCTGAATTCTGGTAAAGAACGTGGAGTCTCCAGTATGCTTCAGGTACCTGCACTTTTTGGAATTTTGGGCTCAGTAGCCTATTATATAGAATAAATGATTCTGAAGAATCAATTGTCTATACAACATTTTATATTCTCCCTATAGATGCCCACTAAATGTGCTACCCTATTGCTTAAACAACACATAATGCAATTTGAAATATTTTAACAAAATGCTCATTTTTCATGAGTCTATAAACTCATTTTAAAAGTCATGACCCAGTAAGATCAGGGTCAGTAAAGCACCCAGTTGTTTCAGATTTAAGCTTACTTCATAGTTTACCCAGCATATGCCAGACACAGTGCTAAGAACTTCCACAAGCACTTCATTTACTCTTCACAATAATTAATTCGTTTAAGAAATATGATTGCCATTTTGTAGTTTGGGACACTGGTTCTACAAGAGTTAGTCACCTGCCAAATATCACACCACTGGGAAATGGTGCATTGGGGATTCTGACTGAAATTTCAATGTTCTTCACCATTTCATGCTGCCTCCCACTGGTATGATTCAGCCCTTGGAAATTATTTTCAAAAGAATAAGTAGCCTAGAAAAGTATCCATCCATTAAAAAAGATTCCATTGTCCCTCTCTGTACCTTGTCATGGCTGTGATGGAGGAGAGCATCAGTTGTGTGAAATATTCAATAACAATTCCTCAGATAGTAGTTCTAATTTTAGCTTCCTGTGGACTCTGTTTCTTCTGGCAGTGAGTAATTTGCATGGCAAGTTTACTTCTGAGCAAGACATTAGAGTTGAAACCAAGGACACTTGGAATAGTTTCATAGGAAAGCTTAGCTTCAGAACTGCATTAAAATTAGCTAAAAATTCAACATCGATGGTTCCCTATTGATGATATGATTAATCTTTTTATAGTTTTCAAGTGTCTATTCAACTTTAGCACAACAACCACTTATATTTCTGTAATGATTATGGTAAGATAGTGACCTTTTAAAGCTCACTTAACTGTATTTTTATCCTGGTAGTAACCTTTGCCACTCCTTGGCCATCCCCCCATCCAGGCTTTCTAAAACTGTTAAAATGTGGAGGACCAGGACTCAGGTTTTAATCTCATGTTATCACACTCTTCCATTCACTACCTTCTTTGGTGCACTCAAATATTAACTCTTGGTCCACTTCATCCAGTTTTTTAAAAATTTTCTCTTCTATCTCACTATCATTCTAATACTGTTTATCACAATTCTTGGCGAACTCTGTAGATCGAATATGATTAAGTAGTAAATTTTTAGGCTTTGTGGGCCAAAAGATAAAAAAACAAGGGTATTATGTAAGTATTTATATAACAAAGAAGAAAAGTCCTGCCCCATAGTACCCACCCCATTTGCCTGGGGTGCTATCATGATCAGTTTCATCCTCTTCTACAGTGACTCGGACTCTGGAATGCCCCTTCCTCCTGGAGAGCCCAGCCATTTCAATTTGCACAACTGGCTGGAAGTGAGAGGACTCACTGAATTGCTGATTCCTAGGCTAAGATTCCACAGCTTGATGTCTAGCAGTTGCCAACAGCAAAGTCCCCAGTAGGTAGATGATGACCAGCGTGAATCTTGAACAGCTATGAGGTGTGGTCATCAGCTAAGGAGGAGGGTGGCACTGAGGGTGAAGGTGGACACCGTGAGCAGATGCACCTGTTGGTCTCTGTGGGCTCACAGTGCTATCCAGCTCTAGCAGTTCTGGGGGCCATACGAAACCAGGCAGTGGGCCAGAATGGGTGAGATTAGGCTGTGGTCTACCAATCCTTGATGTAGATTATCATTTCAGTAATTTGGCCTCTCAATCTCTTGACTTCTTTTTTTCTGATGATCTTGTCCTCACTCTACCTTTGACATTCATTCTCATAATTATGCCTTCTCTTTGCTGATAACTGTAACTGTCCCCATAAATTCAATTCTAAACGCCTTCTCTTATACCACCTCCTATATTTTCAGAATATTCCCTCTAATCCTCCAACACCAACAGTTCTTCAACATACCAACTCTGACAGTCCACTGAACCTTACCTTCTTCTCACTGTAGATCAATGTCTTCCATTTTTTTTTTCAACCTGGCTTAAAATCCATAGGAATCACAGCCATTGCTTCCTTCTACACAGCAATAACTCTCTTGAAATTCTCTGACTTTATCATTGCACCTGGCACAACCCCACCGTGCCTAAATACAATTTTCTGCCTATTCCTTACTGCACCCACACAACTGAAGTGAGCTGAAGAAAAACACTACCATCCTGTCTGGTTTCACTTTAAATTTATAACCTCTCCCTTCAAGTGGACTTAGTGCTGCTCAGTAACCACACATTCACGTACTCTCCTAGATTACTATTACATGTCTTCTCCTTTTTCCTCTAAGCTCTAATATCATCTCATCCTCAATTGATGAACATGATTCCTATTTCAATGAAAAAGAATCAGAAAATATAAAAATAATTCCCTCAAGTTTACGCTACTACATCTATCCACCCACTCACATCTGTACCCAGAGAGTTTGCTTTCTCTCCTGAGCATGCTCTGTCTATGTTTCCCCTAAGGCAACTTGTGCATTTAACCACATCCACCTTGCCTACTCAAGGACATCACTTCAGAAATGGTACCTCTCTCTGCTGTATCATTAACTTTTTCTCTTTACTGATCTATTCTTGCAAATGTACAAGAATGCTATAACTTATCTAAGCTTCCAAAAGACCTTTTAACTCCACATGTCCTAAAGCTGCTTCCCCATTCACTTTCCCTTATTGATTCATATTGACACTTATTGATACTTTCTGCCTCCAATTTCATCTCTTCCTATTCTGCCTTCAAACCATTCATATCAGGATTTGGCCTCTGCACTCTGTCCACTGAAGCTATTCTTGTCGAGGTCACTGGCTTCCAGATTGTTGAAGTTAAAGAACCCAGTGAATATGATTCATCTTAGTTCCTCATCTTAATTTATCTTTCAGCAGCATTTGGCTCAGTTGATCATTCTGTCCTTGAAATTTTTTGTTCATTTTACAGAAGACCACACCCACCCAGTTTCCTCCCACCTCCCTAACAAGTCTTTCTTAGTTTTTGCTGGTTTTTCATCTCTCTAACTTCTAAACTCTTAAGTGCCTACTCCATAGACCTTTCCTCTATAAATACTCACTTTTGGGGGGATCTCATCCAGACTCATGACTTTAAATACTATCTTTATACCAGCAACATCCAAATACACATCTCTAGTCTAAAACTCTTTTTTGATTCCAAACTCATAACCAATATCTGGGTACCTGGAACGATTCTCTTGCTTAAAAATAACTAGGTCTAATTCCTAGGTTGAATTTTTTATAAAAACAATCACAATAATTAGATAATAAAATAAATCCAAAAACTGAGAGGAAACAAGAATTCTGAAAAATTAGCAGAGCACTGAAGCATGCTTTCATGCTCAGGTACGTTGCCCAGGAAAATAATAAGGTTCAATATTCAAGGTTTTATATGATGCGTAGAAAAGTTGAAAAAAACCCCTAAGTCTGCCCAAGATGAAAAATCTAATAGGCAATCTTCTCCCCATAAAACTGGAACCTCAAAAAGCAACATCATCAGTTTGAGGGTTATATATCTGTTCATAATGATATATCACCATACATATCAGTATATGGATGATATCTGATAGTATAAGTACTCCAACTTTGTTCTTAGCTATCTTAGCTTTTTTACATTTCCATATAAACTTTAGAATCTGTTGATCAATTCCTACCAAAAAAAAAAAGTCTGCTGGATTATAACTGGGATTCCATTGAATATATTGAGGACAGTTGACAACAATATTGTTGTCCGTAAACATGGTACATCTTTCTATTTATTTAAGACATCTTTAAGTTCTGTCGGTTATATGGTACTTTTCAAGTTTTCAGTGTAGAAGTTTTATACCTCTTAAATGTATTCTTATGCATTTAATACTTTTTAAAACTAATATAAATATTAATTTTTAGATTTATTTTTAATATGTTTGTTCTAAAATAAAAATGTAATTGATTTTTATATGTTAATATTTTTTCCAGTAACTTTGATAAATTCACTCAATTTGTAATTTGTTTGAACATTCCTTTGGATTTTCAGGTCACATTTGCTTTTAACTCTAGTAGTCCTGCTGACTTGTCATTACTTCTATGAGGAGTTACATACTACACTTTTTACTTCTGATTTGCTGGGGAGAAATTAGAGGGATGTGAGAAAGTAATTTAGGTGAACAGCCACACAGAATCCAGAAATAAAAAAATATAAAAATATTATTATAATTGGGGTCTCTTTTTCTAGTCTTATCTCTCATGTCTCATTGAAAATTACTTCAAGGCTTGAAAACTTCTGGCATATTCCAGAGGAAAGTAAAAATTTCCCAGCTATTATGCCTGAATGCTAAGGAATAGCAAATTAAACCAAATGTTCAAATTTTTCTCTTTAACAAAATCAGGAATTACCTAAATGGTAATGTGTATATAATTTTAAAAAAAAGTTATAAGATGATTTTCAGATCTTTTGAAGAATAACATAAAGAAGAGAAAAGAGTCCAAGTTTTGACATTACAAGATTTAGGTTCAAATCCTCTCTCTTACACTTGCTAGATGAGTGACCTTGAGTAAATTGCCTTTGTAAATCTCATTTTCTGTACCTCTGTAATGAAGAGGTACTAATTGCCTCTTCTGAGTGATGCTGTGTGGGTTCAATAATATGAATCATAGAAAGCCCTTGGCCCGGGTCTGGTGTGCCATACACATTCTATAAATATTAGTTCTCCTTTCAGCCTTATTGTTTTGAAATATATCACAATCTTTTCCCAAGAAAATTTAGAATGTGAGTCACTGGATTTGGGGTCTTATTAAATGTATCTCATTTTAATCTATTTTTAAACTGTAATCACATCTCAAAATATTATTTTATTTCAGAAGCAGTTAAAATTTGAATAATTTGCTATCACCTCACATAAAAAGGGTGATAGCGGCTACTACAAATTCATATAATTTCACTTCTGTTAGATTCTGATACTTTATTGCATCCCTAAATATCTTTTTCCCATTCTTTATAGCAGCTCTTTCAAATCTTCTCCTTTCTTTTCAAGGCCCCAAGGAGTTCTCAGTCCCATAACTCTCAGAAGATATTAAAACATAAAAGCTATAAGCTATGAAATTCCCTTAATACCCCTCCTTCCCACTTTATTTTGTTTCTGGATCTTCACTTGTTTATTTTCCTTTTCATTTCAATTGTATTCTTTACCTCACACTCTTCTATCTCCCCACAAATTTACCAAATCATTTATTGTCTCCATTTTTTACACTTTTGACTTCTTCATCCCAACAAACTCTTCTCTTTGGCTGAGCGTTTGGTCCTTGCTTCTTTTCTTATTCTACATTAGTTCTTTGGGATTCTTTATATCCTATCCACTCTCTTTTTCTGGTAACTCTCAAATTCTCAGTTTGGCTCTGACTTCATGGATGAGTTCAAAATCAATATTTCCGGCAACCATCTGTTTGACTTTTTCACTGGGCTATTCCACCAATAATTCATATTCAGTGAGATCGAAATGGAACGTTATGTTCTTCCACCCTCCCACCCTCATTTGGGCTTACCCCCGAGGAACACTAGGCCCTCTGTGCTGAGCTAGTGGGAAAGGGGAAGAATTAGAACTGGCAGGCCTGGAGCTAAAGGGATAAACCCAACTGTTAAGCCTATAATTAAGGCATAATCAGCACTGGAATGACATATACAAGAGAAGCTAAGACAGCGAAGCAAAGGTCAGTAGGTTAGAACAGTATAAAAGTTAGACAGATGGGAATGTATTACTTCTGAGTCATCCTCCTGGTTATGATTGGGGATACAAGAGCAGAGCTTCCAGGAATACAGAGCTGGTGAAAGCTTATAGATTTCCACAGCCCATTTCAGTAAAATTGTTGGAATCCAAAGTAGCTTTTCTTGCCTCACCTATAGAATTGGGCACAGTCTGAAAAGGAAGATTGATCCAGCAAATCTCACTCCTGGGGATATATCTGAAGGAAATGAAATCACTATCTTTAAGAGATATCTGTACTCCTATGTTCATTGCAGCATTATTCACAATAGTCAAAACAACATGGAAACCACCTAAGTGTCTGATCATGGATAAATGCCCATGGGATAATATTCAGCCATAAAATAGAAGGAAATCCTGCCATTTGCAACAATATAGATGAATCTTGAGGGCATTATGCTAAGTGAAATATTCAGACAGAGAACAAAAAGTACTGCATGGTCTCACTTATATGAGGAATCTAAAGGAGTCTAACTCATAGAAATAGAGAGTAGATTGATAGTTACCAGGGGCTGGGCATGGGGGTGGGGATGAGGAGATGCTGATCAGAGTACAAACTTCCAGTT